>NC_064615.1:720779230-721083159 GCF_023898315.1 Schistocerca nitens | reverse complement strand
ACTCAGGGAACCATGAGAAGAGTCTTGCATCATGTCCATCGGTTTATATAAGAGACGCCCAAGTGACTGTGGTGGTCAGTACGACGGCAGCTGGAGCATTATCTGAACGTGCACTATTCCCAGGCCACATGTTTGACATCTACACTACTGGAAACTAAAATTGCAATGAAATGAACACCCATAGCTCCTTACAGGCGTTGACACACGTCAACGGCGAGAGATGAAAATGTATGCCCCGACCGGGACTCGAACCCGGGATCTCCTACTTACATGGCAGACGCTCTATCCATCTTTTTTTTTTCATCTCATTTTGTTCGCATTTGTTCGTTTCGTCTGCTCGGGGCGGACGTCGTGAGACATCCTTCTAAGTTCGTTGATGATCGATTAACTCAGTTTTTTTATTGCAGAGGGCACGTAACCCTCTGACCGAACACGCTGAGCTACCGTGCCGGCTCCATCTGAGCCACCGAGGACACAGAGGATAGCGCGACTGCAGGGATTTATCTCTGGCACGCCTACCGCGAAACCCACATTCTCAACGTATTGTCCCGCACTACATTAATAGTGCCCCCGCCCATTATACTCATTACACGCGGCGCATTGCCGATTCCCGTATGAGTTCGGGCACTGTTTCTGCATTCGCACAGAAGAAGAAGATGGTCAAGTGGCCGGTGAGCCTTAACTATATATATACTAAGATGGTATCTGTTCTTTCGGACATGTCCGAAAGAACAGATACCATCTTAGTATATATATAACTAAAATTGCTACAGCACAAAGATGACGTGCTACAGACGCCAAATTTAACCGACAGGAAGAAGATGCTGTGATATGCAAATGATTAGCTTTTCAGTGCATTCACACAAGGTTGGCGCCGGTGGCGACACCTACGACGTGCTGACATGAGGAAGTTTCCAACCGATTTCTCATACACAAACAGCAGTTCACCGGCGTTGCCTGGTGAAACGTGTTGCGATGCCTCGTGTAAGGAGGAGAAATGCGTACCATCACGTTTCCGACTTTGATAAAGGTCGGATTGTAGCCTATCGCGATTGCGGTTTATCGTATCGCGACATTGCTGCTCGCGTTGGTCGAGATACAATGACTGTTAGCAGAATATGGAATCGGTGGGTTCAGGAGGGTAATACGGAACGCCGTGCTTGATGCCAACGGCCTCGTATCACTAGCAGTTGAGATGACAGGCATCTTATCCCATGGCTGTAACGGATCGTGCAGCCACGTCTCGATCGCTGAGTCAACAGATGGGGACGTTTGCAAGACAACAACCATCTGCACGAACAGTTCGACGACGTTTGTAGCAGCATGGACTATCAGCTCGGAGACCATGGCTGCGGTTACCCTTGACGCTGCATCACAGACGGGAGCACCTGTGATGGTGTACTCAACGACGAACCTGGGTGCACGAATGACAACACGTCATGTTTTCAGATGAATCCAGGTTCTGTTTACTGCATCATGATGGTCGCATCAGTGTTTGGCGACATCGCGGCGAACGCACATTGGAAGCATGTATTCGTCATCGCCATACTGGCGTATAACCCGGCGTGATGGTATGGGGTGCCATTGGTTACACGTCTCGGTCACCTCTTGTTCGCATTGACGGCACTTTGAACAATGGACGTTACATTTCAGATGTGTTACGACCCGTGGCTGTACCCTTCATTCGATCCCTCCGAAACTCTACATTTCAACAGGATAATGCACGACCGCATGTTGCAAGTCCTGTACGGGCCTTTCTGGGTATAGAAAATGTTCGACTGCTGCCCTGGCCAGCACATTCTGCAGATCTCTCACCAATTGAAAACGTCTGGTCAATGGTGGCCGAGCAACTGGCTCGTCACAATACGCCAGTCACTACTCTTGATGAACTGTGGTATCGTGATGAAGCTGCATGGACAGCTGTACCTGTACACGCCATCCAAGCTCTGTTTGACTCAATTCCCAGGCGTATCAAGGCCGTTATTACGGCCAGAGATGGTTGTTCTGGGTACAGATTTCTCAGGATCTATGCACCCAAATTGCGTGAAAATATAATCACATGTCAGTTCTAGTATAATATATTTGTCCAATGAATATCCGTTTATCATCTGCATTTCTTCTTGGTGTAGCAATTTTAGCGGCCAGTGGTGTATATCGCGAGGATTGGCTACTTTTTTTTTTTTTTTTCTTTGGCACGTGCTCGGGAATTCCACTCATGTAAATGTCGTGCCCCTCCTGCCGTGCTGTGACACGAGTGCGCGGTGCCTGCAGGAAGGCGGCGCTGACGGTGATCATGACGCGGGCCGGCCTGGGTCTGGAGGCGGGCGCGCTGCGGCGCCTCAGCGGCGTGGTGGCGCGGCTGGCGCTGCTGCCGTCCGTCACCGAGGCGGGCACGCTCGCCGCCGCCACCTACTGCCTGCTCTCGCTGCCCTGGCTCTGGGGGCTGCTGCTCGGGTGAGCCCAGTGTCACACTCCTTCATGTCGCCTGGCTGCTGTTTTGCTGCAATCGAAAGGCGAAGAACGTGTAGACAAACCAGGCCGCATAAAAATTTCTCCAATTGAATGTTGTTGTTGCTGTCGTCGTCTCAGTCCAAAGACTAGTTAGCTGCACCTCTCCATGCTAGTCTATCCTGGCTAAGCCTATTCATCTGCGAATAACAGTTGCAACCCACAATCATTTCAACCTGCTCTCTGTAGCCAAGCCCAAACATCAAAACTCAGCCGGCCGCCGTGGTTGAGCTTTTCTAGGCGCTTCAGTCCGGAACTGCACTGCTGCTACTGTCGCAGGTTGAATCCTGCCTCGAGCATGGATGTGTGTGATGTCCTTAGTTTAGTTACGTTTAAGTAGTTCTAAGTCTAGGGTACTAATGACCTCAGATGTTAAGTCCCATAGTGCTTAGAGCCATTTTTGATCAAAACTCATCTACCCCTTTCGCTGTCTTATTTCCCAATTTAAGTTCAGCACCGTCCCATGTATTAATTCCAGAGAATAGAAAAAGGCATAGAATCTTTGCTCTTGCTCTAGTAAACACACACACACACACACACACACTTGCGCGCGCTAGTGCATGTTTACTTTTTCTTTCTCTTTCTCTCTCTCTCTTTCTCTCTCTCTCTGTGTGTGTGTGTGTGTGTGTGTGTGGATGGGGTATTCACACAGAGAACAGACCAACAGACTGCGAGGTCGTTCAAGTGTAACCACTCCATAAAGTGACAAGTACCTGGTGTTAGCTGCATGATTAAATGCAGCGACTGGAAGTGGGTGTGTACGCCATACGTCCGACAGTATGTTACCGGCACACAGCAGTGCAGGGACGCGCTCTATTAGTGTGGAGTCAATAACACCAAAACTGGAGAAACGTGCTCTTTGCAGATGAATCTTACTTCAATTTGCAGCATAAATTTCTCAACTTTCGTCTGGAGGGAAAGTCATATGCGATACAATATCAGAAAACACTACTGAAAGAGGGGGCTCGGAACCGGGTGCAGCAGGTATGATCTTTGGTAGCTGCCTGGAGCGTCGTATGTTTGTTGGTTACCAGTGGCTTACTGTTAACGAAGAATGGTGCTGCTACCACATGGGCGATTTTTCAGATGTGTAGTTGAACCAAAATTCCTCTTCATAGACGATAGCGCCCACTCGCATAGCAGCTCCACCATGTGAATTTCTCGCAGATGAAAATATTCTCCACATTACCTGCTCAAATAGGTGTCTAGAGCTGAATCCTATACAGCATGCGAGGAAATGCAGAACGACAGAATTTCCCCCTGGTGAAATGAACGGCAGCTCTCTTCAAATGTGGACTGGTGCTAGATAATGCTCGTAAAAAGAGAAAGATCATGGTAGTATCTGATTACAATATTGGTGGTGAACATCGGGAAAACGTCACATCTTTTAAATATTCAAGAATAACACCAAGAACCTATATGAATTTAGATGAACACGTAAAATCAGTATTAAGGAATGTGAGTGGAACACTTATTCATCGGAACCGTTTTCTGGATAGTGAACTGCATCTGTAAAGAAAAACCACATAGAAGGCGCTCGTGAAACCGATTCTAGTGCGCTTTTCGTGTTTGGAGTCATTATCGTGTAGACGCGACAGCAGAAATCAAACGAATTATCTGGACAGGTTGGTGTAGCGCGTGCGAGAATGTAACTCAGATTTTCGCGAAATTTGAACGGAAACTTTTAGAAAAAAAGCGACTTTGTTCTCGCGAAACCCTATTGGGTAAGTTTAGAGAACTTCTTTTCGAAGACGACTGTGCGACCATTCTGTTGTTACCAATGCATTTCTCCCAGAAGCATCATGCAAATGTGACGAGAGAGAATAGAGCGTGTATAGAGTCGTATAGGCGGACAGTTTCTGAGTACACGAATGGGTTACGACAGAAAATAACTAATATTGATAAGAAGTACTCACCAACACGCACTGTCTTTACGCTGATGTAGAATGCACTGCGGAAAGGCACCCGTCAGCTACCTGCAATTACCTTCTCAAACTTCTTCACCACTAGAAACAAATTTCTTGAATCATCTCATTGAATCTCTAGCATGTTTGACGACTAGGGACAGCCGTCTTCCCAAATAGTTGCTTTGTTGTGGTTGATGAGATTTTTCTAGATTTATCAGTCAAAATAACATGTACCGTCAGTTTCAGACATTTTTAAGTGCTTTTTGATGCTTCTGACTACTAAATATATCGTGATACTGCTTTATCTATTTCTTAAACATCTTTACAACTAGTTGAGTGAAAATACTTTCACTTCTTGGTGAAGCTTAGCTTTTGAAACCTTAGCGCTGACCTACTTCGATTTTGAATGCTGTTCCTGATTCATGTTTCGTGGCGGTCTTTGTTCAACTCCTGTGCAGAGTCACACCGAGGTATGTTGGGAATTTCATTGTAGAGAAGAACGATGTTCCTCAAAATTTCTGCAATGTCACTTTGGGATTCACGACCTCTATCCTCCGTGTTCCAGCTCTGCTATAAGAATATGATGCTCTGGTGAGACTTAATAGTGCCCGTGTCAAGAAGGTTGACGAAGAACTAAATTACAACATGTAGATGAAACTGGGGACAATAAGGTCTAAGCATACCTATTGGCACCTTACACTCAGCCACATTCACCCACATTAATACGGAACCATGCACTTGTCGGAGAATCTACTAAAATACGAAGCAATTATCTACTTCCAGTTCACAAACTATTCGAAGATGTGAACAGAGCCTCTTCATATATATAAACCACGAAACGATTTGCACCAACTTTAATACCATCGAAATGCGGCAAAAGCAATGGAAAAGAAATCTCACAGGTCCACGACCTTCCCTACCTAACAGAAGAACCCAGGTTTTGACTTAGTTATTCCTACTCTCCTGGTCCACAATCCACAGTCGCTTTTTGGTCTTGTCAAGTAGCATTCTCCACAATGTTCTGTCGTTGGCCTCTCCTTACCTTGCTCCAAGTACATTGTACCTGAAAATCCTTGACCACCTTGTCTCTCCATCTTATTTTCGGCGTGCATAAAAGATCTTCTTCGTTCAGGTTTCTTGACACCGCTTCAGTATTGATCCCTCCTCTCATTTATAGACTTGGCCGGCCCATCACAGTCTCCCTGTCTAGGCTTCTGCAACAACATGTGGTTCATTATATATCACCCTGAGCTCCCTGTTATTTATTCTTCGCCATTCTTCTCCCTCACAGATTAGTCCAAATATTTTTTGCAGGATTTTGTTTTGAAATAAATTTATCTTTCTGTCTGCGTGCGTATGTATTCTCCATATTTCTGCCTCTCATAGCAATACTGGTCTGATTATACGAGGACTTGCTGAAAAGAAATGCTTCCAAAGCTTTTTGAATGCAAAAAAAATTATTAACATTCTACATCTTTATTCTTCATATCCACATATTTCTTTCTCAACGTAGTCGCCCTGGCGACGAACACATTTCTCCCAACGAGAGACCAGTTTGTTGATATTACCGTCACTGTAGAATGTTTGGCTTTGTTGACGGAGCCGCAACCACATCTTTGCTTGCACCATTTCATCACTATCAAGCGAAGTTCTCGAAAGTGTTCTTTAACTTTTGGACGCGAAGAAAATCGGATGAGGTTCAAAATGGCTCTGAGCACTATGGGACTCAACACCTGAGGTCATCAGCCCCCAAGAACTTGAAACTACTTAAACCTAACTAACCTAAGGACATCACACATAGCCATGCCCGAGGCAGTATTCGAACCTGCGACCATAGCGGTCACACGGTTCCAAACTGAAGCGCCTAGAACCGCTCGGAAAATAGGATGAGGCCAAGTCGAGAATGTATGGAGGATGATCGATGATAGTGAACCAAAGGCGTCGGATTGTTGCAGATGTAGCAGCGCTCGTGTGCGGTCTGGAATTGTGATGCTGAAGGAGAGGGTACTCCGTATGTGGACGAATTCGTGGTTTCAGTTTCTCACGCATCGACATAGTTACGTTACACACCGCCATGCTACACTTTACTATTCGGAGCCCTCTAGCGGCAGAGGGCTACAAGTATTTAGACATGAAGAATAAAGACGTAGAATTTTAGTAACATTTCCTTAATTTAAAAAAAGCTTTAAGAGATTTCACACGACAAATTTGGACGTATTACTCCTCAGCAAGAACTCGTAGTTTTATGTATCCATATTTTGGTCCTGCTTGAAAAGATTTTGAATGACAATAACTTATTGAGTGTATATGACACTCTGGATGCGGCATTGATCCTCGCTTCTATTTCTTGTTTCTCATCATTTATGTTGTTTACTACCACCCTCAGATATTTAAACTCACCTACTGCTTCAGACATGTAGTTATCAATCTGTAGAGTTTTCTGCTTTTTCGTATCTCAAGTTCGATTTAGACCAGAAAATATGGACTAGCCCAGCAGCCGTCGAACTTTGGTGCTCAGGAACCAGTATTGACATTGTGGGGTGACACACTCGTGCCGACGTTATTAGTACTTGGACATCTACATAAATTAGTATGTTATAAGACTCCAATAGATTAATTGTACAGTAAGGGCGCTATATATTGGCTGCCGGACACCAAGGTACTGATCGCTAAAAACCGACACCGTTCGGAATACTTCGTGTCGACTGTTCTACGTGTAAGATTGCAACTACCCTCAGCGACCCCAAAGTTGTGATACTATAATTGCCTGACGAAGTGTGGCAGATATGATCATCTCTGTAGTGCACATTCATAGATGTGTGTTATGTCCGTTTGAAATTTATGCCGTAGCAGCTGATAGGTACTAGACACACGCGGAGTTATTAGTTCTGGAAGGTAATAAAACATCCACCCTCTTACATCCTCCAAACCGGCAATGGCCGCGCCACCTACTCATCTGCCCCTGATATAAACTGCCATCTTGGCTTACTGCCCAATACACCAACATCAGTTAAAATTAAGTACATCTGAAAAAGTTACACTCTATTTTTTGTTACTGGGCGTAAAACTATACCTTTAAGAAGCTCTTAACGTTAGTTGACATTTTTTGATTCAGCTGTTAGTTGTTGGATGCATATTATTGTAAAATACGGCTAAGGTGCGCGTGGCGCACGAATACCTTATTCGGGCCACATGCGGCCCATGGGCCATAGTTTGAAGACCACTGGACTAAACTTAACAGAATAACAAAAAGCGGATATGTGGGCTCGTTGTACCGATGCCGAAAAGCACCTTCGCCAGAATGTCAATGTGAATTAAAAGACAGCCATCTGCCGTATTACAGCAGAACGCCCTTTATGGTGTCAGATCGCTAGCGAGAGCGCACCGCTAGTTCCTGCCACTAATAAGGCGAGTACACCGTTCGCTTGTTACATATTGCCGGCCGGGGTGGCCGAGCGGTTCTACGCGCTACAGTCTGGAACAGCACGACCGCTACGGTCGCAGGCTCGAATCCTGCCTCGGGAATGGATGTGTGTGATGTCCTTAGGTTAGTTAGGTTTAAGTAGTTCTAAGTTCTAGGGGACTGATGTTGCGTCCCATAGTGCTCAGAGCCATTTGAACCATTTTTGTTACATGTTTTTACGAGCTTCAAACAGGAGCGACTTCAGTAATGGATAGGAACTGTGATTGTTGTGTACAGATGCGAGCTGAGCTGGCGACCCTTCGCTCGTAGCTTCAGGCTGCGTTGGCTTCCGTCACACAGCTTGAGGCTGCTGCCAAGTGGCGTTATTGTGGGGGATCGAACGCGGGAATGCGAGGGACGTCGAGCACGTCACACGTGTCCTCCGATCGGTCCACAGCTGTGACCTCCCCGGGTACTGCCTGCACTGAGGTTGACCCTTCACACGTGGTTGAGTGGTAGATCATTCCAAAGTCTGGCAGGCAGCGAAAAACTTTCCGAGGGGCCGATCGCAGGGCCTCCCCGGTTTGTTTGACGAACAGGTTTCGGGTGTTATCTGTGGCTGACGATGTCTCTGAGCCGGATGCAGTCGTCCACCCCGTTCCAAAGGAAGCTTCTCGACCCGCAAGGTCTGGGCATTCACAGAGGGTGGGTTTGCTGGTAGTTGGGAGCTCCAACGTTAGGCGCGTAATGGGGCCCCTTAGGAACATGGCTGCCAAGGAGGAGAAGGAAGCCAGTGTGCAGTCCGTGTGCATTCCGGGGAGAGTCATTCCGGATGTCGAAAGGATGATTCCGGATGCCATGAAGAGTACAGGGTGCAGCCAACTGCAGGTGGTGGCTCATGTCGGTACCAATGACGTGTCTCGCTTTGGATCGGAGCAGATTCTGTCTAGTTTCGGGCAGCTAGCGGAAATGATAAAGACTGTGTCTTGCGTCCGAGATTACGGCGGAGCTCACCATCTGTAGCATCGCCGATAGAACCGACTGTGGTCCTTTGGTGCAGAGCCGAGTGGAGGGTCTGAATCAGAGGCTCAGGCGGTTCTGTGACCGTGTAGGCTGCAGATTCCTTGACTTGCGCCATCGGGTGGTGAGTTTCCGGGTTCCGCTTAATAGGTCAGGAGTCCACTACACAGGAGGCGGCTACACGGGTAGCAGGGGCTGTGTGGAAGGGACTGGGCGATTTTTTATGTTAGACGGTCTCTGGGAACCACGGAAGGGGCGTCCGTCTAAAAGTGGACAGGTAAAACACAGTAAGGTAGTTGTAGAAACGATTGGTATTGTAGTTGTAAATTGTCGTAGCTGTGTCGGGAAAGAACCAGAGCTCCAAGCACTAATAGAAAGCACTGAAGCTCAAATAGTTGTAGGTACAGAGAGCTGGCTAAAGCCGATTTTTTTTCAAACGATCTAACAGTGTTCAGAAAGGATATATTAAATACAGTTGGTGGTGGAGTATTTATTGCTGTCAGAGGTAGTTTGCCTTGTAGAGAAATTGAAGTAAATAGTTCATGTGAAATAGTATGGGTAGAGGTTATATCTGATAATCGGGCTAAACAATTAATTGGTTCGTTTTACCGAGCCCCCGACTCATAAGACATAGTTGCTGAACAGTTGAAAGAAAATTTGAGTCTCATTTCAAATAAGTACCCCGCTCATACAATTATAGTCGGTGGCGATTTCAATCTACCCTAAATATGCTGGAAAAATTATACGTTTAAAGCGGGCGGCAGGCATAAAATGTCATCCGAAATTGTACTCAATGCTTTCTCAGAAAATTATTTCGAACAATTAGTTCATGAGCCCACTCGAAGCGTAAATGGTTGCGAAAGCATACTTGACCTTTTAGCAACAAATAATCCTGGACAAATAGTGCTGTGACGAATACAGGGATTAGCGACCACAAAGCAGTTGCTGCTAGGCTGAATACCGTAACACCTACAACCATCAAAAGAGAAACGCAAAGTATATCTATTTAAAAAAAAGCTGATAAAAATGCTCTTAACGCCTTTTTAAGAGACAGTCTTCACTCCTTCCGATCTGATCATGTAAGTGTACAAAAGTTGTGTAATGTTTTCAAAGAGATAATATCAACAGCAATTGAGAGATACATACTACATAATTTAATAAGTGAAGGTACTGATCCCCCATGGTACACAAAACGGGTCAGATCGTTCTTGCAGAAGCAACGAAAAAAGCATGCCAAATTTAAAAGAACGCAAAATCCTCAAGATTGGCAAAGTTTTACAGAAGTTAGAAATATGGCGCGTACTTCAATCCGAGATGCTTTTAATAATTTGCTCAACGAAATTCTGTCTCGAAATCTGACAGAAAACGCAAAGAGATTCTGGTCATACATAAAGCACACCAGTGGCAAGACGCAATCAATACCTTCACTGCCCGATAACAACGGTCAAGTCACTGATGACAGTGCCACTAAAGCAGCGAAACTCCTTCACCAAAGAATACGAAGTAATAATTCCTGAATTCCAATGGAGAACAACTGCCAAGATGAGAAACATAGAAGTAGATATCCTCGGTGTAAAGAAGCAGCTTAAATCACCGTGACGAGTGACGGCACGGCTATATAAGCTTGTCTGGACAATTTCGGTCGATCCGGCGTCTTCTACTATGCCCTGGCCAAGTTTTCAGGTTGTTTTCTTACACTCCATATACAAAATTCGTTTGTTTGTGATATTCGTTATAGAGTCATTTTGTTTTACGTTTTAAATATTACACTTGCTTTATGAACAATTCTTTGTATCTTGTCGGGACGATTCCTTTGAAGCAGCACCGCCGATTTCCATCTTCATCCTCGAAACTATTCGAGTTTCTGCTCCGTCTCTAATGACCTCTATGTCGACGGCACGTTTGCTCTAATCTTCTTTCCCTTTTGTAGCTTAAATATAGGATTATATAGAATTTGGAATACAGTACGCTAACCAAATTCGAGGGTATGCTGAAATGTAATACCTCCGAATTTTTTATTCTGAGCAATTAAATGTCATGCATATTACGTGGTCGTCTTTTCCGCTTCGTTGAGACAAGCTGCAACCCTCTGCCGCCAGAGAGCTCCGAGTTGTAGTGTGTGACGTAGCTACGTCGGTGCGTGAAAGACTCCCACAAACCGGAGAGCATGAATTCGAGGAGTTCGCCCACACATGGAGCTGCTTGTTCTTAGTGTGACAATGCCACAACAGACACGAGTGTCGCGACTTCTGCAACAGTCCGACGCCTGGGGTTCACTGTCATCTACCCTCCTCCATAACGTCCAGACTTGACCCCATGCTATTTTCACGTGTTTTAAAAATTTAAAGAAGACATTCAAGGACTTCTCTTTCACAGTGATGAAGCGGCGTAAGCAGAGGTGAGGTTGTGGCTTCGTCAAAAAAGTCAGACTTTCTACAATGGCGGCATCAACAAACTGGTCTCTCATTGGGAGACACGTGTTCGTCACAAAGATGATTATGTTGAGAAGTAAATATGTATTCACGAGGAATAAAGATGTAGAATGTTAATGAAGTTTTTTTAATTAAAAGGATTTAACAGTTTTCACATAAAAAATTTGGTGGCATTACATTTTATCTTGTCCTCGTGAAATCAATATTCCACGAGCTCGAGTACAGCGGCCTAACCGCGCTACGTGTTAGTGTTGTTAGCAGAAACAGACGTGGGAGTTACAGCGATGTGCACTGACAGGCGTCGTCTGTTGGCAGAGCGGCGATGGCGGCGGTGTCGCCCGCGGTGGTGATCCCGTGCCTCTTCGCGCTGCAGGAGCGCGGCTACGGCACCAAGAAGGGCATCCCCACACTGGTGGTGGCGGCCGCCAGCGTCGACGACATCTTCGCAGTCTCCATCTTTGGAATCATGATCAACGTCATCTTCTCTGAAGGTACGACCGCCTCTGCTAAATTTTGCCATCGCAACAGGAAACTCCGCACGCCTGCGTCGCTTGTCCTCACTTTACCGCAGAAGACGTTCAAAATTTCGTGAACTGTTAGAAAAATCAACAAATGTTGGAACGAACAGAGGAAGAAAACAAACGCACAATAGAAAAATCCTGACAGACTGAAACTGAATGCTGAACTCTGACTTGAACCCATCTTTGTCATTGACGGACAATGCTCGCTCTTACCGACTGAGCTATTAAGGCACAACTAACAGTCAACCATCGCAGGCGGATATCCAGGATTCGATTCGGCGGGGTGGGGGTTACAGTTTCTTATTTTCTTTTCGTCTCTTCCTCCTCCCCCCCAGTCTACTTTCCATAACTTTTTTTTTTTTTTTAACGGGTCTCAGATGTCTATAACTTCAGTAGTAGCAACGACAATTCAAGGACAATCTTGTAACATTCTTCTCTTTAATTTTCTGTCTGGCATGCGAGACCATATGCGTTCTCTGTATTCCCCCACCAGTCATTTAAGTTCCTGGCTTTTGTGGACCATTCTCATTTTCTCAGGCCCTTTGCCTGCGTATCACTGTTGACATCATCCTCACATCTTGCCCGTGGCCTTCGTCGGCTCCTTCTGCTTACCACGAATCCTGATAGTGCTACTCGCGGCAGTCTTTCCTCTTCCACCCTCATTACACGCCCTGCCCGTATCAATGTTCTTTTCTTCATCTTTAGCCCAATATCACCTTGTGAGTGTAGGTCTGCCGATTCCTGGTTTCTTAAAATCGACCATGCCTGTGACTGGGTGTTCCTGTTGGGGCAGAACTTTTTTTTTGACGTCTCCCTCTCGAATACTAGCAGTGTTTGTTGATCTGTTTTCCTTAATTTAAATGTTTCAGAAAGATGTATAGCTGCTGGGAGAATTATAGTCTGGTGTAGTCTGATTTTAAAACTTATCGAAGTGCTCTACTGTAAAGCACGTCCTTAAGCCGAAAGATAATCTGTTTGCCGCTGCAATCCTTGCCTTACTCTCAGTTTCCATTCTGTTCTGCTCGCTACAAATGCTTCCCAAATGTTTAAACATGTCTACTCCTTTAAAAGAGAATTCATCAGCTATCAGTGGGGTGTGCTCATTGGATGCTTTCCTCACGTTCGTGTACTCACTTTTGACCTCATTAATTTGTAACCCTACTTTCCTTACAATATTTCTATAAGAAGTTGCAAGTCAAGTTTGCTACCACTTACTAGAAAACCGATTTATTATGTTATTACCCAGTTTTATTCCAGCTTGCTTTAATATCTGGTGTTCTCTGTCTATCTTTTCTGAAATTAAATTAAAATTTATTGGAGATAAGGCGTCTCCTTGTCTAAGACCGTTTCTGACTTCCAAATGCTCTGACATTCCAGTTGTGATCCTAACTAAATACACTTGTACTAGACGTATTAACTTGTGGAAACTGGAACTCTTTCAAGACAATAATAATAAACCGATTCCAATAAAATATACAAGATGTTTTAACACAATGTTAAAATTTCGTTCTCATCAGTGCTTAATACATCGCTTTAGCATAACGTCCAATAAATTTTAACTCAGATAAATGAAGCATTTGAAAAGCATACACTATGTGATCAAAAGTACCCGGACACCCTCAAAAACATATGTTTTTCATATTAGGTGCATTGTGCTGCCACCTAATGCCAGGTACTCCATTTCAGCGACCTCAGCACTCAGTAGACATCGTGAGAGAGCAGAATGGGGCTCTACGCGGAACTCACGGAATTAGAAAGTTGTCAAATGATTGGGTGTCACTTGTGTCATACGTCTGTACGCGAGATTTCCACATTCCTAAACATCCATAGGTCCACTGTTGTCGATGTGATAGTGAAGTGGAAACATGAAGGGACACGTACAGCACAAAAGCGTGCAGGCCGACCTCGTCTGTTGACTGACAGAGATCGCCGACTGTTGAAGAGGGTTGTAATGTGTAATAGGCAGACATCTATCCAGATTATCACACAGGAATTACAAACTACATCAGGATCTAATGTAAGTACTGTGGCAGTTAGGAGGGAGATGAGAAAACTTGGATTTCATGGTTGAGCGGCTGCTCATAAGCCACAAATCACGCCGGCAAATGCCAAACGACGCCTCACTTGGTGTAAGGATCTTAAACATTGGACGATAGAACAGTAGAAAAACGTTGTGTGGAGTGACGAATCACAGTGCACAATGTGGCTATGCAATGGCAGCGTGTAGGTATGGCGAATTCCCGGTGAACGTCATCTGCGAGCGTGCGTAGTGCCACCAGTAAAGTCGGAGGCTATGGTGTTATGGTGTAGTCGTGTTTTTCATGGAGGGGGCTTGCAACCCTTGTTATTTTGCGCGGCACTATCATAGCACAGGCCTACATTGATTTTTTAAGTACCTTCTTGCTGCCCGCAGCTCGTGGTCGTGCGGTAGCTTTCTCGCTTCCCACGCTCGGGTTCCCGGGTTCGATTCCCGGCGGGGTCAGGGATTTTCTCTGCCTCGTGATGGCTGGGTGTTGTGTGATGTCCTTAGGTTAGTTAGGTTTAAGTACGAGGGCGGTTCAGAAAGTAACCTCCGATTGGTCACAGTGCGGGTTGTGGGGGGAGTAGCGACGCCATCTGTGCGTTCACGCACTCAACAGGTCAGTCGGCATCAAGCCGTGGTCGAGTGAACGTCGTACCTGCGCTAGTTTAGTTTTTGTGGCAGTTTGAAATGTGTGCTGCAATAGAAAACCCCGCCAAATGTGAAGTGCGTGCTGTCATAAGGTTTTTTACAGCCAAAGGATATTCTGCAGCAGCTATTCATCGTGAGCTTTGTGCCGTGTACGGACCAAGAGTTATGAGTGAAGGAGTTGTCCGTGAATGGGTACGTTTATTTAAAAGTGGAAGAGAAAACGTTCATGATGAAGAGAGGAGTGGTAGACCATCATTGGTGACTGACGAACTCGTTCAGACAGTTGATGCAAAAGTTCGTGAAAATCGACGTTTCTCAATGTCGGAGTTGTCTGCTGGTTTTCCACAGATTTCTAAGACTCTCTTGTACGAGATAGTGACAGCAAGATTGGGTTACCGTAAGTTCTGTGCACGATGGGTGCCCAAAATTCTTACCGACCACCACAAAACTCAAAGAATGGCCTCTGCATTAGACTTTCTGTCACGTTATGAGGACGAAGGAGAACCATTGTTAAACAGAATCGTGACCGGTGACGAAACCTGGATTAAGTACGTGAACCCTGAGACAAAAGAACAATCAAAGATGTGGGCACATTCAAATTCGCCTACCAAACCAAGAAAAGCCTCGCAAGATTTTTCTGCCAGAAAACTGATGGCAACGGTGTTTTGGGATGCCAAAGGGGTGTTGTTGGTTGAATTCATGGAACGTGGTACGACCATTAATCAAGACGTGTACTGTGAAACAATAAAAAAGTTACGACGGGCTATACAGAACAAACGCCGTGGTATGCTGACTTCCGGTATCGTTTTTTTGCACGATAACGCCCGTCCTCACTCTGCTCGCAGAACAACGGCCCTTCTTGAGTCCTTCAAGTGGGACGTTATCAACCATCCACCTTACAGCCCAGACCTGGCGCCAAGTGATTATCACCTCTTCATGCATTTGAAGAAATGGCTCGGGTCACAGCGGTTTGATGACGACGAAGAACTCAAAGATGCGGTCACAGGCTGGCTCCAGGCACAAGCGGGTGATTTTTATGCAGAAGGAATTTCAAAGCTTGTGAAGAGATACGATAAGTGCCTCAATCGCTATGGAGACTATGTAGAAAAATAGTGCAAAGATGTAGTTGTAAGATGTATATATTAAAATATTTTTATTTAACTTGGTGTATTTTTTTAAATCAACCGGAGGTTACTTTCTGAACGGCCCTCGTAGTTCTAAGTTCTAGGGGACTGATGACCATAGATGTTAAGTCCCATAGTGCTCAGAGCCATTTGAACCAACCTTCTTGCTTCCCAATGTTGAGGAGCATTTCGGGGATGGAGACAGCATCATACAACACGATCAAGCACCTGTTAATAGTGTACGGCCTGTGGCGGAGTGATTGCACGACAATAACACCCCTGTAATGGACTGGCCTGCACAGTGTTCTGACCTGAATTCTATAGAGCACCTTCGGGATATTTTGGAACGCAAACTTCGTGCCAGACCTAACCGACCGACATCGATACCTCTCCTCAGTGCAGCACTCCGTGACGAATGGACTGCCATTCCCCAAGAAATCTTCCATCACCTGATTGAACGTATGCCTGAGAGAGTGGAAGCTGTAACCAAGGCTAAGGGTGGGCCAACACCATATTGAATTCCAGCATTACCGATGGAGGGCGCCAAGAACTTGAAAGCCATTTTTAGCTAGGTGTCCGGATACTTTTGATCTCATAGTGTAGTCCGAAAAGTTGAGAAATACAGGGCGGCTATAATTAAACTTCCGCTACTTGAGCCAGTGTACGCAGAAAACTATTTACCGTATGGGTACCCCACGTTACAGGAATGATGTTCAGACTGTGCGCTGAAGGATTTGCGTTGTTAGTGTCGTGACTTGTCATTAGGCGCCGGTACTGGTTCGGCGTCGTAGTGTTGAAACACAAGCATCAGTATACATTACAGTTGCATACAGTCAACATGGGCCTGGAAAAGGTGAGCAGGGCTTTACTCGTAAAGCTGTTTTACTAAAACAACAGTGCTGCTACACTTCACGAGCATCGAGCCGATAAGGGAATACGGAGAGGCTCTCTTTTCGAACAGGTGTTCAAGAACATGATCCGTAAGTTCGAACTAAATGGCGATTGGCGAACTGCTCCTCGGAGAGACTGGCAGTCAATTGTTGAAGAAGTTACTGTTGCCAAAATATTGAACACAGTGTACGATCTTCAAGCAGTGCACAAGGTGTATCACGAGAGCTGAACATTTCATGGTCCACCGTTCGAAAATTGCTGCGAAAAATTGTGAAATGGTATATCAAGTGTGGTCTCAGGCTGGGTTGTCACACAAGCAACGTTTGTAACCTAGAACGCAAACATTGCACGCAACTAACAAATTTTACGCTCTCACGTGCAAATTAAAAACAGTTTTTTAAATAGTTTACTTCTCTTCCGCAGGTCCTTACAGATGTTTCCACAATGTTTCATTGCCTTACGACCTCTAGTTTTTCATGGGGTCCCTCTCAAGTAATGAAACTGTAATTATAACGACCCTGTACATATGTCATGCAATTGATATAAGAACTACAAGGTCATTACATAAGTTTTGGCAACTATGATATATTGTGCGAACATGTGACACTACTGTAATCGCAGCAAATACATCCGAAAGCCTGCGGCACAAAACCGCAATCAACCGACAGATTGCGAGCGCATCCGAGGATAGTTCGGTACCAGCGCCTGAAACATTCAGCATGGGCATGGCGGTGCTGCAATATGGATGTAAGCAGAGTGGAACAGCGAGCATACGTGAAAATTGCCTTTCTCGCTGACAGAAATGCTGTGTCAGGTGGAACTACGATCCGCTGTGGGTAACGGCAAAAACTTCCGGCACTGGTGGATGCTGCAGTCATAATAACGCTACAGCCCACTCTGCAAACGTCATCAAGAACTGCGTACAACGATGGGAGAGGAAAATTCTCTCCCACCCACCCTACTCATCAGGCCCCAGTTTATGCGACTCTCGACTTCATTACGCAACTGAAGAAACCATTGCGTGGGATTCGCTTTGCAAACGGGGCGGATATGGTCACGTTATTTCGGCGACAGGTGGCACTCATTGATGGCAATGCCGATGGCACACAACACCTTCCCTATCGTTAGCAACGCTGTCTGGGTCCACTGACGGACTGTCTTTCTTATTTATTTATTTATTGTTCCGTGGGACCAAATTAAGGAGAAGTCTCCATGGTCATGGAACGAGTCAATACATGAAATTATGACACGATAGTAGAAACAGATAAAATGAAATACAGAAAACATATTCAGGTGACAAGTCGTAAGTTTAAATAAAGAAAATCAACAATGTAACACTGGAATTTGCTTAATTTTTTATCTCTTCCAGGAGCTTCTCGACAGAATAGAAGGAGTGAGCCATGAGGAAACTCTTTAGTTTAGACTTAAAAGAGTTTGGGCTACTGCTAAGATTTTTGAGTTCTTGTGGTAGCTTATTGAAAATGGATGCAGCAGAATACTGCACTCCTTTCTGTACAACAGTCGAGGAAGTGCATTCCACATGCAGATTTTATTTCCGCCTAGTATTAACAGAGTGAAAGCTGCTAACTCTTGGGAATAGGCTAATATTGCTAACAACAAACGACATTAAAGAAAATATATACTGTGAGGGCAATGTCAGAATTCCCAGACTATTGAATAGGGGTCGACAAGAGGTTCTCGAACTTACACCACATATAGCTCGAACAGTCCGTTTTTGAGCCAAAAATACCCTTTTTGAACCAGAAGAATTACCCCAAAAAATAATACCATACGACATAAGCGTATGAAAATATCCGAAGTAGACTACTTTTCGTGTTGAAGTGTCACTTATTTCCGATACTGTTCTAATGGTAAATAAAGGAGCATTTAGTGTCTGAATAAGATCCAGGACATGGGCTTTCCACAACAGCTTACTATCTATTCGGACGCCTAGAAACTTGAACTGTTCAGTCTCGCTTATAATATGCCCATTCTGTCTGATCAAAATATCGGTTCTTGTTGAATTGTGAGTTAGGAACTGTAAAAACTGAGTCTTACTGTGATTTAGCATCAAATTATTTTACACAAGCCACGAACTTATTTCATGAACTACATTATTTGATACTGTTTCAATATTACACACAAGATCCTTCACTACCAAGCTGGTGTCATCAGCAAACAGAAATATTTTTGAATCACCTGTAATACTAGAAGGCATATCATTTATATAAATAAGAATCCACAGTGGCCCCAGCACCTACCCTTGGGGAACGTCCCACTTAACAGTGCCCCGTTGGGACTGAACTTCACTACCACTCTCAATATTGCGGAGAATTACCTTCTGCTTTCTGTTCTTAAAGTAAGAGGTGAACCAATTGTAAGCTACTCCCCTTACTCCATAATGGTCCAACTTATGCAGTAATATTTTGTGGTCAACACAGTGAAAAGCCTTCGTTAAATCAAAGAAAACACCTAGCGTTCGCAACCTTTTATTTAATCCGTCCAAAACCTCACAGAGAAAAGAGAATATAGCATTTTCAGTTGTTAAACCATTTCTAAAACCAAACTGTACATTTGACAGCAAATTATGTGAATTTAAATGCTCCAGTAACCTTGTATATACAACCTTCTCGATAACTTTAGCAAACACCGATGGCATAGAAATAGGTCTAAAATTGTCAACATTATCCCTGTCTCCCTTTTTATAAAGTGGCTTCACTACCGAGTACTTTAATCGGTCAGGAAACCGACCACTCCTAAAGGAAAAGTTACAGATATGGCTAAGTACTGGGCTAACATACATAGAACAATAGTTCAGTATTCTGCTAGATGCCCCGTCATATCCATGAGAGTTCTTGGTCTTTAGTGATTTAATTATTAACTCAATCTCCCTCTTGTCAGTATCATGGAGGAGCATTTCAGGTAACAGTCTCGGAACACTTTTTTCTAAGAGCGCAATATGATTCCCTGTTGGGACTAGGTTTCTATTTAGTTCACCTGCTATATTCAGAAAGTGATTATTAAATACTGTACATATATGCGACTTATCAGTAATACGTACATTCCCATTACGCACTGATTCTATATCCTCGACCTGTCTCTGCAGACCAGCCACTTCCTTTACGACTGACCTTATGGTTTTAATTTTATCCTGAGACTTAGCTATTCTATCTGCATACCACATACTTTTTGCCTTCCTAATAACATTTTTAAGCACCTTACAATATTGTTTGTAATGGGCTGCTGCATTTAGATCAGCTTTCCTAAACAGTTGATGACTATATTTAACACGTGTTGCAGCTAAAAATCTTTTAGAGTTAAAATTTGTGCATCATGGTCTGAAAGGCCATTCACCTTTTTGCTGACAGAATGCCCTTCTAGTAATGACGAATGAACAAAAATGTTGTCTATGGTTGTTCTACTGTTCCCCTGCACTCTCGTTGGAAAGAACACGGTTTGCATAAGATTATATGAATTAAGGAGGTCTACCAGCATCCTTTTCCTTGCACAATCACTTACACAATTAATATTGGACACCACGTATAACTAACTTTTTGTATTTCCTATAAAGTGAACCAAGAACCTCCTCTAGCTTTAGCAAAAATGTTGTGATATCGGAGTCTGGGGATCTATAAATAACAACAGTTAGAAGTTTAGCTCCATTAAATTTAACCACACCTGCACAACATTCGAACACCTTTTCAGTGCAGTACTTTGAAACATCAATTGACTCAAATGGGATGCCGTTTTTCACATACATGGATACTCCCCCACACCGCAAAGAGCTCCTAGAAAAGCTGCCAGCCAACCTGTATCCTGGTAAAGGA
Organism: Schistocerca nitens; assembly: GCF_023898315.1. Classification (NCBI taxonomy): domain Eukaryota; kingdom Metazoa; phylum Arthropoda; class Insecta; order Orthoptera; family Acrididae; genus Schistocerca; species Schistocerca nitens. The sequence continues at coordinate 721,062,855 of NC_064615.1, read as the reverse complement.
AGCCTCTGAATTATCTCCTTATTTAAGAAGTGTTCAGATATACCAAAAATTTCAGAGTCAACATCTATAAGCAGTTCACTAACTCTATCTCTAATACCTTGTATATTTTGATGAAATATACTAATTCCCTCATTACTCGGATACCTAATACCTAAGCTTTGTCAAAAGTGGTTCCTTTGTTAGAGAGACTTCCCTTAAGCAGGAATACCTATCAGCTGACTTCAATCTAAAAAAGGTACAGCTCTAACACCCGCTACTGCAGGAATTTTCCCATGAGTGATCCCACCACCCCACCTATGCTGTCACCTATAAGCTTTGCCAACCTCCCCTTCCCATACCTGTTGAGGTGCAGGCCATGTCTAGTGAAACTCGTCCTGCTGATAGACTCCACCGACACCACTGAAATGTGACCCATGCTTTCTGTCATCAGCGCACCCCCAAGTCTCATGTCATTACGCCTGACGGCTGTATTAAGATGAGGCCGATCGTGACGCTTAAACAGTTCCACGAAATGCACATTCGTGTCGCCAGTCTGAGTGGCTATCTTTTCCAGGTCACCATCTATGTCATACTCCCCATCCCTATCAACACTATTACCAGCCCCACCCACAATCACTACCTGATCCTCTTAAGTAAAATCCCTATATAACCCCCCTATGTTAACAGTCACCTGAGCCAATCCTGCATTAGGCTTCACATTGCTGGTGACCTGGTACTCACTCCCCAACACTTCCTGCAACTGCTGGCCTACACCTCTGCTATGAGAACTACCTAACAGCAGAACCTTCTTCTTCCTCTTCGACTTTGCAACTGTCCTAGCCACCGTAACTGCCGAGGTCTGCTGCATACTTCCTACATCTACAACTTCTAGAGATTCCTCTCCACTAGACTCTGACAGTTGGTCATATCTATTGCAAACACCAATAGTAAAACTATCTGAAAATCTTCTCCTAGCAGATCTCTTGCCAACAGCCAGTTCCCATTCCCCAACCCCATTCTCCCTCCTCATCCTATCTAGCTCCTCCTGTGCGTCTTTCCACTGCACCTGAAGGGTACACATCTTACGCTCCTGCTCCTCTATCAACTTAATCTTGCTACATAACCTGCAGTTCCAGGAGAGGATCTCACCAGAATGCCCACTGGCTTCCCCACTGCATTCCCCCCAGTGAAAATACTTCGAACAAGTCTCACACCGAAATGCACTACTCAAGAACCTACGGCAAAGCCCACACTTCTCACTCATGGTAAAATTTTACAGTTATTGAAACAAGAAAACTACTTTATCTACACTCCTGGAAATTGAAATAAGAACACCGTGAATTCATTGTCCCAGGAAGGGGAAACTTTATTGACACATTCCTGGGGTCAGATACATCACATGATCACACTGACAGAACCACAGGCACATAGACACAGGCAACAGAGCATGCACAATGTCGGCACTAGTACAGTGTATATCCACCTTTCGCAGCTATGCAGGCTGCTATTCTCCCATGGAGACGATCGTAGAGATGCTGGATGTAGTCCTGTGGAACGGCTTGCCATGCCATTTCCACCTGGCGCCTCAGTTGGACCAGCGTTCGTGCTGGACGTGCAGACCGCGTGAGACGACGCTTCATCCAGTCCCAAACATGCTCAATGGGGGACAGATCCGGAGATCTTGCTGGCCAGGGTAGTTGACTTACACCTTCTAGAGCACGTTGGGTGGCACGGGATACATGCGGACGTGCATTGTCCTGTTGGAACAGCAAGTTCCCTTGCCGGTCTAGGAATGGTAGAACGATGGGTTCGATGACGGTTTGGATGTACCGTGCACTATTCAGTGTCCCCTCGACGATCACCAGTGGTGTACGGCCAGTGTAGGAGATCGCTCCCCACACCATGATGCCGGGTGTTGGCCCTGTGTGCCTCGGTCGTATGCAGTCCTGATTGTGGCGCTCACCTGCACGGCGCCAAACACGCATACGACCATCATTGGCACCAAGGCAGAAGCGACTCTCATCGCTGAAGACGACACGTCTCCATTCGTCCCTCCATTCACGCCTGTCGCGACACCACTGGAGGCGGGCTGCACGATGTTGGGGCGTGAGCGGAAGACGGCCTAACGGTGTGCGGGACCGTAGCCCAGCTTCATGGAGACGGTTGCGAATGGTCCTCGCCGATACCCCAGGAGCAACAGTGTCCCTAATGTGCTGGGAAGTGGCGGTGCGGTCCCCTACGGCACTGCGTAGGATCCTACGGTCTTGGCGTGCATCCGTGCGTCGTTGCGGTCCGGTCGCAGGTCGACGGGCACGTGCACCTTCCGCCGACCACTGGCGACAACATCGATGTACTGTGGAGACCTCACGCCCCACGTGTTGAGCAATTCGGCGGCATGTCCACCCGGCCTCCCGCATGCCCACTATACGCCCTCGCTCAAAGTCCGTCAACTGCACATACGGTTCACGTCCACGCTGTCGCGGCATGCTACCAGTGTTAAAGACTGCGATGGAGCTCCGTATGCCACGGCAAACTGGCTGACACTGACGGCGGCGGTGCACAAATGCTGCGCAGCTAGCGCCATTCGACGGCCAACACCGCGGTTCCTGGTGTGTCCGCTGTGCCGTGCGTGTGATCATTGCTTGTACAGCCCTCTCGCAGTGTCCGGAGCAAGTATGGTGGGTCTGACACACCGGTGTCAATGTGTTCTTTTTTCCATTTCCAGGAGTGTAAGTTCCGCTAGTACAATAAGAAGATGTTAAAAACCTGACTACAATAATCACAAACTTACTCTACAAGGGAAGTAACTACTATTATTAACAGTATTAATCAAAAACAAATGAGAATATAACAAAAGACTAATACAGAAAGAGAATCAAACGTCTAATGACACAATAACGAAACTGAAAACTGTTCCCAAAAGGTTCTTCAGAAGTTATTTCACCAGCAAACACCAAGAACACCGATTGAAGACTACTAAAGTACCTAAATAAACCAATATACACAAACAATTAATTAGTACTTAGCTTTCGATGCGCCGCTACAGCTGCAACTGGTCAGCGCGGAATGTTAACACAGTTAAGAGGTTAAGTTGCTCGATACGAAACACTCACAAATATCAGGTCACAACACAAGGAAGGCAGAGGTGAATGAAGAAACCACTAATAAGTCACGTAAATAGTAAATGTTATGACAAAAACCGTTAAAATGTGTACGTGAAACCTAAAAATATATAAAAACTTAGAGAGCGATCTCACAAGCAGTCACTCTTGAAAAACAGTAATTGATTTTAATTCATTTTTGTTCCATTTGTATTTGTGCACAATACATTTACTCAGGGTTCCAACGCGTGTGTTTCATTTTGCTCTCTGCCGCGATCTCCTGTGCTGGAACCTTATTTTATGTTGGCGTTCAGATACACGTTGTTCAACGCTCATCGTGGGATTCCCATGTCGTCGCATTATGTAAGACATACCATTGTTGCCATGACTTATGAAATGACCCTTGTGCAATAGCAACAAACTGTCTAAACTTCAGCAACGTCATAACTTGCACTATAAGATCGAAATCTGCAGTCACCATTATCAGTATCGCACTCAACACTACGGTAACGCGATCGTGTAAATGAGGGGAATGCTGTTTCTTTCCTTTGAACTTGCCGGTTGTACCTGGGAACGCGCATTTTCACGTGGCCGTAATGTTACTTGTCAGGCCACAAGCCCACCTACATGATCAGACCCTCACGCAAGCAACTGAGAGGCATCCTGCCTTAAACAAAGCTTGTAGCTTCTAGAAATCCTTGCCATATTTTAACCTCTTAGTTTCCGTGCTACCATATCCTCAGTAACTGTGAAATTTGAAAATAGATACATGTAATAATACAAAATCTTCTACTAAAATACGTTTGTGGCGTGAGGGGTCATGACTCTCATGACCCTCGCACCCCCACCCTCCCCTTTGATCCCTGCCTAGCTACCTCTCTTCTGGTTTCGAAATTTCACAGGAGTTCTCCTGTATACCTCGCTGAGCCAGTGCTCCTGGAAGGAAGAATAATGACGTGAAATGACTAGGCACAGCCTAAGGGATTGTTTCCAGAACCAATATTTCACTCTGCAGCGGAATGCGAGCCGTTTTGACGCTTTCTGTCACACGAGTTTCTGATTTAGTGTCTCACAGCTATAGTACGCCATTAAGTGTCGATTTTAAACAGTTTTAATATGCCAGAAAGTTTGAAAACAGGGCACGCTCCCCTGCAAGGTGAAAAATTCATTTTAGACACGTAAAATTCTTTCCAGAAGGGCGAATCTCTGTTAGTGATCTTCGAAAATTTTTGTGGAAGCACCAGCGACAATAAAAATTAATGAATGAGGCCTGGAGGAGTGCTCAGGTAGCCTGATAGTAAAGGTGGCTGTTGGTAATAGGCCGCAAATCTGTCTGACTCCCGGTCTGGAACAAATTTTTAATTGTTTATATATATATATATATATATATATATATATATATATATATATATATATATATATATATATTGTGTGTGATATATAAACTCTTATTAATGATCAATGAATCTTTGTCGTGAAACATTAGTTCGTTTTCAGCGTCTCTGCTGATTCAATGTGCCGCTTATGTGGCTATTGGCTATATTTTAAGGTACTCCACCAACATAAAAAACACTTTCATCCCTCCTCTGTTACAAAAATTCGGCCTACGTTTCAAAACTTGGTTTGTTTTAGGGCTGAGTTGCACCTACAACTGTGCGTACCTCGCTTTTAAAGGAGATGAACTTCTCATCTTGTGTATCTAGAAACTGCTGTCTCTAGTAGTCATCGTGTCACATTCTCGCTGCTGCGAAGTACCTCTCAGGTTTTCATTTACATTAGCTGAGATTGTATCTATAGCACAGTCTCCTCCATTGCACATACTTACTAGCTCTGCCGCAATAACTAAGCCGCTAGCTATTAGCTGTGGCGAACTGGCTTATTTCTCCACTTCCCTTGTAATACTGCTTGAAACTATGTAGACCATATGGAATAAATGAATAGACATTACTCTTAAAACAGTACCACCAAATCATAAATATAAAGCAGATATCGCCTTGGGCTGAACTGCCGTGGTGTAGTAGGCTATACAATCGATATACTAATAGTAATGAAAGACACATGCCAATAATTCTTGCACTACGGGTAGTTCGTTTCGATCACATTGCATTTCCTTCCTACACTATATAACCACCATTAAAAATATATATTGTTACTTCACGTAAATTTACTTGTACATCTGGAAGTCACTTTATTTGGGTACCGTAAGTCAAATGGTTCTGCACATCAGACTTAGAGCAGAATTTCTGTGTGATGTGTATAAATCTCAAAGCGATTAGACGACTTTCACTGACTGAGCAACAAAACTCCTATGTGCATTAATACTTAACGACTGCGTTTTTAGGCTTCAGTAACATGTAGGTACTATTCTGTTCAGAGATCAATGACACGCGGTAAAAGAAAGGATATGTTTGGAACATAATATCGTTTTACCATAAGTGATGCGTTCATAGAGTACAATATCCAGTTGATAAGAATAATAGCCACCGCTTTCTGTACCTTACAATGAGACTGTTGGTTAGTGCGTGGGATTAGCGACAACTACATAAAACTGATTTTGAAAGTAATTTCTGCTGGCTTATAGCTGCCGGCCGGTGTGGCCGTGCGGTTATAGTCGCTTCAGTCTGGAACCGCGTGACCGCTACGGTCGCAGGTTCCAATCCTGCCTCGGGCATGGATGTGTGTGAGGTCCTTAGGTTAGTTAGGTTTAAGTAGTTCTAAGTTCTGGGGGACTGATGACCACAGATGTTAAGTCCCATAGTGCTCAGAGCCATTTGAACCATTTTTTTTTTTGCTTATAGATGTAACTACCAAATAAGGCTTTAGTTAAATTAGGCTTATGGCAAGTTAGAGGGAGAATAATGTTAAAGTTTTATTTTTATTATTGCACTATTATTGTGAAAAACTTGTTAATCTAAGTACAAAATGGGTCTATTTTAGCTTCGCTATTTTCAGGAACCTTACTGACATTTTTTCAGGTCTTCACGGAACACATAAAAAATAATATTACACATCAAACATAGTATTACATATAATGTAACAATGTTTTAAGCCCTGTCTCTTTTTCCTGCAGGAAACCTCACCATGAAGATTATTGAAGGACCTCTCGGAATTATTATTGGCCTCGCTTTCGGCATCGTCTGGGGCGTCATTCTGTACTTCTTTCCAAAGCCGGAAGATGTAAGTTCAAGTATACTGCTATAAACACCATGTGTTAGTTTTTTAACCAACAGCATTATTTAAAAAAAGAAGTATCAAAGTGCCCTTCAATGGACGCTGATTATCGAGAGTCTATGACGATATCGAAGACTATACTGATTTAGCTGGTCAATGAAGTGTACTAATTACGTGAGCAAAGTGAGTCAGTGTGCAATTTATAGACCCCTGTTGACGTAACTCCCGTGCGTAGAGATTATCTTGCCTTATGAAACCGTTCTTCATGTCTCATTGTCTGAAGTCGGTAATCGTGGTGACTTTGTGACACCTTTGCACTGTCGTACGAGTAGCGGCATGACTCATTCCCAAGGATGAGTCGTGTATAGTGAGAGGTTAAATCCGCGATCCAGTTGTTGGTTACCAGGATGTTCCATTCCCACTACACCATGGACGCCACTACTAGAACCGCAAAGCTTCACTTTCAAGCAAGCGTTAGAATTATATATTCCGGTGTATAATATATAGTTGGCGTGTCGTAATTAATGGTAAAAACTGACACTAGTGAAAACATATGATAACAGAAACAAAAACGTTCCAGTAAACTTGGGTCTCCCGACGTACCGTTGACTTTGATATGACTTGTTGCCCTATTTAAAACAAATGAATGTGCAATTATCGTCCTATTTGTGTAATTCCTTCGAGCTGTGTCTTTCTCGTTTTACACTGTATTAACTGCCCCTTTAATTGATCTCCAATTTCACGCAGGCTACATAACCAAAAAACAGAATACTGCTTCAGCTTGTTGTATGTTACAATATGTGCTCACCTTGTCGTCCTCGCATTTGAATGAAATACTGCATTCATCTCATAGCGAATTACGAATTCTTTCAAACGACACCGGATTGTCTAGTAAATTTTCACAAGACCGTATAATCCGGTGTCCCGGTTCCTCAACCATAGCAACAGAAATGCTGTACACTTCAATGTTGAGACGACCACTTACATTAAAATCAAGAGAACTGAGGTCAGAAATCGGAGTCTACGGTTCAGATCCTGCTCGATCTATCGATCTTAGAGTATGCTGACCCATTAGATGTTGTCTTAATCAGTAGCAAGAGGTACCAGTACTCCATTACGCATGTGCTACATTCCCTGGCCACTGGGTATGACTGAAACATGAGCTCAATTAAATGGGCACCTAACCGAAATACAGTCTAATACAAAAAAGGCACATCTCGAAGGAATTACACAAATGAGACGATAATCTGTTGATGTGATGTATATGTACAGATAAACGAATTCGAATTTCAGAAAAATCTGATGATGTATTCAAGAGAAAGAAATTCACAAACTGAACATGTCAAAAAGGCGTTGTTCCACAAAAGGCCCTTAGGCAAGCAGTTATTCAGCTTGGCACTGCTTAACAGAATCGTTGGATAGGCCCATGAGGGTTGTCGTGCCAGATTCTGTCCAATTGACGCGTCAAATCGGCAAAAATCTGAGCTGGTTGGATGGTTCGTCCATAATTCCCCAAAGGTTCTCAATCTGGTAGAGATCCGGCGAACTTGCTAGCCAAGGTACGGTTTGGCAAGTACGAAGACGAGCAGTAGAAACTCTCGCCGTGTGCGGGCGGGAATTATCTTGCTGAAATATAAGCGTAGGATGGCGTGCATGGAGGGCAACAAAACGGGGTCTTGAATATAATCAGCGTACCGCTGTGTTGTAAGGGTGAAGCGGATGGCAACCAAAGGCGTCCTGCTATGAAATGAAATGGCACCTCAGACTATCAATTTTGGCTGTCACGTCACATGACGGGTAACGGTCAGGTTGGTATTCAACCACTGTCTGGAGTATCTGCAGAGACGTCTGGTCTTCGTGGCCTCCAATCTCATTGACTGGAACATCACTGTCTTTAGTGATTAGTCCCGCTTAGTATTGGACCCCATGTCGCTCGCCATATGGCCCGACAGCCAGCAATGATGGTCTGGGGTGCCATTTCATTTCATAGCAGGATCTCTTTGGTTGTCATCCACGGCACCCTTACAGCACAGCGGTACATTGACGTTATTACACGCCCGTTTTGCTGTCCTTCATGGTAAGCCATTCTGGGCTTACATTTGAGCAAGATAATGCCTGGCTGCACATGGCGAGAGTTTCTACCGCTAGTTTTCGTCCCTGCGAAACCCTGGCCAGGGCAGCAAGGTCGCCGCACCTCTCCCAACTGGAAACGTTTGGAGCATTATGGGCAGCATCCTCCAGCCAGCAGGGAATTTTGGCAATCGAATGCACCAGTTGGACAGAATTTGGGATGTTTCTAGAATGAATTTTCACTCTACAGAGGAGTGTGCGCTGATATGAAACTTCCTGGCAGATTAAAACTGTGTGCCGGACCGAGACTCGAACTCGGGACCTTTGCCTTTCGTGGGAAAGTGCTCTACCAAGCACGACTCACGCCCTGTCCTCACAGCTTTAATTCCGGAAGGTTCGCAGGAGAGCTTCTGTGAAGTTTGGAAGGTAGGAGACGAGGTACTGGCGGAAATAAAGCTGTGAGGACGGGGCGTGAGTCGTGCTTGGTAGACCACTTGCACGCGAAAGGCAAAGGTCCCGAGTTCGAGTCTCGGTCCGGCACACAGTTTTAATCTGCCAGGAAGTTTCAAAATTTGGGATGATATCTCTCTGGAAGACATCCAACGCCAAGCCGAACACTGGTTCCATAAGGGCAAGAGGTGGACCAACGCATTATGGAGTTGCTTTGTTTGTGAAGCTACTTATCTTGAATAAATCATCATATTTTTCTATAATTGTAACCGTTTGTTTGTCTGTACACGTACATCACATCAACTGATTTCCGTCCCATTCGAATAATTCCTTGGTCCTGTGTCCTTTTTCTTGGTCTTAGAATGTATTTCCGTTTCAAATTCATTGGTACTTAACCATGTCAGTATTCCAAAGTGAACCGTGTCAGCGTTCGCTATTAATTATGATGCACCCTAGAGAATTTCTTATTCATCGTTTAGTTTGGCAAACGCGAAACTTGGTTGCCTCAGTTTAAGCGGGTGGATAAAAATATGCAAACATAGCACATTACCGTGCCTAATACAGCACAGGAAAACCGTTGGTATTCGGAACAGCTTCAAGTCGTCTCGGAATGCATGATTACAGGTCCTGTATGGTTTTCAGTGTAATCTTGTACCATTTAAGGGGATACGGAATCACCTATCCCCGCAATGTTAACATATGCCTACTATAGGGAACATTTTCTCACAAACTACTGGAGACAGAGAGGTAAAAATTTTACTGTATGTGCATTCATATGTTACAACAATACTGAAACAACAGTTTATTGTCAAAGTATTTTCTTACAGAGATATTGTACATTTATTTTTAAGTAAATTTTTTCCATCGCTTTTTACTAGACTATCACCCCTAAGTCTTTTGTAAATCAAGTAATTAAAAAATCGTTGTTTCAGTATGTAATAGGGACCTATGTCACTACGTCATAAAAATTTCAGACTTCTAGGTTGACCAGTACCTGAGATAATGTTCCTAGATGAAGTAAAAAGTAAACTTACGGGAAACGGAGAAAGAAGATTAAAACATTCCTGATCCGTAGCTAATACCCCCTTCACAGTCTTCATAATCATCTTCAAGTCTTCTTTTGGCACCCCTCTGCACCTGTCTTGCTTTTTTCACTAATGTCTTGATTATATTATCAGCATGCCTTAGTCTGTGCTGATCTAAAAAGAACATAGCACGTACCGTACGGGAACCAACACACATACCCAACTTTTGAAGGACCTGGCATTTAGTTATATTTCCAAGATTGAAGGTTGCCACAGCATCATACACACCAAAATGTAGTGTATTAATTCCGACAAACACTGTTTTTGGGAGACGATGCCATATCACACTATTCAAGCACTCGTTGGGGTTCTGCGTTTTTCCGTGAAGACATTTCATCAGAAGACTTCTGTCAGCCAGATCTCTGAAAATGGGCTTTATTTCTGCCATGATGGCTGATGGTAGACTGTGGTGGTGAATGTATTTCTCTCCTGTTGTTAGTCCCCTATTGTATTTACACCAGCTGTTTTCACCTTTGGGGCACAAACCATGTTGTGGATGCTCATCCGTGGATGCGGTGTGGAAATATAAAGCCCATATAGCTCTCCTCATTTCTTCAAGATTGCCTGTATTTTGCCTGATTGCAAGGCCATAGCAGTTCTGAATGTGGTCTATTATGGAATCAGTCAATCTTCCTCTGCCATCCAAGGTTTTCCCATCATCTAGTTTTTTCCCTTTCATAACTGATTTTAACCTTCTCAGCCTGGCACCCATTCTCTTCTGCACATGTCCTATACATTCAAGTTTGCTTATATTTACACTGTTCCCATATGGTTTGCTTTCCAAAACTTCTTTGAATGCTTTAGAGTCACCATCTCCCAGATATTTGACATAGCGAACATTATACCACTGTGAAGAGCGCAATACCCGATCTCACAAATATATAAAAATAAAATAGTTATAATTGTAGTAGAGCTATGTATGATACGTCATTTTAAAGAGGAAACATGGCAGAATATAATACGCCAATAAAAAAAATTCGATTTTTTAACCCAAAATCCGATTCCGTATCCCCTTAAAATGGCTCTGAGCACTATGGGACTCAACTGCTGAGGTCATTAGTCCCCTAGAACTTAGAACTAGTTAAACCTAACTAACCTAAGGACAGCACAAACATCCATGCCCGAGGCAGGATTCGAACCTGCGACCGCAGCGGTCTCGCGGTTCCAGACTGCAGCGCCTTTAACCGCACGGCCACTTCGGCCGGCCTTGTACCATTTATTCTGCAAAATAGTGGCAAGATCGGGTAACTAAGATGGAGTTGGACGGCGATCACTCTAGATTCTCTCCAAAGTAGACCACAAAGATTAAATAATATTGAGTCTGGTAACTATGGTGGCCAGCGGAGACGCGACAGTTTATACTCGTGTTCACAAAACCAGTACTGGGCGAACGGCGTCTTAGAATACAGCATCGCCATTGGCGAACAAACATTGTACCATGGGTTGGACATGATCAGCCGAAATGGTCACATAATTCTAGACAGTGGTGCGAACCTGCAGAGCAACCATGGGGCCAATAGAATACCGTGCTATGGCTTCCCAAATCATCACTGAACCACGCCATGTTTCACTCTTAGGACTTAAATTCGGCCAGAAATAGGAAACATTGTGAAATAAGACCATTTGATTTATAGTCCAGGTTTTATGGCTTCGGCACCGCGTTTTTCTCCTACGGGCATTTGCATCACTGATGAGTGGTTTCGGAATTCCAGTTCACTGCTTATGGAGGTCCGTACGTGCTGTTATAGGGCTAAAAGGGTTCTCGAGTTCGACTTGCAATTCTGCAGTGATTTTTGCAGCTTTCATCCTCTTATTTTTCGCCACAACTTTATTCAGATCATTCAACACACACTTTATCCGTTTTGTCACTTAGCGGATGATGTTCTTCCATTTTCTCTGCATACAGTATAAATCTTCGATACGGTGCCTCTTGAAACATTTTGGCTAGCTTGATTGCGTTGTTTTTTGATTCTGCCGCATTGTTCCTTTTAACGATAAATTAAACATTCTGAGATACCTTAGCAGATGTCCCCCTAGCCCGTCTCTTCGTCTGGTATAATATCTAGTGCAGAGGCGCAATTGTAAGGCAGGGATCTCGCATTCGGTAGTAACGGGGTTTGAATCTCGGTTCCGGCAGCCAAGTACAGATTTTTGTGGTTTTCCTGTACCGATTAACAAGAGGTACCGGTATGGTCGCTCTGAAAAACACATGTTCGATTTACTTCCTCATTTTTGTCCTATCAGAGCTTGTTGTCGATTGAACTTCAGACCTTTGTCTTCGTGCCTCTTTATAAACTATGAATAAAATTTTTTCTTAAAGTCTTGTTCTATTCTTGTTTATGTATCTTTGGGAAAAGTTTCGCCATTCATTTAGCTTCTACACAAAGTTTCAAATACTTACAAATACTGTTCCTGTTTGTCCACCGTCCGCATCTGACGTTTGTGTGCTGTTATGCTCCAGATGAGCAGTTTGCAATTATAGTTCTCAATTTGAACTCAAAATTTAGTACTGACCTCGTCCTTTTCTTGAATAAAGCTTTCTTTATCTGTACCAACTTTCTCGTCTGTACTCAATACGTGCGTAGCACGAAAGTACACCGAGGTGACGAAAGCCGTGGGATAGCAATTTGCATGTATACAGATGGCGGTAGTATCGCTTACACAAGGTGTAAAAGGGCAGTGCTTTGGCGGAGCTGTCATTTGTACTCAGTTGATTGATGCGAAAAGGTTTGTAACGTGATTACGGCCGCACGTCGCGAATTAAAAGACTTTGAACGCGGAATGGCGGTTCAACTTCGGAAATCGTTAGGGTATTCAATATTCCACTAGCCACAGTGTCAAAAGTGTGCCGAGAATACAAAATTTCAGGCATTATCTCCCACCAAGGTCAACGCAGTGACCTATGGCCTTCACTTAACGACCCAGAGCAGGAGCATTTGCGTAGAGCTGTCAGTGCTAACAGATGAGCAACACTGCGTGAAATAACCGTAAAAATCAATGTGAGATGTGCGACGAACGCAACGGTTAGGACAGTGCGACGAAATTTGGCGTTAATGGGCTTTGGCAGCAGACGACCGACGCGTCTGCAGCTCCTCTCCTGGGCTTGTGACCACATCGTTTGGACCTTGGCTTGGTCAGATTAGTCTCGATTTCAGTTGATAAGAGCTGATGGTAGGGTTCGAAAGTGCCGCAGACTCCACGAAGCCATGGACTCAAGTTGTCATCAAGGCACTGTGCAAGCTGGTGGTGCCTCGATAATGGTGTGGGCTGTTTACATTGAATGGACTGGGTCCTCTGGTGAAACTGAGCCTGTCATTGACTGGTAATGGTTATACTTGGCTCCTAGGATAGCATTTTCAGCCGGACAACGATGAATTTTTTTATGGATGACAATGTGCCGTGTGACTGGGCCACAAATGTTCGCAATTGGTTTGAGGAATATTCTGGACAGTTCGAGCGACTGATTTGGCCATCCAGATCGCTCGACATGGATCCTATCGAACATTTCTGGCACGTAACGGAGAGGTCAGTTTGTGCACAAAATCGTGCACCGGCAACACTTTCGCAATTGTGGACAGCTATAGGGGCAATATTTCAGCGGGGAATTCCAACTATTTGTTGGGTCCACGACACGTCGAGTTCCTGCTGTTGTTGTTGTTGTTGTTGTGGTCTTCAGTTCTGAGACTGGTTGATGCAGCTCTCCATGCTACTCAATCCTGTGCAAGCTTCTTCATCTCCCAGTACTTGCTGCAGCCTACATCCTTCTGAATCTGCTTAGTGTATTCATCTCTTTGTCTCCCTCTACGATTTTTACCCTCCACGTGGCCCTCCAATACTAAATTGGTGATCCCTCGATGTCTCAGAACATGTCCTACCAACCGATCCCTTCTTCTAGTCAAATTGTGCCACAAATTTCTCTTCTCCCCAATCCTATTCAATACCTCCTCAGCCGGCCGAAGTGGCCGTGCGGTTAAAGGCGCTGCAGTCTGGAACCGCAAGACCGCTACGGTCGCAGGTTCGAATCCTGCCTCGGGCATGGATGTTTGTGATGTCCTTAGGTTAGTTAGGTTTAACTAGTTCTAAGTTCTAGGGGACTAATAACCTCAGCAGTTGAGTCCCATAGTGCTCAGAGCCATTTGAACCAATACCTCCTCATTAGTTAAGTGATCTACCCATCTAATCTTCAGCATTCTTCTGTAGCACCACATTTCAAAAGCTTCTATTCTCATCTTGTCTAAGCCATTTATCGTCCACTTCTCACTTCCATACATGGCTATACTCCATATAAATACTTTCAGAAACGACTTCCTGACATTTAAATATATACTCGATGTTAACAAATTCTTCTTCTTCAGAAATGCTTTCCTTGCCATTGCCAGTCTACATTTTATATCCTCTCTACTTCGACCATCATCAGTTATTTTGCTCCCCAAATAGCAAAACTCCTTTACTACTTTAAGTGTCTCATTTCCTAATCTAATTCCCTCAGCATCACCCGACTCAATCCGACTACATTCCATTATCCTCGTTTTGCTTGCTCAATATACAGATTGAATAACATCGGGGAGAGGCTACAACCCTGTCTCACTCCCTTCCCAACCACTGCAGTATGCCAGTATGCCAGGCAAAAGAGCCAGCCGCGGTGGTCTCGCGGTTCTAGGCGCTCAGTCCGGAGCTGCGCGACTGCTACGGTCGCAGGTTCGAATCCTGCCTCGGGCATGGATGTGTGTGATGTCCTTAGGTTAGTTAGGTTTAAGTAGTTCTAAGTTCTAGGGGACTGATGACCACAGATGTTAAGTCCCATAGTGCTCAGAGCCATTTGAACCAACCAGGCAAAAGAAGGTCCGACACAATGTTAGGAGATATCCCATGACTTCTGTCAGCTCAGTGCATATCCCGATAGCTAAGTGGTCAGCATGACGAATTGCTGTCCTACGGGCCCGGGTTCGATTCCCGGCTGGGTCGGGGATTCTCTCCGCTCAGGGACTGGGTGTTGTGCTGTCTTCATCATCATTTCATTCCCATCCGGCGCGCAGGTCGCCCAATGTGTCGTCGAATGTAATAAGACCTGCACCAAGGCGGCCGTACCTGCCCCGCAAGGAGCCTCCCGGCCAATGACGCCAAAAGCTCATTTCCATATGCTAAGCAGGCAGTCCATTGAACAATTGTTCCAAGATTTTGTTACTTCCAGCCCGATCAGCTATATGCGGATGAACCCGAGCTCCTTCGACAACATTTCGAAAGATGTTCAGTGATATTTTATGACTATTTTTTCATGAGAGATTAGTGATCTCCTGTGGCTCGTTACATAGTAACTGAATTTTATTTGATTTCTTTCCCCTAATTATATTTGTATCCGTATTACGCTGCAAGTATCCGCACAACAGTGAGAATGTCGACTGTATGCGTTGTGTGTCTTGTATGGACACAAACGTTTCTCGTTCACTCACAGTACTTGCAGTTGACAACAGTAACGCGCACTTTTCTCTTCGCCCTCAAACTTGCGCTCTTGACTGCTGGGGTCTGCCTCCGGTGTGCTTTTCCGACAGTGTCAGTTGTACGTTGTCTGTGATACACAGAAGTAAGGACAGGTTCGGTGCTGAAGAGATGCTCGATATACTCCTCGCGTATGGGTTCACTAAATGTAATGAAAGAGCCCAAAAAGTGTATGGTCAGCTGTTACCGTAGCGACGGCAAACTCATCGCAATACTTTTGCATTTGGAGATAGTGCTGTACGTTTTGAAATAGCGTATTAGAGCCTTTTTCATTATTGCGAAAGTATTTTCATGAAAACTAAGATAACCGGCGTAACAAACCGAATACATCACAGTTGCATTATTACTGTGTAACGAGCCACCGGAGATCACAAGTCCTTTATATCAAAATATTCACAAACTGTCCCTCAACAACAGCTGAAATTTTATCAGTGGAGCCCGGCTTCACCCAATGAAAAGGAAAAAGCTTCGACCTATTTGTAATACTGTCATATTGTAATTTCACATTGTAAGAGCATAGCCGCTTGTCGCGATGACAGCTTGGTGCTTACTTTGCTTGGCATGAACATTTAACACCTCACCCTACACTGGGCAGACCCGCATTACCTTGAAGAGATGGCAACCACATGTCAAGCGTTAATCGTTAACGTGTCACCCACGCCGCGCGGAGTCAACGTGTGTTTCTCTATCAGGCAGGTTTTCGCAGTCGCCTAACTTTTACGGCTTGTAAAAATGTTATTCATACTTTGAGTAAACAGTTGCTTGATTTCATAGTTAAATGTAATCAAGCAGTCATCTGCACACGTTACTGGATTAAAAGTAAAAAAAATGTTCAAATGTGTGTGAAATCTTATGCGACTTAACTGCTAAGGCCATCAGTCCCTAAGCTTACACACTACTTAACTTAAATTATCCTAAGGACAAACACACACACACCCATGCCCGAGGGAGGATTCGAATCTCCGCCGGCACCAGCCGCGCAGTCCATGACTGCTGCGCCGTAGACCGCTCGGCTTATACCGCGCGGCGATTAAAAGTCCCACTCCAGGATTTGTTGTCAATCTGTGAAGGCTGCTTTTAGAAACTACTGTAGGGATTTTGATACGGTTTTCACTAATAAACTGATCAAAAGTACGCGGAGGCTCCTACGTAATGCGGAATTGACCACTACTCTTCACGACAGGTGGACCCGCCAGTGTAGAAGAAGAGAAGAACGTTGTCCGTAGAGAACCAGTAATAGCAGAAGAGTCTAACAGGAGACCTCACTGACTTCGAACGAGGATGTTACCTGAGTAAAAAATAGTCAAAGACACTTCAACCACGGACGCCCGCTGAGAAAGGGGAACGGGGGAGAGGTGGGATGGCAGTGGCGGCAGAAGCCCCTTGTGAGAATTCAGTTAGGTTACGAATATGAAAAAGGATCTGTAAACGCAAGGCTCAGATTTTTATGGCCTAAAATACAAGAAAATTATCACTAGAATGACCTGAAAATACCGATAAAATGACGCAAAAATGATGTATGGTGCGTCAAATAAAAGTGACCCGGAGAACAGATCCAGGTAGAATATCCGTCCGCATGATCGACGTGATGTGCCGGTCTCTTGCGACAGGCGTGGGATTGACTTGATAGCACTCTGAAGCCACTTTTTCTGGTGTGCGGCCGCGTATCGGACTGTTTTTGACTTGTTCATAGCAGAACCTGTCTGAAGCCATTTTCGGACTAAGCGTTGGATGGCACTCTTTGGTGGCACTTTGAAATCATTCAATGTCTCAGCAGACAACTGAGCACATCTTTTCCACGACTTTGTTGTCACGTAACTTTCCGGAATGAACACCCGCTACTTCACTAACACTGGAACAGCCCGCACTACTCTCTGAAGCCGTGTAGGTCGCACGGCGGGCGTACGCGTGGTGTACGCGTCATGGGGTGTGGTTATATGCATAAACTCACGTCCAATCGTATCCACCCGTCCGGATAAGTTTTGTTTGCCCCACTCTGTATAAAACATATGTATACTGTGGTACACACTGACGTGACAAAAGTCGTGGGATACCTCCAAATATCTTGTCGGACTTCCTTTTGGCCGGGATAATGCGTTCTTGTAAGGTGTATGTGGCAAGAAATCGTAAGATACGTCAAACATCTTGACAATTACTTATCAACCTCTTCAACTATTTACGTGAAAGTGGTAGTGAAACACCCAGACAACGTAACAGAAGAAAACAACTGATGACAGAGGAGGGAGAAATTAATGATCTTGTTGCTGTTGCAGTTCATCCGCAATTTAGCTGCTGCACAGCCGCACGAGGTAGTGGCATGAGTCAGGCTCCATCGATGTAGGTTGCACCCCTGGAAACGATAACGAGAATAATGTTAACTTCTGTACATGGGCGTTGAGACAGGATACTCCAGGTCTATCATGTATCTTGTTTAGTGATGACGCCACATTTACCAGTCATGGCAAGGTTAAATGCCCGAAACATCCACTATTGGTCTGTCGACGATCCCTGTTGCCTTCGTCAGGTGGAGCGTCAGCGTCCATGAAGTTTAAACGTGTGGTGTGGGATAGTGAACCATAGCTCATGCGCCCAGGAGGAACCTGTGGTACCAACATGATGGCTGTCCAGCACAAAGAGCACGAAGTACCACAGCATGGTTTCATGAATTGTTTCCAATTCGTAGGACTGGACGAACAGGACTTGTACCTCAGCCGGCTCGTTCCCCGGATTTGACTCCTGTAAATTATTTTCTATGGGAAAGCGGCAAGACGATTTCTACAAGTAGATACCAACTACACCCGATGATATGCAGTGATGTATTACTGCAGTCGGCTCTGACATGTCCGCTGAAATGCTAGCAGATGTGCAGCAGTCGTTCCAAATCAGGCTGGAAGCGTGTACTGCCACTGCCGGTTGTCATTTTGATCACAACCCGTGATGGTCATTTGTCTCGTTACTGGTCAGAATCCACATAACTAGTATATGAACTTGTTATTTAGTGTCTGCTACCACAGGTATTGTACAAGTCTTGGTGTGGAAACTTTTCAAAATACAATATCCTGTAAATAGCCCGTACTAGAATCTTACAACAAACACCACTGAGTATTATAAGTTTGTTAATGTAAGAAGGCATTGTTCCACTTAAAAAGTGTATGTTTGCACAAAATACTCTTTCTCAGTATTATTACAATCTCTTGATTGGCTAACAATACAAGCCCCTGACCACCAATCCATTCCGTGAAAACCGCACAATAAGCGCTAGATAAGCCATTGCAAATGTGAGTGCTGATGCGTTAATAGCCTGAGCAACCGCCAGACTGTTGAACGTAACCATCAAACGTACATACAGTGTGTTGTATGGGTGCCGGATCTCAGTTTGTGGGATGGAGTAGCACATCGTCGATCAATTCAGGGCAGTGTGCGATTTGCAGGGGGGGATGGGGGGGGGGGATTTCCCCCCTCTGCATCAGACCATCCCCTCCTCTGGTTTTAGTTTACGCATCCAACCTGGGATGTTTATTTCCCACGCACTGGAGTAAAACTTTACATATAATTTAAATTTGTGGAACCGAACACTGAAAGTTTTTAATAAGTCTTAACTATTAATACGTTTCAGTTTTCTATCATCAGAATAAGTACAGCTTTTCACAAATGTGCCTCTACTTTTTGAATTCCCCTCGTATACCTGTATGTAGATGATTTTGCAAATAAGCTTTACCTATAATGTACTTTTAAAGATATAACAAGGGAAGGCTTTTCTGGTAGTACATACGCGTGAATAGTGAGTTTCGGCATTAACATCTATTTATAAATAGCTGTTTAACCATGCGTAACGCCACGGTCCAAGCTAGTAACATATATAATTCTACTAACCCCTAAGACATCCCCCCCCCCCCCCCCCCACTGGTAAAAGCACAAATCGCACCCTGATTCAGGGACGGTTGTTTGTGATGATGCTGGAGTTGTCGTCCGATGATGCCCCACAAGTGCTCAATTGGAGACAGATCTGGTGATGAAGCAGCCCAAAGCAACGTGTTGACATTCTGTAGCGCATGTTAGGTTACAACAGCGGTATGTGGACGAACGTTATACTGTTGGAAAACACGCCATGGAATGCTGTTTATGAATAGTAGCACAACAGGTCGAATCACCAAATTTACGTACAATTTTTCAGCCACTTTCCTTGAAGAGTTAGCCTCGTATGAATGTATAGCAGAAACAGAATAAAAATAAAATTAGACAGATTAGAGCTCACACTGAGACTTATCAATAATCGTTCTTCCCACGTATCATTCGTAATGAATGGGGATTGAACAGGGGGAGTGACGGTGTTACACAATGTGCCCTCTACTACACACCACTAAGTGGCCTGCGGGGTACACATGTAGACGCGAATAAGGTACACAGGATCGAGTTTCATCATACCATCAACATACGCTATGGAAGCAGGTGCTATGTTTTTCATGAAATAATTTCTACTGCGTCAGTCGCTTTTTACTAATATTTAATTAGCACGACGTGTTTCGGCAGTATGCTGCCGTCATCAGCTGCATTACAATTAGATGTACATTACATTAACCTGAATTATGATGTTCATTCTCTGGGTTTGCGACAGAGGTTATTCCGGTCCAGATGGTATACCAGTTCCGGTCCAGATAGTATATAAGTCAGGTTCCTTTCAGAGTATGCATCTGCAATAGCTCCACATTTAGCAATTATGTTCAACCACTCGTTCACAGAAAGTTCCGTACCTAAAAACTGGAAAGTTGCTCAAGTCACACCAATACCCAAAATGGGAAATAGGAGTAATCCGCTGAATTATAGGCCCATATCACCAACGTCGGTTTGCACTAGGGTTTTGGAACATATACTGTATTCGAACATATTGAAGTACCTCGAAGAAAACTATTTACTGACACATAGCACGGATTCAGAAAATATCGTTCTTGCGGAACACAACTAGCTCTTTATACTCATGAAGTAATGACTGCTATCGACAGGGGATGTCAAATTGACTCCATGTTTTTAGATTTTCAGGAGGCTTTCGACACCGTTCCTCACAAGCGTCTTCTAACCAAACTGTGTGCCTATGGAATATCGCCTCAGTTGTGCGACTGAGTTCGTGATTTCCTGCTAGAAAGGTCACAGTTCGTAGTAATAGACGAAAAGTCATCGAGTAAAACAGAAGTAATATCCGGCGTTCCCCAAGGAAGTGTTATAGGCCCTCTATTGTTCCTGATCTATATTAACGACATAGGAGACAGTATGAGTCGCCCATTTATATTATTTGCAGATGATGCTGTCATTTACCGTCTTGTAAAGTCATCAGATGACCAAAATGAATTGCAAAATGATTTAGATAAGATATTTGTGTGGTGCGAAAAGTGGCAATTGACCCTGAATAAAGAAAAGTGTGAAGTTAGTCACATTAGTACTAAAAGAAATCCGCTAAATGTCGATTACGCGATAAGTCACACAAATCTGATGGCTGTAATTTCAGCTAAATACTTAGGGATTACAATTACAAATAACTTAAATTGGAACGATCACATAGATAATGTTGTGGGTAGAGCAAACCAAAGACTGCGATTCATTGGCAGAACATTTAGAAGGTGCAACAGATCTACTAAAGAGACCGCTTACACTACACTTGTCCGCCCTATTCTGGAGTAGTGCTGCGCGGTGTGGGATCCGTATCAGGTGGGACTGACGGATGATATTGAAAAAGTTCAAAGAAGGGCGGCTCATTTTGTACTATCACGAAATAGGGGACATGATACGTGAACTGGAGTGGCAATCATTAAAACAAAGGCGTTTTTCGTTGCGACGGGATCTCCTCATGAAATTTCAATCACCATTTTTCTCCTCCGATTGCGAAAACATTCGGTTGGCACCCACCTACATAGGGAGAAATGACCATCACCATAAAGTAAGAGAAATCAAGGCTGACACAGAAAAATTTAAGTGCTCGTTTTTCCCGCGCGCCGTTAGAGAGTGGAACGGTAGAGAGACAGCTTGAAGGTGGTTCATTGAACCCTCTGCCAGGCACTTAATTGTGAATAGCAGAGTCATCACGTAGATGTAGATGTAGATGGATCGAAATATAACTCATACATAAAGATAAATTTATTTTAGTGTGCACCATACGTGGGTTGTATGTTTTAAATAATTTAATTAGCGTATTTACTTACATTTTTGCTGTAAATTTAGGTGTCTCACAAACAGAGCACAGTATCAAACACATCACAGCTTAGCACTATCATATTCAGATGTTTACATCATTCTAGGGATTTTTCAGTTGCTGGGATAGTAAAGACGAAACCTTTACTGTATAGATGTATTTATGCAGTGGCACATATTGAACAATATCATTACTTGGTTAAGATTTTTTAAATAAAATAAGAATTCAATAATAGACAAATTTTTGAAGAAATTTATATTGCTACTTACTAGCTTATCATGTAGAAACTTGTCACTATGTACTGTCAACAAATGAAAATTTCTAATTCTTAGCGCATATCTGTTTAGTGTTCCTTGTCTATTTCACGTAATATATGAATATCATTCATGATATCATTGAATGGGTGGCCAGTGTTTTATGTGTTCACTGTATCTTCTTTGGAGGTCTCTCCCAATTTGACCTACATGGAGGGCTTTGCATGTACTACACAGTAGTTTTGTAATTGTGTGTTTATCTGTCTGGGTGTTTAAGCTGTGTCTCAGCATGTGTTGCAGTGTGTTATGTGTTGTGAAAGCAGCTTTAAAACTGTGCGATCTGACAATGTTTGCTAGTCTGTAGGAGAGTAGGCATGTGAAAGGTAATTGTTTCTTTCTCTTCTGTGTGAGGTTGTCTATAAGCGAGTGACCAAAGCTATTTGCTGCAACTATTTGTTTGGTCAAGCCAAATCCATGGAGCTTCACATGGTTATCCTCATGTATGATACTGGCTCTGTTAACTAATGATCTGCGTGGAGCATGTTTTTATGTCATGGGGTGGCATTATGATCTGTGTGTGGTTGTATCTTTTCGTTACTACTTTTCTGTGAACTTCAAAAGTATGTAAATTATTTTCTTTATGTTGTTCAGGTCTAGGAAGTTGCTGCTGTCACTATTTCCGTATTCAACAGCGAATTTTATACTTTTGTCTTGTTCATTGAGTGTATGGAGTATGTTATTAACATCGTGTCATTATGTACCAAGAGCGATGTATTAGCAACGTAACGTTTGCAATAACTAATTTTATCGATGCAGGTTGATTTTATTACAAGGAATTTTTGCTTGAAGAGGTTGACATATATATTGGCCATTGTATCTGCTGTACTTGAAGCCACTGGAAGACTTTTATATTGCAAGTAAATTATATTTTTGGGTGTGAAATAGTTGTGGTTTAGTACTAGTTAAAGAATATCCTTGAATTCAGCAATTTCGGTTAGTGGTAGTTTTTTATGTTTTATGAGGTTTGATTTGATGACTTCGAGTGATTCTGGATGGTTATGTTTGTGTATAGTTTTGTTATGTCAAATAGTAGTGATTGGTCTGAATGGAGGATGATGTTGCTAATTACTTCTATTAGCTGCTAAATGTTTCTTACTGTGTAGTTTTCAATGTGTGTATATGTCTTGGCTAGTATGTTGATAGGTTCGTTTATAATTTTGTAACCTGGAGTTCACAATTGCTCATAACAGGCGAAATTCTTCGTGTATTTTTGGTCGCGATCTTAGCTTTGATGCCCAAAGATTCATGATTCTTCTCAAGGTCAGATAGGAACAGATGTGTGCTTGTCAGCTGTGATGTGAGTTTTGTCTGAAATGCTTTCGTGGGGTCTTTCTATATTTCACTAAAGCCATTTTTGATAAAGAAATCCAATGTTTTCTGATATATTCTTCTTCTTTAATTATACACAGTGTTTTGTATTTGTTCACCATAGTAGTTATGGCTTCATGGTCACTTGGCTTTTCGTTTATATCTTTGAGTGTTTTCCTGTCCTCTAGCCGGCCGGAGTGGCCGTGCGGTTCTAGGCGCTGCAGTCTGGAGCCGGGCTACCGCTACGGTCGCAGGTTCGAATCCTGCCTCGGGCATGGATGTGTGTGATGTCCTTAGGTTAGTTAAGTTTAATTAGTTCCAAGTTCTAGGCGACTGATGGCCTCAGAAGTTAAGTCGCATAATGCTCAGAGCCATTTGAACGATATTGAACCTGTCCTCTTGTTAGGTATTATAACATCATTTCTGTTTAGTTCGTTGCTTAAGGCTTTCATAGCCTTCTGGGCGATAAGTGTCTTTCTTGTATTGCTTAACTTTGCTATATTTGAAGCATTTCGTGTTGCAGCACTAACTTCTTTTATTATTTTTTATACTTTTGGCGCTGATTTCAGATTGTAAATTATATTTATGCCTTTTATTTAGTAAGTTGTTTTCTCTGCTTCTGAATATGATGTTTGTCTATTTGATAAATCATAAAATTTATGTTTGTGTATGTGTGTCGTTATTAATTTTGTTTTAACTGTATACCTGCTTATTTTTTTATTTGTTGATTTTATGGCACTGATTATGAGTGATCTTCATTTATTCATTAATTACAGGATTAGTGATTATGTCTAGAATAGGTAGGAGACGAGGTACTGGCAGAAGTAAAGCTGTGAGGACGGGGCGTGAGTCGTGCTTGGGTAGCTCAGATGTAGAGCACTTGCCCGCGAATGGCAAAGGTCCCGAGTTCGAGTCTCGGTCCGGCACACAGTTTTAATCTGCCAGGAAGTTTCATGTCTAGAATTGTTATCAAAGCATAGTTGTCGAAGAAATTAGGTAATTCTGTGTGTATGTTCGTAAGTTTCCTACTAAACAGATCATACTCTTTTTGAACAAGTTTCACTTCAGTTTCGAGCGAGCACTTTTCAGCTTTTTGTTTCGGGCTGATTTAGATGTGTTGTGTATCATACTGATCTTGCTGTATCTGGGAGTGATGCCCAGATGTCTCTTTTTGCTTGTTGAACTGTAGTTTAGTCATAGTTTTGAGGAGCTTCAGTTTCTCGTTTTTGTAACGCGACTGCTGCGCGCGCCGTGCTGCAGAGGTTCTGCGTGTCGCTGCGCACGTGGCTGCTGCTGGCGGGCGGCCTGTTGTGCGTGCTGGGCTCGGAGGCGGTGGGCTACAACGGCGCGGGACCGCTGGGCGCCACCGTGGCAGGCTTCGTCGCCGCCGCCGGCTGGCGCAGGCAGGGCTGGCCCCAGACCGTGAGTACAGCCAGCCTGCCTTCTCTGCACTTGTCTGCTACTAGCGGACCTGGCAGTGCTTTGCAATTACTAAATTTATGCGGGAATTGGATACAGTCCTGATCTCCTTCTGTCCTCTTCCCCCTCTCTCTATCCCTGTCCTCCTCCACCCTCTCTTTCCCTTTGCCCTCATTTTCCCCCTTTCCCCTATATCTGTTCATCACCTTGCACTCTCTTCCTTTACATCTCTAACCCACCTCCTCCTCCAACATCTCCCTATTCATATACTCATTATATGTATTTCCTTCCACTTGTCTGCCCATCTTCTCTCCCCACCGTCTCTAACCTTGTTTATTTAGTTATTATTATTATTTTCGATTATTCCCATTTAAAAAGAGCGTTTGAACTTGAATTCCTTTATGATGATTGTTTATGTTTTTTTCTGAGCCCAAATTTTCTTTGTGTGTTCACTGTTTTGTTTCTTTCGCTTCGCTGTCCATTTGCATCCTGGTCTCTTCTGTGTTGTGGTGTCAAATTTATGTTTTTTGATGATGTTCCTGAATTCAGTTCTATTTTCTGCATCATTTACTGTTATGTGTGCTTGTCTGAGGTCCTCTTCAACTTCATTTATCCATTTTGTTTTTCCTCTGCCTGAGTTGATGACTTTAAGAATTCGCTTTGAAATTCTGTTTTCATTCATCCTGTGGATATGTCCGTAGAACTCCATTCTTCTTTTCCTTATTGTATCCGTAATCTTGTCTGTGTATTTATATAATTCTGATGTTGGTCTCTTCTTCCAGATTCCTTGCTCTTGTATCGGGCCAAAAATTTTCCTGCGAATTTTCCTTTCTTGTTTCTCTATTTCTTTGATTTTAGTTTGCCCACCTATTTGTGTCGTTTCAGATGCATACAGTGCCTCCGGAAGTACGACAGTGTTGTAGTGCCTCAATTTTGCGTTAATGGATATAGACTTTTTGTTATAATAGTTCCACGTGAGTTTATATGCTTTCTGTAGATTTTTTTATTCTTTCCCCATCGGTCTTTAGGTTGATCCCTGATAGCTGGATGATTTCTCCCAGGTACTTAAGATGTGGTACTTGTACGATTTTCCCGTGGGTTGTCACAATGGGCAATTTGTCTTGTGGCACTCTTTCTATGTACTGGGTTTTCTCATACGAGATTTACAGGCCAGTTCTTTGTGCAATTTCGTATAACTTCTCTATGGCGTTAGTGGCTTCTTTTCTATTATTTGTGAGAATTGCAAGGTCATCTGCAAAAGCTAAACACTTCACATTGAATCTATTATCTTTTCTAATGCCAATATGGATTCCTTTGACTTCTTTTTCCCATGTCCTGATACGATATTAAAGAGTAATGGTGAAAGTCCGTCACCCTGTCGCACTCCACTTTGGATTTCAGATGATTCAGAGATATCCCCCATAAATTTAACCTTGGAGACTGTGTCAGTTAATGTTTGCCGAATGATTGCTCTTGTCTTTCTGTCAATGCTGAATTCTTCCAGCGTGTTGCAGAAAGCTACTCTGTTATTCAGTTATCACTCGGTTATTATTATTATTATTATTATTATTATTATTACAAACGGAACCTTGAGTGGGAACAGAAGTCAAAATGAATGGATAAATCGGTTGGAATAATAAGTACACGAGGCATGAGAGAGAGAGAGATCTTTCAAACTGCAGGATCAGTGAGGACAGCAGCTTTAATATTTCGCACGGTTTTACTCTACGAACAAGAAGGATTATAAAGTTAGCTGTAAACACAGCTTTCCTGATTCTATTAAAAATGACTGCAAAAAGGAAAACAAAACCGCACATTTTCACTGCACAGCTTAGCATGTTCTTTCTCGCAGCCCGTTTAACAGGAAGTGTTTGTTGTGTAGCGTGTTTCAGTTGTTCGAGTTAAGGTTCACCCAACCGAACCCTTCCTTGAATTTGTGTGAATTAGAACAAAACAATTTCAGTAATATCATGAATTTATTGAAAAGAAATAAACTGATGGTTTAGGCTGTGCTTTGTCTCTGTCAGTCAGCCCGTTGATCGAGAAGGGTTCATCCAACAGAATTTTTCCTTGAATTTGAGTGAATTCGTACAAAAATTTCAGTAAGATCATGAATTTATTCAAATGGCTCTGAGCACTATGGGACTTAACATCTGTGGTCATCAGTCCCATAGAACTTAGAACTAGTTAAACCTAACTAACCTAAGGACATCACACACATCCATGCCCAAGGCAGGATTCGAACCTGCGACCGTAGCGGTCACGCGGTTCCAGACTGAAGCGCCTAGAACTGCACGGCCACACCGGCCGGCCGAATTTATTCAACTGAAACAAGCTGGAATTCATTCATTTCGTGATAATTTGTTGGTGTTTTTAATGCTTTCATTGCAGCACTTCAAGATGAATATTTTTTGTCTCTTCGTCCGGAGTGAAAACAAATAGCGTCGATGGTTTACCGAATCTCGATCACATCACAACTGCCCCTTGCGAAAATACGGCAATTCAAGATTTATTCCACACACTTCCAACGATTTTTTTTGCGATTTATCAATCGTCACTCTGAATGTAAGGTGAATCGGGAACTAGAGGCGCTTTTCATACAAAAATATCAACCAAATTTCCGACTTTTCCGGTGAATTTTCCATCAACGTACCAACCTCGCCTTGAAAATTACGAAAACAACAACAAAAAGTCACCCATATCTATTGAGCAGTTCTCAAGTGATGATCTTTTGTATATGCTGCAATTTTTACTTATTTACATGTACTTCCCCCGAGGGTGGTTGAGCTAGCCGCTCTTCAAGCTCTGAATAAAATATTACGAAATACACAAAAATATATCGACATAAATAAAAACTATTATCTTAATTTTGACGTGATTGGTGAGGTATATCGTCTTGAAACTTCCTGTGAACAGTTTCTAAATGGTTCAAATGGCTATGAGCACTATGGGACTTAACATCTGAGGTCATCAGTCCCCTAGAACTTAGAACTACTTAAACCTAACTAACCTAAGGACATCACACACATCCATGACCGAGGCAGGATTCGAACCTGCGACCGTAGCGGTCGCGCGGTTCCAGACTGAAGCGCCTAGAACCGCTCTGCCACAACGGTCGGCGAACAGTTTCTAGGTGAAGGGTTTGGACGTATATCGGATTGGAGAGGAAGTGGCGTGAGAAAGGATTTAGGACAGTAGTGTAGCGGCTGCTTAACTATTACAGAGACGCGGCTGATAGATTTCGTACGTCATCAAATAACATGAACATCTTTTTGCTTACCGTTCGCTGATTCCATGTCGCCAATTTTGCGTCGAACGTCTTCACCTGAAATTGACTTCAGCATATGCTACCCTAAATTAATCAAATTATCGAATCTGGAGAGTAAAATGGTATCGTCATCTGTACCGAACATTTATGTATTTTCTCCGCCACGCTGTAGGTTTACGGGCAACGGCCTTGCCGCAGTGGATGCGGCGGTTGGCGGTTCCCGTCAGGTCACCGAAGTTAAGCACAGTCTGGCGTTGCCGGCACTTGGATAGGTGACCATCCGGGGCAGCAGGCGCTATTGCCATTTTTCGAGATGCACTCAGCGTCATGATGCCAATTGAGGAGCTACTCGGCCGAATAGTAGGGGCTCTTGTCAAAGAAAACCATCATAACGACCGGGAGAGCGGTGTGCTGACCACACGCCCCTCCTATTCGCATCCTCAGCTGCGAATGACACGGCGGTCGGATGGTCCCGATGGGCCACTTGTGGCTTGACGACGGAGTGCTTTGTGCTTTTGTGTAGGTCTACAGCATTAACGCCAAAGCTACCTCTTAGTATGAATTACTGTAACGATCTC
Source organism: Schistocerca nitens (assembly GCF_023898315.1). Classification (NCBI taxonomy): domain Eukaryota; kingdom Metazoa; phylum Arthropoda; class Insecta; order Orthoptera; family Acrididae; genus Schistocerca; species Schistocerca nitens. Next base: position 721,034,435 of record NC_064615.1, on the reverse strand, counting down.
ATATCTTCTATATCTGTTTATAAAACTTCTCAAAAATGGAGTTGACATTCTTACAATAACAACCGCGACCAGCGTTCACTAGAGAATACGCGCGTCGTTACCTGTCATACAACGTACAGAGCGAGGACAAAAATATAGAAACACCAAAAACACACCATACTAACGTGCCTAATAAGTTGTAGCAAAACCGTTAGCTTTCAAAACAGCTTCCAGTCGTCGCGGAATGAGTAAATAGAGGTCCTGTATGGTTTTCAAGGCAATCTCGTATGAGGGCGTGCTGGAACTTAATGCCCCTGAATCTTTTATGTGGAAACTCTTAAAGCTTTTTAAACAGAATTAAGGTTATTAACATCCTACATCTTTATTCTTCATGTCTACATATTTATTTCTAAACATAGCCATGCAGGTGACGAACGCATCCCTGCCAACGAGAGACCAGTTTGTTGATATCGTCAGTGTAGAATGTTTAACTTTGTTGATTGAGCCAAAAAACACACCTCTCCTTCCATCGCTCGAAGATGTTCTTTAACTTTCGGAAACAGGTGAAAATCGGACGCGGCCAAGTCAGGACTGTACGGAAGATGATCGATGACGGTGTACCCAGAGCGTCGGACTGTTACAATCGCCGCAACGCTCATGTGTGGGCTGGCATTGTTATGCTAAAAGAAACGGTGCTCCATGTGTGGACGAACTCTTTCAATACGAAAGTAGATTACACCCCACTGTTTCACACGGCCATGTTACACGCTACAGATAGGAGCCCTCTAGCGGCAGAGGGCTGCAAATGAGTAAACATTTCGAATCAAGATGTAGAATGTTAATACTAGAAAATCCAGGATGGAATGTAACAATATTGTGAAAAGGAAAGTTGCTACTCACCATATAGCGTAGATGCTGAGTCGGGATAGACACAACAAAAAGACTGTCACAAATACAGCTTTCGGCCAGTAAGGCCTTCATCAAAATTAGACGACAAACACACACATACACACTCACGCAAACGCAACTCACACACACACATGACTCACGTGTATGTGACTTGCACTCATTGTTCTGACCACGACTGACATTTTGAGCAATCACTTCGTTTCGACACGCCATCTTAACCATATCTTTTCATATCGAGCACTGTGCATCCGACAGAGAAAACGCAAGTGTTTTTGTCCCACACGCATCACTGTGAGATCTGAAGATGTTTGTCTAGAATGTGTGAAATATGGATGACAAACAGTTGCGACAAAAAAAGAATAGAATCTTTTGAAATGTAGTGCTACAGGAGAACGCAGGAAATCAGATGGGTATATTAGATAAATAATGAGGAGATAATGAACGGAAACTAAATTTATAGCACATCTTGACTAAAGAGTGGGAACGCCAATATGACGTACTCTGATGCGTCAAAGAACAGTTAATTTGATAGGGAGGGATGTGTTTTGCGCCGTCGGCCTTCGAGCTAGTTTGACGTGGACCACAATGAACTCCTCTCTTGCACCAACCTCTTCATCCCAGGATATCATTTGCACCCTACACTTTCAATTATTCGTTGGATGTATTGCAATGTCTTCCTTCCCCCTACAGTTTTCATCCTGTACAGTTCCCCCTAGCACCATGCACGTTATCACCTGATACCTAAAACACACGTTGTGCAACCCTGTCCTTTTTTGTCGGTGTACTCCACATGTCCTATCTTCCCCAATTCTGCGGAGAACCTCCTCATTTCTTATCTTATCAATGCACCTAATTTTTGCATCTTTCTATAGCACTACATCTCAAATTTTCTTCAGTGATCTTTTTCGTTTTCGCCGGCCGGAGTGGCCGTGCGGTTCTGGGCGCTACAGTCTGGAACCGAGCGACCGCTACGGTCGCAGGTTCGAATCCTGCCTCGGGCATGGATGTGTGTGATGTCCTTAGGTTAGTTAGGTTTAATTAGTTCTAAGTTCTAGGCGACTGATGACCTCAGAAGTTAAGTCGCATAGTGCTCAGAGCCATTTGAACCTTTTTTTTTTTTTTTAGTTTTCCCCCCAACCGAAAGTCCCCTGCCATACAATGCTGTACTCCAAACGACACTCTCAGAAATTTTTTCCTCATATTCGGGCTATGTTTAATATCAGAAGACTTCTTTTGGTCTCGACTGTCCTGTTTGCTTGTGATACTCTCCTTTTTGTGTAGTCCACGCTTCGTCCGTCTTATGTTACTTCGCTTCGTCTATTTCGTACTCACCAATTTTGATGTTAAGTTTATCGCTAATCTCACTTGCTCTATTCCTCATTACTTCTTCAGTTTACTCTCGAGCCTCAGTGTGTGCATATTAGACTGTTCATTCCACTCATGATGTCCTGCAATGTTTCTTCACTTTCACTGAGGACTTCGATTTAATCTGCGACTCTCATCATTGATATTCTTTCAATCTGAATTTCAGTCTCACTCATGAAACTTCCCTTTATTCCCATCATCGCTTCTTCGATGTACAAAGTGAACAGTAGGATCCAAAGAATACGTCCCCATGTTACACCCTTTATACCCTTTTTAATCCGGGCACATCGTTCTACCTGTTCCACTCTTGTTGTTCCCTCTTCGTCCTTGTTGAGATTGTGTATTACCCGTATTTACTTACAGTTTATCCCTATCTTTTCAGAATTTTCTGCACAGATTAATTTTTCGTGATTCTCTAAACCGATAAAGCAAATATCGGAAAATTGCTTTGAAAAAGACCACTAATTTCTTACACTCTTCTTATGTATCCGAGTTTATATTGTCTCCTATGATCTAGCTTCTTTCCATCATTCTTTTTACTTAGCAACGTGTATAGAAGATGTTAATGCGTAATTCTTAATGTTTACTTATTAGTTAAGTTTTATTAATGATATATCTGAGAATTACGTCTGGAGCACAACATCACACGGAAATGAGAAGCAGGAAAACCGGAAAGTAATGCAATCGATGCGTCTGAAATGTGTTATTACAGGATCATGCAGGAAATTAAGTTAAGATGAGAAATGTAAACTCTTTTCAGAATCAGAGAGAAAGGAGATACATGGAGAGACATTAACTACAAGGAGATACAGATTGATAGGACATCTTCTATGAGACTAGATGGCGGTGTGAAGGGGAAAAATCTAGAAGATAGAGATTTGAACAGAGACAAGAAATAAATGAGGAAGTTTGAAGGGAGTTTGGAAGAGGAGAAGAAATAATCGTGGTGGACGGCATCAAATTAGCCAGAAGAGTAACGACACAAAATTACGATTAAAAAACAAAAAGTGAACACAAACAATGTTTTCGCACGTTCGACAGTTATTTGTTCCATTGTATCTAACAAAACGCAGTGCAGGTGAAGATACCGTAACTGAGTTTTTCTTCTCAGTGAGATCTTTTGTGCATAATACACTGAGGTGACAAAAGTCGTGGGATATCTCCTAATATTGTGCGGGATCTCCCTTTGTCCGACATAGTGCACCAACTCAGCGTGGAATGGACTCAACAAGTCGTTGGAAGCCCCTTCAGAAATATTGTGCCGTGCTGTGTCTATAACCTTCCATAACTGCGGAACTGTTGCTTGTGCAGGAGTTTGTGCACGAACTAACCTCTCGATTATGTCCCTTAAATGTTCGATGTTGAGCAATCTCGCTGACCGAATCATTCGCTTCTCGAATTTCCCGGAATGTTATTCAAACCAATTGCGAACAGTTGTGACCTGGTGACATGTTTGGGAACATGATGTCCATCATTGGCTGCAAATGGTCTCCAAGTAGCCGAACATAACCATTTCCAGTCAATGGTCGCTTCAGTTGGACCAGAGGACCCGGTCCATTCCATGCAAACACAGGCCACACCATTGTGGAGCCACTACTAGCTTGCAGAGCGCCTTGTTGACAACTTGGGTCCATGGGTTCGTGGGGTCTGCGCCAAGCTAGAACCCTACCATCAGCTTTTTCCAAGAGAAATCGGAACTTATCTGACCAGGCCACAGTTTCCTAGTAGTCTAGAGTCCAGCCGATATAGTTACGAGACCAGCAAAGGCGCTGCAGGCGATGTCGTGCTGTCAGCAAATCCACTCTCGTCAGTTATTGGCTGTCATAACCCGTGAACGTCAAACTTCGCCGCACAGTCCTAACGGATACGTTCGTCGTATGTCCCACATTGATTTCTTCAGTTATGTCACACTTAGTTGCTTTTCTGTTAGCACTGACAACTCTACGAAAACGCCGCTGCTCTCGGTCGTTAAGTGAAGGTCGTCGGTCACTGCATTGTCCCTGGTGAGAGGTGATGCCTGAAATTTGGCATTCTCGGCACACTCTTCACACTGTGACTCTCGGAATGTTGAATTCCCAAATGGATTGTCCCATGCATCTAGCTCCAACTACCATTATGCGTTCAAAGTCTGTTAATTCTCGTCGTACCACCATATGAGTACAAATACAAATAACAGCTTCGCCAATACACTGCCCTTTTATACCTTGTGTATTCGATAGTACTGCAATCTGTATATGTGCATATCGCTATTGTGTGGTTCTTGTCACCTCGGTGTAGCTGCTGCAAACGCTTGGACATACCGCTGTGGCGTTCCTTAAATCGATGAATGACATGAATTTTATTCCATTGCAGAGCCCTGTGTCACAGTCCTTCAAAACGATCTGGGCATTCTTCCAACCAGCGCTGTTTGGCCTCATTGGTGCGGAGATCAACCTCTTTGAGCTGGAAGGGGATCGTGTCGGACTCGCCATAGCGTGTTTGGCTATTGCCCTCACGGTAAAGTGGAAGTCTATTGAGCAGTAATGTGCTGAGCTCGTGTTCTGTAAACTCCGGTTCGTCAGCATCGCTGTGCTTTTTTGTTTCAGTGCCGAATCCTCATTTCCGTCGTCATTGCTTTCGGCGCTGGCTTCAATGTGAAGGAGAAAACGTTTCTGGCGTTTGCATGGTTGCCGAAGGCTACTGTTCAGGTATTAATCAGAAACAGTCGAAGGATATTGAAGTATAGTATAATATTGGCCCTATAGTAAGTTACCATGGCACACATGCGGCATCCCTAAATTAGAGGAAGAAATAAAAAATGAAAAAAACATCGCGCGAAAATAAGTCGCACACTGATTCAGAGGAGAGTACCAGAAATTTACTTGTACTTGCGTGTAAAACTTAGGTGTGTACCGTAAACATTTGCTCTATCATAATCATGTATTACACGTTGGCACCTAGCGTACCGGTACGATATTTTGTCATATTCACTGTTATCGCTATCAGGACCGGCATTCACTTTATTGATATCACTCTTACTTCTATCATTTTCTTCATTCTCGTCCCTAGTATGCCATACTCGCTGCTATTCGGCGCATTCGATATGCAGCATTTCATGAAACCCTTGCTAATGGACTCAGATTATCTGGAGGCCTACGAAAGAAGAATCCGTTCGCACAGAAATATAACGATGGCTTCTTAATCTTACCAGACGGTGTAAGGGCATGGTCTTCTTCCAGGAGCCAATCTGAATACATTTCTCGGCGGCTGTACTTGAACGGCTTACTTTCGAACTCGTCTGGCACCTGCAGTTTGAAGTCATTTCTCTGGTGTTACGACAAGGTCTGTCTTCTGTGCAGTTAGTTTATCTTTCACTTCAACAGTTGGATTCCCTTTATGACATCCAAAATTAACATGGCTGTCTTAGAAACCAGTGCCCCAGGTTTGCGATTACAAATAGTAAACAGCCAGTCAACTATTAGTTACGTCGGCATCCAGCACTTTGCTTGGCAGCAAATTACTGAGCCCTTAGGGAAGTTTTCTTTGGGCATAGTTTTTCTCGTCAGAATGACGAAATGGGGTAGCATTCTCCTATAGGCCAACATAGGCCAGTCCACACTTTCTTCCGGCCACATTGTTGGTTGTCATTTTGGTACAACACACAATTCTAAGTCTGAAGCTTGAATCGTAACCGCACTGAGTTCCTTGGTTACATCATGTTTTTCGCTCTAAATGGTGGCTGACATCGGCATATATCAAACATTCTTACCAGTATCCAATTGAAATTGAATTATAATCTAACGAAACAATATTACTAGACCAACACAATGTTAACGCCAATAAAATATCATAAAAGTTTTCACTATTGTGTAACAAAATGCCTTGCCGCCAGTTTCGGCTACAGACACTTGATGTATTGTTGCAAAGCCGCAACCTAACTTCTCGAAGGTGAAACCTGGATAAAAAGTGCGGCTTATTTTCGGCCCAGTAAGGTAATACTACATTTCGTTCTTTTTAAAGGTCTACATATGCTGTAATAACAACTGCTTGAAACAAACTGAATATTAATCAAGTTTTTACACTCACCATAAGTTCTGTGTCACATAGTATAAGAGTTCGTTTTACAGCTTCTGTAAAATGCCACTGTCGTTTCTTCTGATTGTTATGGCACGTACCAGTTTACAACCGTGAAATGCACGAGTGATTGTGCAGTAGTCCTTACCTGCTTGCCCTCTGTTCTACAGGGTTACTGTAACACTTTCCTGCAATTCTAGTGGTACTTCTGATGTGTCATACTTCATCGTTTAACTCAAAAACTGGCTCTGAGCACTATGGGACTCAACTGCTGAGGTCATTAGTCCCCTAGAACTTAGAACTAGTTAAACCTAACTAACCTAAGGACATCACAAACATCCATGCCCGAGGCAGGATTCGAACCTGCGACCGTAGCGGTCTTGCGGTTCCAGACTGCAGCGCCTTTAACCGCACGGCCACTTCGGCCGGCGCTCATCGTTTAACTGCTCCTTATTTAAGAGTTTCAAACGATTCAACCAGTTCCCATAATGAGTTACCCGAGCCTTTTGCCTTTTGAGATGTGAGTAGGCGACAGTGACATTTTCACCCTAAAAAGAAAAAAAATAATCACTAGCTCTTTTCCAGTAAACGCAAACCAGATAGTAGCTGATCCACTACTCATATTCTGGTGCTCCCCTGATAACCATACTGGCTTCCCCAGCACCTGTCGAGACTTTCGGACCAATCCTGACATTGTACTTCCGAGGGTGTGTCTTCGAAAGTACTTCATAGCCGAATTCATCCCTTTCAACCAAATGGCACCTGTGACGCCCCTAACAGTAATTGCTGCAACATCACACCAAAAGAGCATAAGGACACACAACCATTAACTACCTTAATGCTACCACTAATGGCACACCAACACAATTCACAACCACACTCTGCTACCACTGTGGGACGCTTTTAAACTTGACCCAAGATTCAAATGGTTCAAATGGCTCTGAGCACTATGGGACTTAACTTCTGAGGTCATCAGTCCCCTAGAACTTAGAACTACTTAAACCTAACTAACCTAAGGACATCACACACATCTATGCCCGAGGAAGGATTCGAACCTGCGACCATTGCGGTCACGCGGTTCCAGACTGTAGCGCCTAGAACTGCCCGGCCACCCCGGCCTTGCCGCAAGAGAATCAGGCAATGTTACAATAAGGGGGTACAAATGAATATAAAATCTATCAACACAGTAATCCCTCTGAGTCCATTCATGTTACACAAAAGGGCATGAACTGAGATACACAAATAACAATGCACAGTGAAAACATAAAGATACTCAGTACCAGAAGTCATCCCAAAACCAAATTTCGAAGATACCCGACCAAAGCCAACACCCTACTTAACTCTAAACAGACAAAAGAATATAGATAAATTCTCAGTGGAACCAATGCTCTACACATTCCGCAGCACACAGAATATCAAAACGGTAAAGCAATAAAATCCCTTGGCACATTTCCTTCAGGTAGTACTCTTTCAGTTGAATACACTAGACCTAACAGCGGCCGCCTTGTTTCTCAGCTCGAAATCAATATGCAGCTCAAATAGGCCAGCCCTGCCTCGTTCGTGTGCACTACAGCCAGCACTTACTCCTCTTAACTGTAGTGGCGCAGCAACCAGCACTACACGCCTGGCTTCACTGCATTCCCTCGGTTTGCTAAGCCAAGCATCGTCCGCTACTCCTGCCGGAACAATGAGCATTGTTGACAGCAAGCGCCTATCAGGCTTGGCTGTCCGTCTGACAGGATACCTCGCTGCTCCACCACATGTTTCTCGCTTCGTCTGTCCAGGAGGCAGGCCTCGCCCTACAAACTGCTAGAAGTGTTCCATTCGCTGGCGGATTCCCTTCTGCCTCCACTCCACCGTGGCCACCTGTTGCCAACCGGTGGCTGCCTTGTTTGGCTCTGCTCGCAACATCTCACATGTTTAGCAGCCACATCCAACTGAACACTCACCACCAGCGGCGGGAAAGACAAATGTGCTTCACTTCACGGCACAGTTTTGAACACCAAAACATCAGAGCAGGTCCTAATTTCTAAATCTTCAGGTAATTTTAGTAAATCTGAAAATACTGATGAATTGTCTGAGCTCGTTTACCGTTTTTTAACCCTTTGTACAGTAATTTTATTTCTTCCACATTAGTCTATATACATCCTTTTGGTAAGTTTCTAGACAGCTCTTCCCGATCGTTTAGATTTTCAGTATATCTGCGTTATCTGCATCTTCATGTCTTATCTCTCATCCAACAGTAATGTGGTGCCGTTTGTGAACAATCCGTCGTCTTAACACGGTTCCCATGTGTGCTTTGTAGGTTACCGTCTTTATGTTATACTGGTGCAGAATTTTGCATAATATTATTTTCTGTGATGACAGTCTTCCCCGATGCAGTATCGTGTTTCTCTCTCAGCCAGTCAGATTTTCCTTTGTTTTATGATTTCATTTCCAAGCGACATGCACACTGCCAGACAAAAAAGTGAAGCACTCAGAACACATGGTTCCATTGTGTAGCTTTTTACATGTACACGCCTTCAGTTGGATGTAAATGCTTCGCAGTTTCGTGTAATAGGTTAAATGACCACTAGAATGCATTTAGTGGTGTTCACATTTAGTTTTGGTACCACGCCTGATAGGTTATACGGTGCAGGGTGGGGAGAATAAAAGTGGCCAAGAGAACAGGGTTCCAGGGTACAAAGAAAACACAGCAAAGGAAAGGAGATACAGTACTAACCTGACCATAGATAATGTTGAAAGTGACCACTATTCATCTCATGGCACTTCTGGGCCCTGGTCAACAAGTTGCTGAAGCAGAGAGAAGCTGAACTGCTGGAATTGCTGCAGTCTCATCCCAAATGTTCTGCTACAGTTCTTGAAGACCACGAGGATTGTTGCGATACACCTTAGACTTGAGGGCTCCCCTCACAAAGTAATCACACACTGACAGATTAGATGGCCTGGGTGGCTATCTCCATCCCTTTGCACAGCTCTACTCACACTCACACAGCCCGCTCTACACTCTGAGTCAGAGTGTGCATACATGTGGTGTGGTTACATGCATACATTCACGTCCAATCGTATTCCCTCGTCCGGTCCACTTTTATTTGCCCCACCCTGTATAAGAAGTGTGAACAATGTCCCATTTGCAGGTTGCCATTAACACAACAACACAAATGGATGCATTTGGTGTGGTTCCATGACTGGGAAGCATAGACTGCTGATGAATGGTGTCGTATTCTGTTCAGTGATGTAACACGGTTCCATACTTCCCCAGATGACTGTCGTCGAGGAGTATGGCGACGCTCTGGGGAAAAGTCCTATTCTTCCAAAGTTTTGGAGAGGCATGGCAGTGTACTCTGGTATCATTGGGTGTAACTTCAGGTCACAGCCAGTAGTGATGAGGGAACTCTGATGACACAACAATATGTTGCTGACAGCATACTTCTTCACGTGTCATCCTTCAAGCGACAGTATCGTGGTGCGGTTTATCAACAGTACACCGCTCGTCTGCACATGGTACGTGTCTCTGTGAACTGTCTGTGTGATGCTGAGATACTCCCGTAGCCAGCAAGATCCCCAGAGCTGATAGAAAATGTGTGGGAGTAGCTCGGACATCAACTCTGTCCCAGTGCCAGTGTCCAGGATATCAAGGCCAGTTGCAAAGCTGGAAAGGATACAAAGGCATTATGACACCCTTACCAATTTGCACCGACAAGTGGGCTCATACTGCGAATTTCTTTATAAATTTGACCCGATATTGTAATCATTGAAAATACCACATAGCCTTTCAGCCCATGAGGTTTCATTACATTTTCGTCTCCCCTTCTGGGTGCTTCACTTTCATTGTTAGAGTGTGTGTATTGCTTACTATGCATTGTGTACCTTGCACTTCCCTCTTTGATTATGTGTACATTTCCCACCTCTGCCCTTGGTGATTGATACGGGTATCATAACCTTGAGAGATGCATGGTTATGGATTTGGAGTGAATTATGAAACTTGCTGTCAGTGAATACGGTGAAATTATACCGATCTAAAGCTTCGTGTATTTGGCTTCGATTAGATGGTCGACGATTCAGTATTATCAGCAATGCGCCAGAGATGCCTGAAATTCTAAAACATACTATTCTGCATTTTTCTCTAGTTTGTTATCAGCAGCCATAATGAAAAATTCAGTATACACTATAGACTTAGAGCATTACTGGGAGTAAAGTGGCCTTCCTGATTTTTAACATCACTTTGAAGTATAATTGGAACAACCTGGAATAACCTTTATTGCTACATCTTTTAAATGCAATCAAAAACTAAGTCAGCTATCAATTCTGAATCCAAGATGTATTACCGCCTATCAACAGTTGTCTATGCTTTACCTGAAAGACAGAAGGCGTTGCAGTTTATTTCCTGCCTTTGGTTACAATGATGATATAGTCACAGGAGTGGTATCCAAACACAGAATTATATCAGAAGAATTATAATGATTCTAGGTCCACGAATAGTAGATGCTCATCATGTGTAGATCCTGAAAAGAGCAATAATCCCATTGAAGAGGAAAAAGGAAGAAAAGCAAAACGAATATTGGAAAAACAAAAGTTCAGGAAACACTTCTCTGTCTGAATTGGGGAAAATTGATCAATAGGCCATAGAAATTAAAACTTTCAAGTTTGCCAATGACATTGTAATTCTGTAAGAGAAGCTGAACGACTTGGAAGAGCAGTTCAACGAAATGGATTATGTCTCGAAAATAAGCTATGAGTATCAAGGGTAATGGAATAAAGGCAAATTAAGTCAGACAGTTCTGAGAGAATTATATTACGATATGAGCCACTGAAAGTGGTATATGAGTTTTGCTATTTGGGCAGCAAAGTAACTCCCAGTGGCTGAAGTAGAGAAGATATAAAATACAGAGTACCAGCAGCATGAAAAACGTTTCTGCAAAAGACAAATTTGTTAATACTGAATATAAACTTGAACGCTACAAAGACTTTTCTAAAGGTGTTTGTCTGGAATGTAGCTGTGTACAGAGAGGCGACGTGATGATAAACCACCCAGAGAAGAACGGAATAGAAGATTTTGAAATATAGTGCTACAGGAGAATGCTGAAGATCAGATTGTTAGATTGAATAACAGATGGGAAGATATTGAATCGAACTGGGAAAAAACGATGTAGGATAAATTGACTTAAAGAAGGGATCCGTTGATAGGACACATCTTGAAGCTCCAAGGAATCGGCTACTTGATAAACACGTGAAATGTGGAGAAGGCAGGAATAAATACTATAGAGGGAGACTAACAATTGACTACAGTGACCAGGTTCAAATAAGTAGTTTGTAGTAGCTATGCAAAGATGTGGAGATTTGTATGGGACTGACTAGCATGGAGAGCTAAGTAAAACCTATCTCCAGACTGAAGGCCACCATAATAACAATATGCTGTTGAACGGCCGTTACGGGTTCCTCTCTCTGTCCTTCTACAACTGATAAATTGCTCCATCCTCAATTTCATTGACGGTGGCGAGAGGTTTGACTACACTGACGGAAAGAAAACCGCAATACCAAAAAAATAATTAACATAGAGTAATGAACTTTCAGTAATAGATTTGTTTAGGTAACATATTTAAGTGATTAACATTGCAAGATCACATGTTGAAGCACGTCTGAGGTAAGTCATTGCAAATGTGAATGCTGATATATTAATAACCAGTGTAACTGCCAGAATGTTGAAACCTAGCATGCAAATAAGCTTGCATTGTGCTATACAGTTGCTGGGTGTCAATGTATGGGATTGTTGCACTTGCTCGGTCAATACAGGGACGGTTAATGCTAGTTGCAGAAGACACCGAGTTGTCGTTCGATGGTGTCCCATAAGTGCTCGACTGGAGGTGGATCTGGTGATCGAGCAGGCCAAGGCAGCATTTCGAGGCCCTGTAGAGCGTGTTGGGTTACAACAGCGACATGTGGGCGACCGTTATCCTGTTGGAAAGCAACCCCTGGAATGGTATTCATGAATGGCAGCACAGCCAGATTGACGTACAGATTTGCAATCAGGATGGATTGGATAACAGCGAGAGTGCTCCTGCTGCCATGTGATATCGCACTAGGAGTAGGTCAAGTGTTGTCTACCATGCAGACAGATTGGCTGTAGGCCCTTAAGCGACCACAGCTGGTCTCACCAAAGCACAGTCATCACTGGTTCCAAGGCAGAACCAGCTTTCATCAGACCTTTACCCTACCCTCCAATGGGCTCTTGTTTGACACCACAGATGTCGCAAACGACGATGATTCGGAATGCAGACTTTAGGGTGTGTCTCTCAGAGCTGTCCTTGAAGTAACCAATTTGTGACAAGTCATTGTGTTGTGTCACTGTGGTGCCAAATGCTGCTCTAATTGCTGCTGCAGATGCAGTACGATGTGCCAGAGCCATACGCTGAATGTGATGGTCATTCCTCTCGGTAGTGCCATGTTGCCGTCGAGAGCCTAGTCTCCTTGCGACTGTACACTGTCGTGACCACCGCTGCCAACAGTCATTTACAGTGGCTACATTCCTGCCAAGTCTTTCTGCAGTATCGCAGAAGGACATCCAGCTTCTTGTAGCTCTTTTACACTATCTCTTTCAAACACAGTGAGGTGATAATAATGGGGTCTTTGTCGCCTTAAAGTCATTCCTGGGTAACATCACCTCACCACGTCCAGTCCCAAAGGTAACTAACGCTCACGACTGTTACAGCGTATGTTTAAAGCGAACCTGATTTCCTTGGTGGTGCAACTGGTGGTGCGATGTTTTTCCCATCAATGTGTATACTTGTTAGTTTTTTAAATATCTTTGTAACTTTAATATATTTATAATGTGTCAAAGGCTAGAGGGTTGCAGGGCAGGCATTCACAATTGTCACAGAGTCCCACTGTGTAACGTTGCCTTTGTCATGCTGTGTGGGTCGTAATAAGAACATGGACCATGTTGAGAATGAGCAAGGTATTCTGTGTGGTCCCATGTGTGTTCCAGGCGGCGCTGGGACCAGTGGCGCTGGACATAGTACGCTCGATGGTGCAGCCAGATTCAGATCAGCTGCTGTGGGCACGAACCGTGCTCGAGATGGCTGTCCTCGCCATTTTGCTGACTGCACCCATTGGATCTGCTCTCATCATGCTGCTGGGGCCACGTCTTCTTCCACTAGATGCTCAACGTCCTGTCTGAGGTTACCACAAGATTGAGTGTGTGGCGACCCACACACACCCAGAAGAAAGCCATAAGGGTACAAGATGAAGACAAGACTAGGCTTGGCACAATGTGAAAATAACATGGATTGCACCTTTCTGAAGTCTTACACATGCTATGGTTCATTTCTCAAACAGTATGATGGGTGCTGTTATAATTGCTTTCTGACAGATACTGTCCATCAATGGACATTTGTGCTAGAGGAAGTACAGGTGTGGCAGCATCATATATGTAATGAGCTAGCAAGAATTGTATAATGTGATAAGGGATTTATTACACAGTATATTTTAAGAGGAGAAGCATTAATAAAAATATGCTGCCTTTCAATAAACTTTCTATAGATTTCTGACTGTATTATCTTGTAATAAGGATACATTTTTTTGACAACTGACACGTCATTTTTATTAAGGTTTGTACCATTTCAACTCTCACATAATAATTGTTAGCGTATTTCAGCGGAAAGGACAGTGTTCTAGTACTATTCATGGTCTAAGAAACCCACTTTACATTTTTTCTTGAAGTTCATCCAAGATTCTTTGAGCAAAATATATAGCAAAAACCTTTAGGGACAAAATAAACTCTAAATTACTTGGAGATTGCCACGAATTGGGGGAAATGAAGCCAACTTTGTCATTTCAAACAGAAAGTTTGTACAAAATTGTCATTGTTGAATAGAAATCTTAATAATGAACTTTCTTTTGTTTCAAAATATGTTGATGTAATCAAAAAGAGATCTTGCTGCTAATGAACTGAACAGTAGTGAAGGAATGATAAATAAATTTCATTAGATAATGGATGTGATTAAATTACCTTCTTAACATTGCACGGACAATGTATTTTCATCTCACACTTTTAATTTAATGGTGAGTAGTACTTGGAATTTCTCCAATAGAGAATCATGGATTTATGGAGTTTCTGCATGACTTCCCAATAGCAATATCCTTGTTAATATGAGTGCAACAAGGTGGCTGGTAGTCTCGTTTTTGCATAGTAGACAGGTGTATCTGAAAGCAATTTTTTCTCATCAAAACTTTTGTGAGTAGGAAGAATGTTACTAGTGGCATAGCCAACCCAGTCATCAAGGTTAACTTCCTTTGATATTTTTTTCTTAAGTGGGGCATGTGAGCTGTGGATCGAAGAATCTATCTGTCAACAGTATTCTACAGTGATAAATGAAATAGAAGAGCGATTGTGGGAGTATGCAGGTAATTGCTTGCTGTAGACATACATATTATACTTTGTGTAAAAGATGAGGCATAACTGTCTTTAGAACAATGTGTAGCATGATTTGTGCATCTCTTGTAAAACATTGAAAGCAGTCAAATCGGATTCAGCAATGATTTATAACCATAACATTTTTTTCTGATTTAATATACGAATTTGCAGATAAAAAGACAAAAGTATGAGTATTAAAATTGCAAACTGAATGAAAACCTTTTTCATCACCACAGAATTAAACAGTTATTTGTAAGCAACTCCATTATCCTTAAAGATTTCTGTGTCTTTCTGTTTTGCTCAATTCACTATGGCAAAAAAGTTTTATTAATCTTATTATCAGATCACCACAATATATCAAAAATATTCATAGTACATTCGGATTTGATCTTGGTATTGAATAACTTTAATTTTTCCCATTTTTTGTGTGAAAATCTGAAGCTGTGCTTATTTTCTCCAATTTGCATTAGATGTCAAGCATGAAGGGTTTGCCATTCAAACTGTCATTACAGGTCCACCTGAGACAATTAAGAAGAGACATTTCAGTGAAGGTCATCTGGAATAATGGACAAAACCTTTTTTTATGTTGTCATAAATTCTAAAGAATTTTACTGACATGACTCCAAATGCAGAAGTTCACAAACATACTTAAGTTACAGTTTCATTGGTTCCTTTGATAGTGTTAGCTGAAACAAACAACGATGGGAATGCAGTTCAGATAGGTGCAAAGAGTGATTTTGTTCTTAACATCAACTTTTATATACTAACTTAAACTATGTCATCTGATTCAGTATAATTCTGTGGGACACTAGTCCTACAAGATAATAATGTAACAGACACTTAGCAATAAAAAGAAAATACAACAAAAAACTTATAAATTTGAAATGCAGGACTTGACTGTTAACAAAATGTAAAGTGTAGACACTATCAGATTTATGGCTTATAAAAATATTCAAGAATGGAAACTTGTATTTCATTATATTTTCTGTTACTCCCAGATTCACAAGACTATATTTGCTAGCAGGCCCATATTAATGAATGTGTATAGAACATGTGAAATTTGTGCGCGCGCACACACACACACATACACTGTAGGAGACACAGACCATTTACACAAATTTTCATTTATGGAAGATTTTTGAAGTCAGTTTAATGTCAGGAAACAAATTCGTAACTTTTGACTGATTTTGTAGACGACTGCTGTAACAAAACTATTTGCCACTATAAAAAGTTTAGAAATTTTGCATTTGATATACAGAAATGAATTAAGGCACCTCTTACAAATATCAAATTACTTATAACTAAATAAATCAATGCTTTATAATCAGTTAACAAATTTCATAACAATTTCTGAGATGTACCTTCACCCAGACATTTACCAATATATAAATGAGAAGCAATACAATGGAGTTCAGTAATGTTCAAGATGTTTATTATAGTCAAAAATTGAGATAACTGTCATACTTACTATACTAAGCAAAGGATTTAGATGCTTTAACTAACATGTGTACAAAATACAAATAAAGTAAGTGTACAGGAAAGTCATTTTCTTATTATCGTATACCAATAGTAACAATAATATCAAAAATAGTACTATGGCACAATTTCTAAAGCTTTTTCATATTTATCACCAGGTTTTTATTTTTCCATCTGGACTGCTCTCAGTAAATCACTAATAAACACTCTTGAACTGTTGTCCCTTAGTGGAAACAATGTGCACGGTACTGTAAAATATTATTATTGTTATTATATCGTTATAAACTGGATTTTAAGGTCAATATCATGTATTCAAATAATATGCTAACTTGAATATATGTTGTAATTTTGTCATTTCTCATAAAACTTGTTTTATTATACATATTTATGCTTTTTTGGCACTTCTGTGAATAAATATAACATCTTCAAAGATAGTTACTCATTTTTATCATGTGTTTCTTGACTATTTATTCTTAGATTTCATGGTCATTATAGATATATTTTTATTTTTTTCTGCTTGCCTCCATCCTGTTTCAGCACTAGGAGTTGCAGTTCTGGCTCTTTCCATTCGTCTTACAAGCTGTAACCAGCAACAACTGGTCTTACGTTATCTGATGGAACATTTCTAATCAACTTTTTGTCTACATATCCATGAATGGATAAGAAGGAACTTCGTTTTTGTTATTCTATTTGTATGGTATTATATAACTGTGTTGACTTTAAAATTTGATATTATAAGAATTTTAAGTAATGTGTTTTATTATTTAGTAATTAATATGAGACACATGAATGCTAAATTTACCAATTATCCATTTCTGAAGCCTATTTCAGTCCCAATACTGCAATTTTCTTTGTATTGATACTGCTGACTTTTGGTACTGTAAATATATTCTTCTCTTTTTCTAATTTACGAAAAGTAAAAACAATCAATAACTCTAAATTACGATAGTAATGAACAAGTTCTGATAATAGATGTTTGCAAATTTTACAGCTTTTGAAATCAAATATACAAACTTGTCATAACAAAAGTCATGCAACATTATGTTGGTTGTTAAAGTTCTCTTTCAAATACAGCAAGAGCTCCTCATTTGGCAATATGCCACTTCAGAAAGGAACCAACGCAATTTGGAGAAATTACTTAAAGAAGTATCCACAGTTCACTGTAAATATTGAAATTAAATTGCAGAAGAAGAGAACACTCTACCTTTGTATCTCAGTGCTGAAGTGCAGTTTCATTTCTTTCATTAATTTCAGTATGTTTACTCCTGGAAAATGATATTTAATACAAGTACACACTGAATTTTCTGATTTACATTCCAAGTTATATGATAAGAGCTGGTATTATTTATCAAAGTTATATACACAGAGACAATGCATTTGACTTGGCATTGATATTAATTGCATTACATGCCACGAATTACTGTCGCAAAATTTCAGGTATCTCATAAATTGGTATCTTCCATGAGATGGTGTTTGTTAAATCAACCTAAAGGAAAAAGTCTTAAACACAGCCACCTGCTCAGGCTCACATGTGTCACTGCCATTGTACTCCATTATTTGGCCAGCAAAGCATATATGTACTTCTTCACTTAGCAGTATGAAACCTATCTCGCCTTTTTAACTACAAATATTTAGTGAACATCTGAGTGGTGTTCCAAATGTGTTTTCCTTTTTTAAGAAAATACTTTACACTATCAAAAATGGAAAAAACTCAAAATAGGCATTTTTCTAGTTTTCTGCTAATTATTTGGAAACACGAAGTTGTCTAATTTTTTCACAAAACGGTGCTGAGTGCCTTTTTTTCTCAGACCAGCCATATGGTGTGTAGTGCATGTTAAAGTTAGTGTAATTTTCAGTGCCACCATGAAAACCCAACACCTCATTCCTCAATAAGCTATGTTGTTTGTACAAATGACAGAATGAAACCTTCCAGCAGTTGTAAAAATAAAAGGTGTTGAAGTAACTTAGGTAAATGACATTGCACTATAATTTATTTGGCATTTGGTAATAATAATAGCTATCAAAATGTTATGTTATTGATGTATTAATTTTAAAAAAATTTCAAAGACATTTCATCCTTTTCATGCTTTATATATCGGTATGTTACACCTAAGTGAGAAAATGGAAGACTAATTTCAGTTCACACCAGATAATTGGAAAATAATTATATTATAAATATAATAAATTAGAGTTGAAACCAAGGTACAATGTTTTTTACACTAATAAGGCTGTAATCTTTCACAATGAGAAATTTTAACAACAACAAAATTAAATACTGCTTACTTTCATCTGTAGAAGTTTTTATTTCAGTCTTCTGTTCCTCCTCTACTTCCACCACATCTTCTTCTAAGGCTTGCGAATTGAAGTGGCTGACATTCTCACAAATTGTGTAGCAAGTGATGCAAAGTTTCGAGCAGTATGTGACCGAATCGTTCATCTCTTCTCCAGGCCTAACTACGCCTATAATTCCTAATATAAACTCCTATCTGCGAAGTTAGAGTTGCAAGATCAAATAAGAACGACTCACTTTATCTTTTTAGCACTACTGTTGATCAATTTTAACTATGAAGAGAAGTTAGATAACGCGACTATGCGCTTACAGCCTCTTTCATTACCCAGTTTGTATTCCTGAGGAAACTGTTTTCTTGGAGGAGTGGTTTACAGGCTCCGCTGCCTTGCGTTGTAACTTGGGGCGGCGTGTGCGTCTTTTTTTGCCGCTACCGCCGGCCGCGCGACTGACACAAAAAACCTTAGCCACTTGCTCAGCCTTGCGTGTGTCACCGCCCTGTAACTTACTCCATTATTCGCCCAGGAAAGCATATACAGAATGTATTTCTTCACTTAGTAGTATGAAAGCTATCTCGCCTTTTTAACTACAAATATTTAGTGAACATCTGACTGGTATTCCAAATGTGTTTTCCTTATTTAAGAATTCACTTCACGCTATCGAACTTTGTCACCAAATTGAAGAGCTGATTTAGATGGTTCGACGCTTTAATCATAAATCACTGCCTACCTTACTCATTGATGTAATTCGTTTCTAAAGCAAACGTGAAAGTAATTACATTTTGAATATGAATTTAACTGAGTTATTTGGTTTAAAGGAAATAACTATACTTTTACTGAACTGTTTACTTACTTTTAATGTTAACTTTCTGCAAACTCAAACAAAAGATGGATAAGCCAACTTTATTTATTTATATCATACTAGCTACAAATGCATACTTTTAACGTGAAATGGGACCAAAAAAGTTATTACATTATTAATCATTTCAATATTGATCTGTTACGAACAATACTTTAAATGAAAAGTGTTTCCAGCAAACTTAATTTATAAATAGGTGACCATTGAATACATTTATTGTTCTTTAGCTCTGAGAGACTATTCTGTGTCATGTTCTTAAAATATTTGTGACGAAAAGTAATTGTTGTAAGTGCAGAATTTAAAGAAGGATATATATATATATATATATATATATATATATATATATATTGGAATCAGGAAATTGTTTAGGTAAATAACAATTTCAAACCATTAGTTTGAATTACTCTATTATTCAGATCTGCATCACATATTTGGCAATACTCACTGAACTATCTGTACTAAATGTAAGGTCTTCCACTTGCCCTGAATGTTTAGATGGTGAGTTGCTGTTGAGAGGATGTGGCAGATAAACGATTCTTCATGTTGCAGTACGGTTGCATTTATTGAAACGAGCCACTGTGCCTCTGGCTGCTATTATGCCCTTGGCAGCTGCACCCACGGCCGCCATCCATATTAATTAAGAATCTCTTGCATTCCACAACTTAAATGGTGGAGAACACTTTTCCACATCATTTGCTACTACCACTTTCAACTATTAGCACTGGCTACACTGATTCACCATTCTCAAAATCACTAGTGAAATGCGACTCACGACCGCGCCCTCTGCCTTTCTGTGAGCAACTGTCTTTTCTCTCGCTTTGCACATGATTTGCCTGTGCATGGTCCCCTTGTAAACCAAAAAGAAAAACCAAAATGTATACCCTCCCAAATGGCATTTATTTATTTCTGTTAACTGAAAACTATTAAATATGAGAGAGTTTCAGTCAGTTTCAATTGAAAATCAACTTAAAACTGCTAATAATTAGTGGAGGGTATGTGTGCATTTAAATGACATCACTTTCTAGCTGTCAAGAATTACCGTGCATCACTGGTATGATAAATTTCTCTTACAAAATGCGAAAAAATTATAAAAACCACCGCATATACATTCAGATTATGTTACAAGTGGATATCTGTTTTTCAGCAGCTACAAGAGCAGCCATGACACCCAATTCTGCACTTGCATGCCATTGAAGTCAGAATAATATCGGATGGTAACAGTTGAAGCATAGTGGTTTGAAACAGGTGATCCTTGGATCTTTTCCAACGACACATCTCTCAGCTTTTACTCCTGTCCACCCCACTGTTGTATACTGTGATACGGTCAGAGAATATGCTGGCAAGCAGAATCCTCAGTTGGTGGCAGAGACTCGATGCTGAGATCTGTTCTGAATGCTGATTTTATGTAGCTTCTGTATCTGAGGTAGTTCATTGACTGCCCACTTATGCAGGCTGACCAAATGTCCCAGTTTTTCTGGGACAATCCCGATTTTCACGTACATCTCCTACTGTCCTGAGGAAGTCATTTGGGACACATAATTGTCCTGATTTTTAAACAAGAAATAAAATGTGTGCAATAATATTTCTTGTTTAATTAAATACTTGTGGAAAACAAGTTTCCTAGAACATATATTTTCACAGTACCCTCTATAAGCCCACCACATTTGGTTTAACTCGTCTCTTGCCTTAATAAAGAATAAAATATATGTTGAAAATAAAAGCTGGCATTACCTACCCCTGCCTCTAACTTGTAAACTTCTGAGTTTATGGTACTCAAGACAAGTAAACCAAAACCAAATACGTTTTAAAGCAGTATCACTTAAATGATTTCTCCTAACATGACTGTAGCTATGTGGAAGTTAATATTGTGAAGAATGTGAATGATGTGGCACGTGTTAGCAGTCCTTATTGAATATTGCTTGTCATATATGCATACTTGTTCCAACAGTCTGCTGTCAAACTAAACCTTAAATTTTAGTATGAAATGTATGATTTGTATCTGATTACTGATTACCAATATTATAGAGTTTTTAGGATTAACAAATTGTATCTCAATAATAAGTGCCTAGTAAGTGACTAAATGTTACAGAAAATATATCCAAATTATTACAATAAGAAAGTATATATGACAGTCTTCTTTATTTCTTAAGAAAAGAATTTTATTTATGTGTAATTTACCTACATGTTTCTTTCCAATTTACAAAATGAAGATACATACTTAGTATGGGTTTTTCAGATGCTGCATCGTCATAACCCTATCATCAGTTTCAAAATATCACTATAACTGACAAGAAAGGTAAGTGTAAACAAAATAATTAAGTTATGTATAAAGTAGTAACACAGTTCTCCTGGGTTTTTCTCTTTTAAATCTTGTCAGCTTACACTTGCGCCACCATATAACTTGATGAGGATGTCACCACGTCCCCACTATGGCAGTCAGATCTTAAAATATTTGTATGCCCCTTTGCAATTCAGGATTTTTCTTCAGTATAGTGCATTTCACTTTGCCCTGATTGTATGGAGCGGAAGTAGGGTCACAGGCATTGACTGATTGCAAGAACAGGATATTCTCTCAAATAGAGGCCAATTCCCTAACAAGAGCAAAACTGCTGTTGAATGTTGCCTCTCACTGGTTTCATCAATAATACAGTACTTTGTTGATGGAAGCCTGTTAGAATGACAAGAAATTCCATGTCTTCTCTAACAACTACACTAGTTGAATGTGGGTGAGGGCAAAGATAGTGCAGTATTGATAGTCAAGGTATTAGCATCTTCCACAGATTGCTGGGAAGCTATGTCTGTTTAGGCGAATCTGTCCATTAACAATCATATTTAGTGGTCTTTGAACTTAGATTCAGAGAGGAATTTGACTGAGTAACATGTATTATCATCATTCCAGTGAAGATTATTTCTACAGCGCTATGTTTGTAGGACCTTCTTGCTCGCTCATTCACCTTGGTGCTAGTGCTCAGCTAGTTAGGAAAACTGTTGAACACTACAACTTTTCGACTGACTGAAGGAAACTTAGCTGTCACAGATATCCGCAAGTGATTGCCCACTGCCAAGTATCTCGATGCAACAGGTACCCCCAACAGGAGGGGGAAGTCCATGCCATCTCACAAACATCTCCATCCTCCACTGTGGCAAGCTTTAACTACCAACAATGCCAAGGATAAAATTTATGGTAAGGGCACAAAGCGGGGGGAGGGGAGGGGACAGGGTCCTGAGTGGTCCATCTCAGCTTTGAATCACGCTAATGTCAAAACGCACTACATGCCATTCAGTTGGTCTGATGAGGAATATCACTGAGAACTATTTTGTGGGAAGGTTACCCACTTTCTTTTCATAAGTGAAGATCTTTGCAGAAAATTACGTCTTTTCCGAGTCATAGGCGAAAAATCCAAAATAACTCCCATTTTTCTTAGTTTTTCCATTCCTGACCTATTTACGATCCGAAATTGTTGTGAGACTTTGAAAATTCAGGCTCAGAACCCTTGAAAACATATAGGGAGCTTGTTAAAAAAACTTCTGCAAAACTTTCCGCTATTTGACGTTTTTGAGCACCATTTGACTAGACTGTTGTGCTGGAGCACACATTTGCATTTAGTGACTTACTATACACATATTTAGAAGCTTTTAAGCATATTGCAAATACTGTTCTCAAAGTGTAACATGTAACATGCATTTGAATTGCCTAATATATACTGAAATCTGTGGAAATATAGTCTCAGCATAAAATATATGAGGGTACTCTCACTACAGTTAATCTATTGGTCATAACATATCAGGGAGAAAGTACATTTACAACCTAAAACTGTGTTTTTATGCTTTGTCAGGCTTCAGTAAAATCAATCAGCTCAGTGGCAGAGGATCAGTAATTTACTACATACTCCTTTGTAACATATGTCTGGCTAATGAGACACATGACTGATGCTGCATATTTTGTAACTTCCCAAAATATTATTCAGTTAATGTTGGTTGTCTTCAAATTATGAGTCATTTGAGGCTACACATCCAGTTTAATTCCATCCAGTGATCAAGACATTTTTGCTTTTAAATCATATTACTATGTGTTGTACAGTGTATTTCATGTATGACTCTCTTTTCTCTCCTTTCCTGTTCTATCTGTGTATGGCACAAGTGAAGAGCGACTGTTGGTAAATCTGTGTAAGAGCTCGGATTTCTCTGATATTGCCATCATGGACAATTCATGATATATATATATATATATATATATATATATATATATATATATATATATATATATATATATATATATATATGGGATGAAATAATACCACAATAAATTGGAGTAAGATGTGGCTGTGTTTGGAACACACATGTTCAGAATTTTAACAGTAAATCTGTCCATAATGCACAATGCTTCTCTTGTACCATTTGTCATTGGACTCAGGTGATCCTCTAAGTCAGGGGCGGGCAAACGTTGCACCCGGCTCGTGAGCGCACAGTGCTGCACGTGTGCTGCTCGCGTGCAACTGTCGAATGGGACAGTGGCGACAGCAGTCAGGTTGCGGCAGTGTAGTGCCAGGCTAAGTCGCGGACGCTGATGCGAAGCGACCACTACGTAGTGAAAGTTGTATTTCAAGAACCGGAAAATGCAGAGTGAAACAAGGAAACGGAGAAGTGGAGATTTGCTATCTTTTAAAAAGTAATGGGAGAATCATTTTTGTGCAAAAATGTGAAAATTCGAAATGTTTGATATGTGGCAGTATTCTCGCTGGTCAGCGGAAGTTTAGTATTGAAGGCCATTATAATAAATATCACAAGGACGAGTACAATTTATTGTCGGATTCTGAGCGGATGGGGAAATTGACTGAGCTTAAGAAGAGCGATCTGACGATATTTGATGAATCTGTCCTAGTTGCTGTTGTTACGAGAGATCTGCGACTTTCTTTCGTCATGTCTCTCATCTAACTGATTTAACATTTTATGGAGCACTGTTTTCAATTTTTCAGGACGATAACAATAATAGCCCAGCGGTACGTGCAAGTTATAAAATTGCGCTTAATATTGCAAGAGCTGGAAAACCATTTGCTGAATTAATAAGCCTCAGTTAAGAGCAAACATAAGTGATGAAAATTTACGTAACTGTTTGCGCTTGTCTGTATGTAGAAATTTTGTTCCAGATATTAAACGTATTGTAAACTCCACCTGTGATAATTAAATAAAACGTACCGTAGTTAATAGGTACTCTTTAAAACCATGATTTCTTTCAAGCACTCCTACTAACCTTATTCCATCATTCAATAAAGCAAACTAGGAAACAAAACGCATTACAGAGGAAGGAGTGGACAGAAGGTATGGTGGGGAGGGGAGAGAAGCGGGTGGCCAGCTTGCCCCTGTGTGCACGCAGTACACCTGTTAACTGCATGCGTTCAAGTGCAGTGCACACGTGCAGGATTCCTGCCCGCTCCTGCTCTAAGTGATATTATCACACATCATCAACAACCAACGACGAAAAGCGCAGTTCTTTTGTGAACTCCTCTATTAACCCTATCAGATAAGGGTTGTAGACTTATGAGCAATACCCAAGAAGTGGTCAAACCTCCATTAGAGGCAAGTTACATTTCCTTAGGGTTCTTTCAATGTGTCTCAGTCCAGCATCTATCTTCTAAACGACTTGCCTCATGTGATAGTTACCCTTTAAACATGTCCAGAGGCATACAAGTAAATTTTTAATGTTTGTGATTGTTTCCACTGTTTTATCTCCAATCTTGTAACCAAATAATAATGTGCAGCGTTTTACATCTTCATGTGCTGAGGGTTAACAATCAGTTGCTGCACCAAGCTTTGATATATGAAGGGATCCAGAGGTATATGAACAGTAATATTCACATAAGACTCCCTCAGGGAACACCAAAGGCTAATTTTAATTTCTGTCTTTTAAGAACAACTATTTGATTTCTCATTTTCTTCTGGGTAGGCAACACAAGAAACATATCATTCCAACGGACTGCATTTTAAAATGATGAGATGAAAACCATGTATCCACAACTGTTGTAGATGGAAATGAAAATGGGCCATACCTTGAAAATAGTAGTGCTGAATAAAATGTTTTAAAATATAGCCCAGTAGAATGATGTCTTTCCTGATACCAGTTTCTGTTCACTAGGATGGATTCAGTCTAGTTGCAATGTTGGTCCAATAGCCCCTAAGTTTATATTTTGTTCATCAAGCGATAAGGTATAATTGTTATTAATTTATAATGAGAACAGTCTCGAATTTCCTTAAAGAGAATAGACATTAATATTTCTTATTAACTTGCTCTTTATTTTCATATATTGGGATGGGAGTCATTGTCTCAGCAGCCATAGACATTTATACATTTTATGATTTATTTTATTCAATATCTAATCTATATTCTGTTCAAGAAACAACTGTTAATTAACTAAAGACAAAAGTATGTATCTGGACAAATTTCATTACCATAACTGGAACAATGTAACTGTAGCAGCACAGTATTTATTAAAATGTTTTAAATTGTGTAGAGATTTATTTGGGGATGAATTAATCAGTGAGGCGAACTGATTTGGAAGTTAGCATATTACTTTTCCCAGTATAGAAATGCAGATGTTATAACTGTGTGACAGCTGAAGTGAATACTTAAATGAGATATTCTATGTCTTTATTTTCCTGAGTTTAATTACAGATTTATAAGCGTTCATGTATTATTATTGCATATCATATCTCTTGTGCTAGCCATTTTTATTCCTTACTGCCACCCTTAAACCTCGGTTTCCATAGACATAATTTCTTACATTTGCATCCCCCTCACCAGCATCTCCACTCGTGTAGGTCATCTTACATGTGGAAACAACAAACTTACACACTGACATGCCAACTTCCACATGTAGTCATGAAAGTTGAAAGACATTCTACTTCATTTCAAAATGTAGCTTCCTCCCACTGTCCCCTATGAGCTTCAGCAACTGGTCATAGGGTGATCTGCTCTGGTGCATTCGACAGCACATATCTAGAATCATGTTTTTGTTTCTGTGAAAAATTAGTGTCATGCCAGAATAATAGGTAAAGTCTTCAACTAAGTAAGAAAATACTTTCTAAAGTGGTAAATTGTTCTCCAGTAGCATGACAAGAACATCTTTCTAGCGTTCAGCAAATCTTTATAATCACATATTTGTAATAGAGTAAGCCAGCATCGTTTGAAGTGACAAAATGGATTAAAAAGTGTTGTAACTGAGAGTGTAGCCTTGTTTCTTCACAACAGTCGATACCACAAAGATATTTTTTAATTTAGTGTAATGATAATAATTTTTTGCTGTAGTTATTGAGTGTAAATATTATGGTCAAATGAAAATGTATTTGTGACTTTACAGATTTAAAACTACTCATGACCCTCATTAAAATTGATGAAGTATAAACAGTGTTCATATTGACACTATCATTGGGTAACGATTTTTCTGTACAGTAATACAAAGTTTGGTTACAAAATTAAGTACCACATCAGTATTTATTGCACCTATGACATATAAAAAATTTGGCTAATACTGAAAATGAAAACAAAGCTGAACTGTTGAAACAAAAACCTTACTTTCTGGTGTAACTTCAGTGTATTGTAGATAAATAAAAATTTACAATTTTGGAATACAATACATATTGCACTGTCTCCAGTTGACAGACATTTCAATGTTACTTGTAATTTAATTCGAGCTAGCATGCCAGAAATATGTGTCAAACAGATTTCCATATTGACTATATTAATTCGAAAGTGATTTTCGAACGAAACGTCGTCCTCAACAGATAACTTCCTTACTAGTGTCCTGTATGTTCCCAAACATACCCTACGAGTGCTCTTTCCCACACCCAACATTCATTATGGCTGATTGTTGTTCACCGGCTTCACTATAAGCTCTTTGGCTAGAAGCTGCTAAACTACTGCATGAATAATTTCACTCGTCGCCATCTTGAAAGTCGCGTAAGTAGCACTTCCAACTTCTGATGAGTGGAAACGGTTATGACGTAAGTGTGGCGGTGGGGGGATGAACGTGTAAATAACCCCACACATGAGCGACAGATCGCAGCGACCCACTGCATGCGATATCGCTTGCACTCCGTCGCTCGCCTCAATGTCCCTCAGAGTGATTTGCCAGGTGGTTTTAGTCAGTATTATGAACATCACTTTGGCTATGGAAAATGAACTACAGTGTTTAGCAGCAGTCACAATTGATTTCCATGTCCATACAAATATTTGCCAAACATTAATTTAAAATAAATGAGAATTATAATTTATTAAACTTACTTTGAAATGCTTTTCTTGAGAACTGTAGGCTACTTCACAGAATATATTACATTTCTCAGTGACGCCAAATGGGTTGTGTACTGCTTTTCAGTGTGTCAGTACAATTCGTTTTACATTTATTAGTCCTTAATTTCCTTATTTATTCATTAATCTTATACTTTAACTGCAAATGTTTACACAAATTACTCAGTGTGTCATTAGAAATGTTGTCATTAGCAGCTCTTTTGATTACCATAACCGTTGTTATAAATTGTATGGAGGAGAATTAGATCTTATGAAACGATACGTAATTTGAGAACAACTGTATAATAGATTCTCACTTAACATTTAAACTGAAATATCCTCTTAACATTACAGTACAATAAGGACATAATGTCCGCCCCTCTTGGTCTCGTGGCAGCGTTCTCGCTTCCCGAGCACAGGGTCCCGGGTTCGATTCCCGGCGGGGTCACGGATTTTTCCTGCCTCGAGATGACTGGGTGTTGTTGTGTCGTCTTCATCATCATCATTCATCCCCATTACGGTCGGAGGAAGGCAACGGCAAACCACCTCCATTAGGACCTTGCCTAGTAAGGCGGTGTGGGTCTCCCGCATTGTTCCCCTACGCTCTATAAAGAAGCATGGGACCTCATTTCATTGTTTTTCAAGGACATAATATGTCAGTCTACTTTGAAGTTGAAGTTTTTAATAATGCATATTATTATTTCGTAAATAACTTAAAATCATAAGATGGAGTCCACTGAATGGTGATTACGAACTTGCCACCAAGTCTACTGCCACAGCACAAGCTTCATAATGCTAATTACTGAAAAATCGGGGTGCGTCTTTTGTATTACTCCTTAATATAAGTGACAACTCTGGCTTCCACTTCACTTGTCAGAGTAGTTTGTTGTCCCTGGATATCAATAAATGCTACTCAACGTGGGCAAAGTGACACGAAATGTAACTGCATCACCATGCTTAATAACTAGAGAAACTGGTCGTAGCTATGTTGCCACACACTGCTGCTAACCAGCCTGGCAGCCATACTGTGCTCATGGATCGCATTCAATCCACCAGATTGCCTGGGATTTCCATGTGACCAGCACCGTGCGAGGTGGCGCAGTGGTCAGCATACCAGACTCGCATTTGGGAGGATGGTGGTTCAAACCCGTGTCCGGCCACCCTGTTTTAGGTTTCTTGTCATTTCTCTAAATTGTTTCAGGCAAATGCCAGGATAGTTCCTTTGAAAGGGCACAGCCAATTTCCTTCCCCATGCTTCCCTAATCCAATGGTACCGATGACCTCACTGTTTGGTCCCCCTCCCCCAAATCAACCAACCAACCAACCAGGCGACCAGACATCAACGACCAATCGCTGTGATTTGCCCACACACTTGCAATCTATGAAGCAATTGGTTGCCCATGTGATGGATTGCTGCGATCCATTGCTTGTGTATGGCATCCTTCAGAAAGTCATGCCTATGGAAACCCGTCTTAACATTACTGTTTTTAATGTTGTTACTATCACTACTACTACACAAACCAATGGATGCAGATCATTTCATGGTACACAGCTGATCGTTTCGTAGATCCCACGTCTGTGGGCAAATCGCAGTGGTCAACAACAGTCTTCATAACTAATTCTCATAACTAATTCTCAAAAAATCTAATCGCCTTACTGTATCTAATGCTGCAATACACATTCTGGAACATGACAAGGACACTGAAAATCTTCGCCGGCCACTTGGCAAAATCACAGCTATCTGTAGGCCTATATGCAGGGAGCATAACATGATGCGCCATATCGTTTTCGTTACTTATTTATTACGATAAGTTTCCACACATCAGTAGACTGGCCTGCGAGGTGCTGGTGGTGACGCATGTGAAAGTTTTCGTTAACTGTGTAAATGTGCTTTACATTTTCTGTTTCACAAATTTTTGGGTATCTAATTATTAGGCCTACACTTTCCCTCTGATACATTCTACTCGCGTTTAACGTTTTACTGAAATTTCTGTTTATTTGCCATGTTTCACATTCACTTTGATTTCATTCTCTGTGCCTCGAAATAATAATGGTACTGGAATTTTTTATTTGTCACTTCATGTCATACTTCCATGAATTATTGTTTTCAGAGAAGTCAAAATGCCTGAAGTAAGTAGCTGCCAGTAATCTTATTTATTCTCATTTTCAGGTATTTTCTCCGTGGGATAGGAAATGGATATATCACTCCACATATAGGGAAGGAGGAGCAGGAGTGGCTTTTGACGGAATGAAAAGCCATAGTGCCGCCTGTGCAGTCCTTCACCAAGACTCATCATCAGGTAGCATTCATCTCGTGCTAGATGAGGAGAACCCTATAGAATTCACACAACAGTCGACAGGACGACTAGTAAAACTTTTGATGACGCTTGCCTACGTCACTGTGACGTAGGGCTCTACTCACCTAGCTTGAGATGAATGCAGCCCTCGTTATTGACATCAGTCCAGGGATAAGATTAATGCCAAATTAGGGTACACATAGGGCGTCTTTTGAAGATTCCTCCGACTGCAAAACGGGGTCTCTCGCACACTCAGTTTCGTTCCACAGAACATTATCTTTGTAAACCATTTCACCCGGCACCTGACGATGGCGAACAAGCTAAATGAGAAAAGCGTAATACACTCATTATCTCTTTTTAAATAATGGAGTCAGTCATTTGTATTATTGGTAGGCATTACAGTAAAACTGTTGCCCTATTTCAGAAATATTGATTGGATGACAACCGTGAAGCCTCATCCAAGTACAAGTTGCGCGGCCTCCTTTAAAACCTGAAGGAGGTAGCAAGCCGTCACACAAACAAATAAATAAAATGCCATTACGGTCCTAGGCAGACTTCTCGAGAGGCGTAATAAGAATAAAATTTGGAGAAGCATTGTGCATACTGATGCCACCTGCCAGTATATATAAAAAAAGTCTGCATACTTTATTTAGGCCTAATGTTCAATGATGATAGTAATTCTAGTGTCAATGATGAAGTTAATAAATTAGAGTGCTAAATAACACCAGGTGTTTTTGATCGCTCCTAGTTCATAATCAGTCGCTCGATATATAATCGATCAATCATTAGTTTTGTCGGATTTTTTTTTAGGGCAACTTTGGATTTAAGAATTTGTTGTGGAATGAGCACATAAGAAAGCAACTTATTTGTACGAGAAAGAAGATTTGTTTGGTAAGTTGGCACAATCGTTCTAAGTTGAAGTGAAATCCACATGGAACATGGTACCTACAGCCGATAAAATTTCCGACCGAAACCCCAAGCAGAAGTACACTGACGCAGACTTCGATGGGATCGAACGTGTCCAAGATAGCTTACTTTCTGTCGGTAACTGAAGTTTACATTTTGTGTGTTTGTCCACAGACTGACTACACTTCATTTTTATTTGAGTCCCCACTTTGTTAGGCTTTCTTTTATATTGTGCAACAGCATGTTTGTGAAGTTGAGTAGACCTTTAAATGTGAAATTGTTCCTGTGTCATTAATTCAGAACAGCGTCATTTTCACCATTAGAAGCGCAGATATTTGCAACTAAGTTCATGAAAATCTTAACTGTTTCATTCGCTGACTGCGTGTATTGTAGTGGTACCTAGTTATTGTGGTACCTAATTTTTACGAATGGAACTAACCCATGGCACCAATTAGTGTTCACTATTTGTAAACAAAGGTTTAATATCTGCAGATATTACGTCTCCAGAGTAGCTGAAACTTAAACGATGTTCGGAATCGGAATGTTACTTTACAGTCGGTAGTTTTTCTCCAGTTTTACGTAAAACAAAATATATACATGCAGTTCAGTATGTTGATGATATTTATGCGTGATTGAGGATTGGTTCATTCAAATTTATTATGGCAAGTATAATCTTTCTAAAGTTCTTCATAAAACTTTCACGAAGTTCTTCTCTTTCCTGCCTATAGATAGCTATTGGCCTTTCGAATTGTCACTACAGTTTGTTCTTGCTGATACCCAAACACCGAAATAAACCTTTTCATATATAAGGGAGGGAGTGAAAGGCACAGAGAATAAGTCAATGCTGCTTGGCAGCTTCGTTTTGAACGATCCTTCTAGCACAATGGAGTAGACTTGCAGTTGATCTTCAAGTGAAACTTGTTTAAAGTGAATTTTAGTGCTCATCACACATCAGTGACACAAATCAAAGTTGGCACTATCATTGCATACATAAAAACATGTTAAATAAGATTATTCCAACAGATGCATCTTTTTTATGTATGAATAAATTAGTTCCATCTTCTCTATGGATACTTCATCATGTTTGAATCTAAGAATTATAGTATAAATTCAAGCCACACTTGCAGTTTTGTTGATAGATGACGGCTATCTTCCAATACCACATATTTTGATGCAATTTCTGAATTCTCTTGAATGATGTTATATCATACTTTGCTTCTATGTACTTATGCAGTGTGTACCTGGAGCTGAGCCCCATTGTGTATAGAGACTCTTTGGGAAGAGTCAACAAATTATCAGCTGTGCCGTGTTTTCTTCTATGTATCAGTCTACCAATTGATTTTAATTTGGCCCCATTTGATTACATTATGCACAGTGTGTGATATATGGCAAGTCAACTTAACTACATATTAGTACAATATAAAACATCAAATTGGCAATGGGCCTGCTGCTGATAATGTTGCTGCATAATTTTACTCTTGATTAATTCATGTCTTAAAAGTTATTTACATACAACAATATTTTCATGTGTTTACAGTAAATACATTACAATTAATAATAGCTTTCCTCACTTTACACACCACACACTAAAAATATTTTTCCATTACTTAATTTTTTTAGAAGTTTCTGGAATGTTTTTTCACACATACTGCCATGTAGTATCTTATTTAACAGTATGTTTCTTGTTGTATACTGACCTGGCTGCTTAATTTAAATGGTGATCTGAAGGCAGCTAGTACTGCAGATGCAGCTGGGAAGATCTATAGTAACCTCGTTATTTCAACCCCAGTAGAGATTGGAGGGGAGAAAAACCCACGATGTGACCTAAAAGTACCAACAATGACATTTCTGGTCAAATATTAAAATACTGAGTTGACTTTTTATCTTCTCTCACTTTCTCCCGGAGCTGTGGTTCAATGTACATTTTGTAATAGATTTGGAGTATCAAACTCCGGTTTCATTTCCAGTTCAAAAATGGGACGAAATAACACAATTGTGTATCTGCTTTTTGTTTAGTGATTGGGGCACCTTGAAAGAACAAATTTTCCTCAGTTTAATGTTATTTTGCAGGATCATATGAATTACTCAAGCTGAAAGGGTCAATCATACCTTTGTTTGATTACAACACACACTAGTTTTCTTTATTTTTTTCTGTACTGCAATAGAATTCTCTAAATTGATTAATGAAGGAAGTCAATATGAATATAAAATTCCCATGAGGCTGAAGTTCTGAAAAACAGTGAATAATCTGAACATTACAGTTTTTTGTCCACCACTCTTACTTGTTCTGCTGTGTACATCTCTCAAACCATATGATCAACTCGTACAAGAAAACTTCTAGGAGAAGTTAGAGCTCTTGGCTACAGTGTAAACATGCACAGAAGAGTGTGTTTTGCCTCCCTGGTACGTAGAGTAGAAAAAATTTCCTAGCACTTTTTGCATGTCTGGTTTTAAATTAATAGTGATAATATTGCCAGTTTGTTCAACATAGTTGAGCAATTGAATTACACACTCCCATCTGGTACCAGGTAACAGCTTATTTTTACCTTGTGACAGTAGCAGTGTTTTTTTGGCATATGCCTTCCACAGACATTGGAAAGCATTTGGGAGCCATCCTGACCAAGACTTCCAAACTCAGGCTTGCATTTCATGAACACAGATTGGAGCTGGTTCCGGGAAATGTACACCTGGTGCAATATTACTCGAAAAGTGCTCTGTTTGGTAAGGTGACTTGAGGGGTCCACAGGGAACCCTCGTGGCCCTAGAGTGTTAGCAAACCATTGTGGTGATTCAGTAGTGATAGTGATGTGTTGCTTTGTCATTTAGATATGTCAGATCGTGAGATAGTCCATGATCTTTTACGGAACTGGGCGTAAGGTAGATGCTGGGATGGTTCCCTTGAAAGGGCACAGCCAATTTCTTTCGCCATCCTTCCCTAATCCAAACTTGTGCTTCATCTCTTAATGACCTTGTTGACAATGGGACATTACACACTAACCTCCTCCTCCTCCGTGAACTTTTTTGACAGTGCCCTTCATTGGAGGAACGCATATTCTTATTTGTGTGCATAGACATATTATACAACCTGTCAAATCATGTGTGTGTGTTTTTTTAACATCTAGTCACTTTATTCCTGTGCCCAAACTAATTTGTGGCCTGCAATGTGAAACGAGCAAACGTACACTTCTGGGGTTGTGATTGCAGGATTAGCAAACAATGTGATACCAAGCTCACAAGCTGATGACTCATTAACATGTCAGAATAAGAGACTTAGAAAATGACAAATGGATAACTAATGGATGATTCAGAAGTATTAGCAAATGGGTGTGACCTCCACGGGAATAGGGAGTTTTTGATGGCGAAATTATTTCTGCCTTGAAACACCATTCTTTTTTTGGTCATCAATCTTCTGATTAATTCGCTGTAATCTGCCATGAATTCCTCTCCTGTCCCAACCAGTTCATCTCAGAGTAGGACTTCCACCCAATGTCTACAGTGTTTTTTGTCCATCCTCTACAGCTACAGTTTTTATCCTGTACAGGTACCGCAAGTACTGCAGAAGTTATCCTTGATGTCTTAACACACGGAACACAGTTCCTTCTTCTTGTGAGTGTTTTCCATGTATTTCTTTCCTTGCAAGGTCTGTTAAGAAACTCATTTCTTACATTATCGGTCCATCTAATTTTGAGTATCCTTCTGTAGCACCATGTCTCAAATACTTTGATTCTCTTCTTTTCTGGTTTTCCTACAATCCATTATTCATTTCCTCAAAATTCTCTGCTCCAGATGTGCACTCTCTGAAATTTCTCCTTCAGATTAAGACAGATGTCTGATACTAGTAGACCTGTGTTGCAAAGAAATGCCCTCTTTGCCTCTGTTAGGCTGTTCTTTGCCCTCCTAGTATTGACCATCGTGTGTTACTTTTGCTTCCCAGGTTGCAGAATCGCTTTACTACTACTACTTCTTCTTCTTCTTCTTCTTCTTCTTCTTCTTCTTCGTGGTCCCCAATTTTGATGTTAAGTTTATTGCCAACCTAATTCCCGCTATGCCTCATTACTTCAGTACTCCTTTGGATTACCCTCAATTCCTAGTGTGGAGCATGTCTTGCAGTTCTTCCTCACTTTTGATGAGGGTGCAATGTTGTCAGCAAGTGTTGTTGTTGATGATTTACTTTTACCCTAAATTTTAATCTCGTCACTGAACCTTTGGTTGGGCTTGTTGGTCTGATGATAAAGTAGGAGCCTGGAAACAGTATGGTTATGGGATCGAATGTCTGTCAGACACAAATTTTTCAGTCTGCCTGTACACTAGCCTTCACCTCTCAACATTGTGAAGATATTCTCTTTTCCTGGTAGTATTACTGGTGAAGTTCAAGGGCACGCATGTTACCAAAGTGGTGTCCAATTGAAATAAATTGCAATATGGCAGCTGAAGATCCCTCTTGAGGGGCTCCCAGCCAGTCATGCCTTAAGAATTTACTTTACCTTTTTTTTATCATTGCTTCTTGGATGCATAGATTGAATGGTGGGGGTCAAATTCAGCATGTGTGTCCTATTCCATTTGTAATCAGAGCACTGTCTCCGTGGCCTTCCATTCTAATTTTTCCTTCTTGTCTTCCCCTATAACTTACATCTAATTCCCTGAGAATTTTGTACATCACACACCATTTTAACTGCCAAACATTTTTCCAGGTTAACAAATTCAATGAATGTGTCTTAAGTCGCTTTTCCTCAAGCTTGTAAATGGAATGTCAAAATTGCCATTATATTATTTTTGCTAAAGCAAAGCAACCAAACTGGTAGTCATCTAAGTCATTCTCAGTATACTTTTCCATGCTTCTGTTTGTTATTCTGGGTGCATGTGCTTTTAAGCTGATTGTGAGAGAGTTCTCACACTTATCTGCCCTTCTCTCTTTGGCATTGTGTGGATAATATTTTCTGAAAGTCTGTTAAGTTTCCAAATGAACTTGAATAGTAATTCAGCTTCCACTTTTCTGAATGATTTTACCCATTCTGCAGGAGTGTTATCTACATCCAACTTATCTGATAGCAAATCTTCCAAAGTTCTTGTAAACTCTGACTTAAATACTGAATCTCTTAGTTTTCCATGTTGGATCTTCTTCTGTTACATCATCACACAGTACCTTTCCCACATACCTTCAGTGTACTGTTTCCACCCATCAGCTGTCTCCTCTGCAGTTAACGATGCTCTTCCTCTTGCACGCTTAGTGTTGACAGCTATGCTTTTAGTTTCACCAAAGGTTATTTTGACTTTTCTATATGCTAACTCAACACTTCCAGTAACCATTTTGTTTTGTCTTCTCATTACTCCTGCAGTGATTTTGCTTTCGCTTTCCTCACTTCCTATTTATTTCATTTCTAAGTGACTTACATTGCTCTTTTCCTGTAATTTTTTTTACTTCTTTCTTTAGCCAATCAGCTGGAATATTTCCTCTGATATGCAAGATTTCATTACAATGACCTTCATTTATCCAGCATTTGTGTTTGGTGTTTTTGCAGATATATAATATATTAAAAACTTCAAAATAAGGACCACAGTAGAAGGATTGAGATTTTTGCCAGACGTGTAATTGTAACTAAATAAAGATTATCATAATGCACATTTGTTGACTTTGCAGCTCACAACCAAATTATCATCTTCCAACCTAATGTAGACCACACACACACACACACACACCTAACCTAACACACACACACACACACACACACACACACACACACACACACACACGGCATGATTTGTTCACTAGAAGTGTGGCTGCTGTACCTCATAGTGAGGCGGTTCAAGATGGTATTGCTGCCCAAAATTTGCAGTTAGTTTCAGACTTCAAATTATTAAATGATGCTCTCATAAATTGTGACTTTGGTGAGCCCTGTTGTCAACATATTGGCTATAGCAGTTAACTCTTGAGGTGGTGGTATCACTTGAATCGAAGGCTTGTGGTGTAACTTTAAGACGGTGGCAAATGAAAAGCCTAACGCTTGCACAGTTAGATCAGGCACTCACAATGGGCCATGATTAAATGCTGAAATTACGTCTTGCCCATACTGGGCTCAACTGTCAGCAATACGGCTTGTAACAGTAAATAAAATAATTTAATTTTCAGTTCTAAACCCCGGCTTTTATAGCCATGCCCAGTTTTGACGTTTGTCATCAAGTAGCCAGTCCTGTTGTGGCTCTTGATCTGTTAGGGTATATTTTCATTACTGATCTTCTGTGCCGGTGGGATGCAGAGTGTATATCTCCAATTGCATACTGTGCTTCGGGGACCACCGCCTGCATTCTGGGCAGAGTGGTACGCCCACGTTACCCCTTCATTCCCCTCCAATTTCTCCTTGATTTTAACTCATTCTTATTGTATCTTGTGTAGTTGGGCTTCCCAGGATTTGCCTTTTGTATCCTCCTTCTGAGGGTTATTCTTGGTTTGACACACATAGGATTAAGGGGTTGATGACATCTACATCTACATGGGTACTCTGCAATTCACACTTACGTGCCTGGCAGAGAGTTCATCGAACCATTTTCATACTACTTCTGTCATTCCACTCTCGAATGGCGCATGGGAAAAAGGAACACGTAAATCTTTCTGTTCAAGCTCTGATTTCTCTTATTTTATTATGATGACCATTTCTCCCTACATAGGTGGGCGTCAACAAAATATTTACGTATTTGGAAGAGAAAGTTGGTGATTGAAATTTTGTAAATAAATCTTGCTGCAAAGAAAACTGCCTTTGTTTCAGTGACTGCCACTCCAACTCACGTATAATATCAGTGACACACTTACCACTATTGCGCGATAACACAAAACAGGCTGCCCTTCTTTGCATTTTTTCGATGTCCTCCGTCAACCCTACCTGGTAAGGATCGCACACCACGCAGCAATATTACAGCAGAGGACGGACAATTGTAATGTAGGCTGTCTCTTTAGTGGGTTTGTTGCATCTTCTAAGTGTTCTGCCAACAAACCGCAGTTTTTGTTTCACAATATTATCTATGTGGTCTTTCCAATTTAATTTGCTCGTAATTGTAATTCCTAGGTAGTCGAATTGACAGCTCTTAGATTTGTGCAATTTATTGTATTTCTTTTAGTACCCATGTGGATGACCTCGCACTTTTCTTTGTTTAGTGCCAATTGCCACTTTTTGCACCATACAGAAATTCTCTCTAGATCATTTTGTAATTGGAATTGATCGTCTGATGATTTTACTAGACTGTAAATTACAGCGTCACCTGCAAACAATGTAAGGGGGCTGCTCGGATTATCACCTACATCATTTATGTAAATCAGGAACAGCAGAGGGCCTATGACACTACCTTGCGGAATGCCAGATATCACTTCTGTTCTATTCGATGATTTACCGTCTATCACTACGAACTGTGACCTCTCGGAGAGGAAATCATGAATCCAGTCACACAACTGAGACGATACTCCATATGCACGCAATTTGATTAATAGTCACTTGTGAGGAACGGTATCAGAAGCCTTCTGGAAATGTAGAAATATGGAATCGATTTGATATCCAATGTCGACAGCACTCAGTACTTCATGGGAATAAAGAGCTAGCTGTGTTGCACAAGAACGATATTTTCTGAATCCGTGTTGGGTATGTATCAATAAGTCATATTCTTCAAGGTGATTCATAATGTTAGAGTACAGTGTATGCTCCAAAATCCTACTGCAAATTGAGGTCAGTGATATGGGTCTGTAATTCAATGGGTTACTCCTATTTCATTTCTTGAATATTGGTGTGGCCTTTGCTACTTTCCAGTCTTTAGGAACAGACCTTTCATCAATTGAGCAGTTCTATGAGATTGCTAAGAAAGGCGCTATTGTGTCTGCATACTCTGAGAGGCACCTGATTGTTATACCATCTGGACTGGAAGACTTGCCTTTCTTAAGTGATGTTAGTTGTTTAACAACATCTAAGATATCTACTTTTATGTCACTCATGCTAACAGCTGTTCTGATTTCGAATTCTGGAATATTTACTTTGTCTTCTTTCGTGAAGGAATTAGGGAAAACCGTATTTAGTAACTCCACATTAGAGGCACCATCATCGGTAACATTTCCATCGCTATCGTGGAGTGACGGTATTGACTGTCTTTTGCCACTGGTGTACTTTACATACGACCAGAATCTCTTTGGGTTTTCTACCATATTTTGAGACAATTTCATTGTGGAAACTATTAAAAGCATCTCACATTGACGTCTGCACTAAATTTCGAGCTTCCATGAAACTTAGCCAGTCTTGGAGATTTTACGTTCTTCTGAATTTGGCATGCCTTTTTCGTTGCTTCTGCAACAGTGTTCTGACGTGTTTTATGTACCATGGTGGATCAGTCCCGTCTCTTATTAACTTATGTGGTATGAACCTCAGAGTTTGACTCCTTTAATTCCAACAAGCCGACCATCTGATCTTCTGCAGCTAAATGTGCAGCTACTGGTCACCTTCTAGTATAAGGTTCAGTTACATTCTAAGTTGTGTGGCATGCTGAATTGTTCTATTTGCTGTGGCAACAGAAGTAGCTCTTTTGCAACACAGCAGCTATATCTGGTTCCGTAGATCTTGACTGTGTACACATTATTGAAGTTTCTAGTATCAATTTAACTTCATCTTTATTGTTGAACGTATATTAGGGTTCTTTTGTGGTCCACTCACAGATGGAGTGTGGGAAGAGTGGCTACTAGCATGCCCCTGTTCAAGCTGTTCTTGAATTTTAACATGATGTCCATTTTAGTCCAATCTGATACATATCCCACTCACTAGACCTTAAAGTTGAAAAAATGTTTTGTTGGCAGTATATTTTGTAGACAAATAACATTTTTTCAAAATGTATCTGTAAATTAAAGCCTAATTGCGATGAAACCTGTATGATTGCTCAGCTTTGTATTCCCAAAACTCTGAGCAAAATTTTAGAAATTGGTTGAAGATGTAAGTGCTGTCAAATGTTACCGAATTCTTCAAATCATTTATGGCTATTACATTGCCAGTCAGACAGTTTGAATGATAAAGTCATGTTGAAAATATTTAAGGCCTACTTTCATAAAATTTGTTTAATATTACTTAATACTTCTTCGATTAGGTCTCCTGTTGACAGTTTCTATTTGATAGGTAAATATTTTTGCAGCACTCTTTCCACTTCTGTGTGCAGTTTTAAATGTGTGTACTACAGCATTTACCAATAGTGGCTGCACTGAATTTTGTATAATGTGTTCATTGGTGATAACTGTTTCTCTTTTGGTGTTAATTTGTTTGAGAAGTGGGAATGAAATCAAGAAAGTCAGTTACTGAGAGTAAAATTGGCTGCTGTCCCATTTTCTTTGTTTCAGCATTATACATTCGATGAAAGAATGAGCAGATGTGTTATTTTGCTGCAAAAATTGATTCTTCGTTAGAATTGTTTTTTCTCGATTTTCACGGAGAAATCTTTTCAGCATCAAATAAGGGTAGTGCTTTGGTCACCTGGTTTTTCTTCTGTCAGAAATGTATTAATACTCAGTGCTGCATTGCAGGAAAATTATTTGCATAATATTTTCCCCGCACATCATCATTTGCAGTCTTAATGTTTGGATTACCTATTGTGATAAGGGCTGCTACACTTATGGTTATCCCAAGAGTTGGCATAACCTCTGATATTTCATGAAAGATAATCTTAATCTGCCTATGAGAATATTAGAATGTGGTTACATGAGCTGGTGGTGATACTGAATTCTTTTGTAAGTTGTCTAACACTTCCGCTGGTTAGTTTATAGGAGAACCTTCACTTAGCAAAAGAATATAAGATATCAGTGATATACAGGGTGTTACAAAAAGGTACGGCCAAACTTTCAGGAAACATTCCTCACACACAAATAAAGAAAAGATGTTATGTGGACATGTGTCCGTAAACGCTTAATTTCCATGTTAGAGCTCATTTTAGTTTCGTCAGTATGTACTGTACTTCCTCGATTCACCGCCATGATTTCATACGGGATACTCTACCTGTGCTGCTAGAACATGTGCCTTTACAAGTACGACACAACATGTGGTTCATGCACGATGGAGCTCCTGCACATTTCAGTCGAAGTGTTCATATGCTTTTCAACAACAGATTCGGTGACCAATGGATTGGTAGAGGCGGACCAATTCCATGGTCTCCACTCTCTCCTGACCTCAACCCTCTTGACTTTCATTTATGGGGGCATTTGAAAGCTCTTGTCTACGCAACCCCTGTACCGAATGTAGAGACTCTTCGTGCTCGTATTGTGGACGGCTGTGATACAATACGCCATTCCCCAGGGCTGCATCAGCGCATCAGGGATTCCATGGGACGGAGGGTGGATGCATGTATCCTCGCTAACGGAGGACATTTTGAACATTTCCTGTAACAAAGTGTTTGAAGTCACGCTGGTACGTTCTGTTGCTGTGTGTTTCCATTCCATGATTAATGTGGTTCGAAGAGAAGTAATAAAATGAGCTCTAACATGGAAAGTAAGCATTTCCGGACACATGGCCACATGACATATTTTCTTTCTTTGTGCGTGAGGAATGTTTCCTGAAAGTTTGGCCATACCTTTTTGTAACACCCTGTATATAACAACTAACATTGCAATGATTGTAGTTTAGGTGCTGCATGAAGAATATTCAGGAACTGGGGGGACACATTAAGTAGCATTTAGCTGCTTGTAAGATTGTGCAGTGGTCTCACAGATTTTTTAAAAATCATCATGCAGTGCACTGCTCCTTGTGGTTGCACTTGCACACAGGTCATGAATACTGTT
The DNA here is from genome assembly GCF_023898315.1 of Schistocerca nitens. Taxonomy (NCBI): domain Eukaryota; kingdom Metazoa; phylum Arthropoda; class Insecta; order Orthoptera; family Acrididae; genus Schistocerca; species Schistocerca nitens. The sequence continues at coordinate 720,992,828 of NC_064615.1, read as the reverse complement.
GTAGCTCAGTATTGAAAAGGCCATTACTGAATAGGAAAGGGAGTTACTGAGATTTCATCCTGACGAGTGCCAACTAACTGTTAGTTTGCAATTTGAACATTTTGAACAAACCTTTAAAAGTATCAGAAACGAAAAACCAATGTTACGCAGTATGGTGATAAGAAATGGTGCAGATGGAAGCAGGAGGTTCTTCAGGACATCTTAACATTTTCCTGCAAATATATTAATAGCAGTACTAACATGTTCTTTAGAGTATTATTTTTAGATTACTTTTCTCTGTCGAACAGATTACCCCAGAAAGGTGTCAGTCCACCACTCTTCAACAAACTCTCCATGTAGACATAGACTCCTGAGTTAGGAATTCTTGGTGAGTAAGGAAATTCTTTTTGGATAAGTATATTTTCAACATTTCCCAGTCATTTAGCATGCACTGCTGGAAGGAACTTCACTGTTGTACCCATTGGAACTTAAATTATGATAATACTGCATCTGGTTGAAATGATGGCCACCAGTGATTTCTCATCTCTGTTGGTAGTTGGAAATTTGTTCACTGTCAGTGAGCTGTAAGTTACCATTGTGCCAGCTGCTAAGTTGATTGAGAATTATAAAATGTGTCCATGGTGTGTCCATTGTAATAACAGTGAAAAGAGAACTGTCACTATTCAAATCATCACTTGTCGATATCAAAGATGTTAAGGTATAAGCTCTTCTTGGAGCCTGATCTGAATAGAATGACAGACGAGATAGAACCACTGTATGTCATCTGCCAGGACAACTGTCTGACATTTTTTTGTGTGTGACACACTTGTAGAGGTACGAAGCTGTAATGGGCTCATAACCTGATGTGCATTTTATAACTGAATGGTTCAGTGAGAAACATTCAAGCAAGTTCCATGTTACTGACAGTGATTGTGAATTTTATGGATAACACCAGAATGGAAACTCCCGTTGACACGGTCATCAGAAATGGATTAGAAGAGGAGTTGTTGCAATCTTAACTGTAGAACATGAGTAACATTACTAAGTGTGTACAGCAAATTCTGTCTTTTAACTTACCAAATAATTACTAATCCACCAAATGTTGCTAGTTATAGCTAATTTTAATTGCTGTGAGCTAAAATGAGAGAGGGAACAAAATAAAGGAAGTGGAGAAGACATGAATAATCAGTCTTTCCTTCCTTCGTGAATGAAAGATGACTAATGTAAGCTAGTTGCTCGTATGTACCAAGCACAATGGTTATGTTGCTGCCCCATGCAGAATGGTTTTACGAGGAGATATATCTTCAGAACTGCAAACTAAAACATTTTTGCAAACATTTGAGATATAAATTCAAGCCACAGAAACCTCACCAAACAGTTTTTCTCACAGATTCAAAACAATCTGAAGCAGATGCAGGCAGCAGTATATTCCAGACTTCATTTAGAATATGGGTACTTACGCTTTTGTCTTCCGGTGATAGACTAGAGGAACAGCGTCTCTCAGACAAACGCACAACATGGACGAGAAAAGAACTCATAGATGTACTGCCACAAGTGCAACTAAATAAGTAGGGAAAACTAGTGAAGGAACTAGATATGTCTGAAACGTTGAAGTCAGTAAAGTGTTTGAATAAGTTAATTTAAAAGGTATGTTTTGAAATGTAATGATGAAAGCATAATATCTGAAGATGGGATTGAGAATCTGTGACTCCACTTCTTTAAATGTATTTTTCTGAATGTATATTTGTTAACAATTTTATTTAACACAGCGGTCAACGGCCTTAGAAGACACACTTGAATTTAAACAGTAATAAAGATACCACAAGTTCTGTGATCTACTGCAAGAAAGAAAAATGCTTGGATCTCTGTTAACAAGATACACCATCAGAATGCATGATTTATGGCTTCTTTTACCTTTAATTCATTACTGCTTATATCAAAAATGAAACAATGGAAGAGCTGCAATACATGGGAGTGTGCTAAGAAACAAATAAACACAAAAAGTTATGGGAATGTGTCTTGTAAGAAATAATAGGAGATGTGAAAGTGTAACCTGCAAGAGCCAAACTGCTATTGAGAGTTAATCTAGCAACTTACATGCACGAACACAACAACACACTGCCAAAGTAGCCCGAGACAAGTTAAAACATATATATAAAGACTTATACAACATTGTAGATAATTTGGTTTGCTGAAAACTCTCCTCACAACTTGACTGGAGAGCTGCACTTCAATAGAAGAAAAGTCTCTAAAATCCTTTCTGCATGGAATAAATGAAACACACTTTAAAGTGAAAGATGAGTGGGCACTATGCATTTTACTGGCAGGGCAATTTGATGACTATAGACTAATGATCATGGCATTGTGAACTACAGTATAGCAATAACAAGAGATGAAGTTTTCACAGGAATTGGAGGAAGAGCAAGAAGATACAGAAATACGAATTGTACCCAGGGGATTGACGCACTATAGCTGTAATAAATATGGTCACATTTGCTAAAAAATCTCAGAAAAAAACATGTCTGTGGCATTAAATATGTGGAAACTATTGATTTTTTATGAGTTTTGTTCTTGGACAGTAGAGACAAGATTATCTTTTCAATATGAATGTTTGTGTTCTAATTTGTGTGGACTGAAGGAGGCAGATCAGTTGCAGACACTAAATGTTTTCTGAGAGTGGTAGGTGACAGCCTGAAAAAGTAATTTTTGTACACAGTGTGTGATAAAAAGTAACATAAAGAATGAAGAAATAATACATCAAAAAATGGTATGTTTGCACAAAAATAAAATGGAGTGGCAGAAAGGTATATTGCAGTCACTGTGTAAGAAAAACTAGATGCTTATGGTTTGCTGCAGGATTGTGAAAAACGTACTGTGGGTAAAGCTGTATTTCATAAATAAAAAAAGCCTAAAAGGACATGACACTGGACCAATCATTTACCAGAAAGAAACCTGCCATTGGCACCAAAGTGTTTCATAGCGAGACCTATGTCTGTTCACCAAAAGCAGCAGATGTAAACAAGATAAAAAAAAATCAATGATTACCAGTATTTTGAAGAGACCAGGCCATATCGGCTATTTCAACCCACCCAACAAAAAGTTAATAAATGCAAAAGATGTGCTGTTTAATAAATAATGTAATTCGAAAGAATAATGGTGCAGTAAGAACTTTTAAAAACTTTGTAGAACTGGAAAGGTTAATAATTGTATTTATGAAGTTCTCCCAAGACACACAAAAATACTTTATCTTCGCAGCAAATTTGAACACTTAGAAGCTTATAAAGAATTCCAAAACCACCAAGGATATCTTGTTGTATGTCTTATTACTCCAGACACACAAGATTCATATGCCATTCTTAGAAGCAGCAGTTTTTTTTTGCAAATTTTGTACAAGTGACTGCAGGAATTTAAAGTACAAATACAGCCCAGATTATAAAATTGAACATCTGAAATAGTTCTTACACGAGAAAAGAAGTAATAGGCTCCAAGTGGATTTTTAAAACTTAAAAGAATCTACAGCACATTACCAGGTGCAAGGAACATCTAGTAGTCAGTGAGTGCACACAAACAAAAGGTATGCACTATGAAAAAATTTATGTCTCCAGTAAGCCAATAAAGCGACATAAAAGAACACATTTTAATTTAAATCCCGAAACTTGACTGTATCAATAAAACTGTTAAAAGTATCATGGAGCTTTTGAAGAAAAATTGTGGTTTAAAACAATTTAGTTGCAATGATAATATTAAGCTAGATAAAGTGCTGTTAAGCTTGAGCTTTAAAATATGTACAGTGGATCCATTGTGTTGATCACAATAATAATGGAAGTGACAGTAATTAATGCAGTTCATGTCAACAGCATAACAATATTTAATGATAATGTGCAAGTGAAGGAAAGATAAAAAAACCAAGATGAATAGCAATTTAAATTGAATAATTTAGAACTGTCAGTTTTCTTTGGCGTGTTAATCATGAGAGTTTTAATAGGGAACTGTTATGGTAGATAAGTCTCATTACATAGAATGTGATAAATATTCCATTGGCCGTTTGTCGTAAGCACAATTGGGCACAATACCTGACCTTCCATGTGCAATCACTGTTGTACACTGCCCCACTGGAAGGCAGTTGGTATAACCCCATCATGAATTGTAGTCAGTGTCCATCATCTTCCACCAAGTGTGCTTCAATATTCACAAGATCATCATCTGTTGAAGTAGGAAAGTTCTCATGTATAATTATATTGTCTCAGTTTTTTGTGTTGTACTTGGTTTTTTAAATTGATTAGCTTTAGTTTTTGTTATGACTTTGTTGTATATTTGTAATTACTGTAATTAATTCATTGTCTTTGATATGAGAAATAAAAAAGTTAAAAAAATCTCCTGAGAAAATGTCAATGGCACAACCTTTTAACCACAAGTAGCATTTATGGCATGTACCACAAAGAAATTTTCCAAACTTCAGATCTTACTGCAGGATACTGTGCACATATAGAGAAATAACTGTTCAGGCTGATGTATGTCACACCTGTTACCATGTGCTCTGACACACAAAGTTTGTCTGGGAGAACCACTGAAGCCTGTGTTGATGTGTTTGCACAGGATACTTTATCATTTTTGAACAGTCACATCAAACAGACTTTTTTCATTTCAGTGACACCATGATCTCTATACACCTCACTCAACTGGTAATGAACCGAATGTAATGCATTTCCAGTTGGCTTCGTCTAGAGATGATGATTGTTTAGGAAATAAATCAGCAAATGGTCATGGAAGCCTCAATTTTAGTGCTTTACAACTGGTTTTTGTAGGTAATAGATGGTTATATGCTGTTTTTGTACACAGAATGCCATAAAGTTATATATGGAAACACTTCTCTCTCGAGTGACAGCTGCAAGAGTTCATTGTACTGTAAGCTTCTGCTGCCTGCTCGGATATGCTAAGAGAGTCCATACACTTTAAGCTCAGTCATGCTTTTATATGTGCATGAACCACAAAGAACAAAATTAGAATGTAGATCTTGATTGCACATTGTAAAAGACAAAATGATACAACTATACAAATCAAGATACATCATTGTTAACTGGTAATTTGAGTAAGTAGACCCAGTGGCATATGCACAGTGTGACACACACTCACTCACTCACTCACTCACTCACTCACTCTTTTGCTCTCACTCTCTGAATTAAGTAAATAAAGGTCAGTACCTGAATTTGAAATTCTCAGAGACTGTTAGCATTTGGTGAATTAAATGAGGAAGTAATGAAAGCAAGAAAGAAAAACTTAGGCATGACAGAAGTAATAATGCAAGAGCGTTTCAGAACTGAAAAAAGATTTTTTAAATTAATGATGATGTGCACAAGGTAGAGGAAGAAGGATATAAGGAGGCAATGTAAAAATGAAAGAAGTGTGAAGAAATAGAAGACTACATTAATAACTTCTGAATTGCCAGTGTCATTAATATATGTTAATGATTTTGAGGTTATATCTATATGTAACTATGAAGTGTGTCAACAACAGTCATTATCATTAAGGATGTTCCTCTTGTGTCACACATTTCTTAGGCATCTTAGATGAAGTGTGGAAACAGGGTTGATATGAGAATGTTATTGAAATTGCAGTAGTTAATAAATTTGTTAACAACACAGGAAGTGCATGTTTTCATTTCTAAAATACAGCTTGGCTGTGGAAAAGGGTAAAGAGAAGATAACTGAATAGATGGAAAGCATGTTTTGCCATATGTGTTTTGTGTTAGATGATTTGAAACATCTTCAGTGGCCTTAAATTTATACACACTTTCACTTATAAGCATATTTTGACATTGTAAAATAGTTAAAAGTTACAGATAACTCTGGCTCTGACACTTTCTTGCTCAATATGTTTTATTACTTGCTGTGTGTCTTGATTTAGCACTGGAAGTGTGCTCGTCTTTCTGCTTGTGAATCTGTTCTTGTATTTCTAGCATTATAAATAGTTGTCCAGCACACGACCTGTTTACCCAAGTAACTATATTATTGTGTTTCATTTTCGATAATGTGTCCAACTACACTCCTGGAAATTGAAATAAGAACACCGTGAATTCATTGTCCCAGGAAGGGGAAACTTTATTGACACATTCCTGGGGTCAGATACATCACATGATCACACTGACAGAACCACAGGCACATAGACACAGGCAACAGAGCATGCACAATGTCGGCACTAGTACAGTGTATATCCACCTTTCGCAGTAATGCAGGCTGCTATTCTCCCTTGGAGACGATCGTAGAGATGCTGGATGTAGTCCTGTGGAACAGCTTGCCATGCCATTTCCACCTGGCGCCTCAGTTGGACCAGCGTTCGTGCTGGACGTGCAGACCGCGTGAGACGACGCTTCATCCAGTCCCAAACATGCTCAATGGGGGACAGATCCGGAGATCTTGCTGGCCAGGGTAGTTGACTTACACCTTCTAGAGCACGTTGGGTGGCACGGGATACATGCGGACGTGCATTGTCCTGTTGGAACAGCAAGTTCCCTTGCCGGTCTAGGAATGGTAGAACGATGGGTTCGATGACGGTTTGGATGTACCGTGCACTATTCAGTGTCCCCTCGACGATCACCAGTGGTGTACGGCCAGTGTAGGAGATCGCTCCCCACACCATGATGCCGGGTGTTGGCCCTGTGTGCCTCGGTCGTATGCAGTCCTGATTGTGGCGCTCACCTGCACGGCGCCAAACACGCATACGACCATCATTGGCACCAAGGCAGAAGCGACTCTCATCGCTGAAGACGACACGTCTCCATTCGTCCCTCCATTCACGCCTGTCGCGACACCACTGGAGGCGGGCTGCACGATGTTGGGGCGTGAGCGGAAGACGGCCTAACGGTGTGCGGGACCGTAGCCCAGCTTCATGGAGATGGTTGCGAATGGTCCTCGCCGATACCCCAGGAGCAACAGTGTCCCTAATTTGCTGGGAAGTGGCGGTGCGGTCCCCTACGGCACTGCGTAGGATCCTACGGTCTTGGCGTGCATCCGTGCGTCGCTGCGGTCCGGTCCCAGGTCGACGGGCACGTGCACCTTCCGCCGACCACTGGCGACAACATCGATGTACTGTGGAGACCTCACGCCCCACGTGTTGAGCAAATCGGTGGTACGTCCACCCGGCCTCCCGCATGCCCACTATACGCCCTCGCTCAAAGTCCGTCAACTGCACATACGGTTCACGTCCACGCTGTCGCGGCATGCTACCAGTGTTAAAGACTGCGATGGAGCTCCGTATGCCACGGCAAACTGGCTGACACTGACGGCGGCGGTGCACAAATGCTGCGCAGCTAGCGCCATTCGACGGCCAACACCGCGGTTCCTGGTGTGTCCGCTGTGCCGTGCGTGTGATCATTGCTTGTACAGCCCTCTCGCAGTGTCCGGAGCAAGTATGGTGGGTCTGACACACCGGTGTCAATGTGTTCTTTTTTCCATTTCCAGGAGTGTATTTGGCTATATTTATTCGATGCCTGCAGTCATTGGTTTCGGTGTTCTCATAAACCACTTAGAAATGTTTAATTTCAATTTTTTATTCAATCATTTGTAGACAATTAACACTGTGTGGATATCATCTAGTGTATGTATTTGTTTTTAATGGTCGTGCAATACAAAAGCACAAACGTGTATCTTTGTATGCTCTGAAAGACCTATGCATGACTTGCACTACAGTCTCTGTTAAGTATAAAGATAGATGTGTTTACATTACCTTATGTACAGAATAATATTAAATACAGAAAATAATCACTAACTTCCTGCACTACATTGTAGTTGAGTCACACCACTTATGTCCCATTTACCCTGACCACTCTAAATGATTTTTTGTGCAGAATCAAAATTAAAAAAAAAAAAAAAGTATCTAGGAAATGTTACTTTAGCTACCAGGGGACATTAACTAGTATAATTATCTTTCTTGTAATTCTGTTCATTACAAAGATATGAACAGAATAGTGGTACTACTTTGTTTTAAATAGCGCCCTTTATTTTTTTATTTAGTAATGCACTTAATCGACTCAGACTTGTCAAAATTGTGTTGTGTATTCCCAAAAACATGATGTTCAGATTAATATGAAACTGAAACGGCAATCTTTAGTAACATTTTTTACTACTTTAATCCACTATGGGCACAAAAAGGGATAAAACATCCATAGGTTCTCAGAGTTACTCTGCCTTAGTAGTATTACATCTACCTTCAACACAATAAAAATAAAGTAATGATGATGCAGTTTTTAATCAAGGACTGCCTTTATTGTACACAACATATCATCCCCTTTATTCTAAAACAAGAAATGTGCATTGTATTGTTTATGAACTAGGGGCAACTGAACGATTCCTACTGAGTGAGATGGTGCAGTGGTCAGCACACTGGACTCGCATTTGGGAGGGCAGTGATTCAAACCTGTGTTCAGTCATCCTGATTTAGATTTCCCATGATTTCCTTACATCGCTTCAGGCAAATGCCGCCATGGTTCCTTTGAAAGGGCATGGTTGACTTCGTCTCCCTCCTTCCCTAATCAGACGGGATATGACCTTGCTGTTTGTCCCCCCCCCCCCACCCCTCCCCACCAAATCAACCAACCGACTGACTAATGTTTCACAGTTTTAAAAATTGGCTATGATTATTTAAGAAATCTATCTGTGTCTGATTTATTGTTACCACATTTGCAGATTCTAGGATATGAGTTGCACAATCATACCTCCCTCCCCTTGGAGGTGGAGGTGGTAATTGCACATTCGCTGTTTTGGAAGTACCAAATCATACTCTATTTTCACATATGTTCTAGAAGCAAATCAGACATATTGGATGCCAAATCCAATCAAATTGCTTGAAAATAAATTGCAAATCAAATATTGAGTCCTTAATAAAACTCTAATCAAGCTTAGCTACAGAGACCTTTGATCTGCGCCACTTCTCTTTAATATCTGGTTCGGGCAGCACATGCAGTTTCATTGCTCAACAAACTGCATTAACCCTCACGATACTAAGCCATTTTCAATAATGTGTATTACCAAAAGGGGGGGGGGGGTACTTTATACCCACCATAAAAAATTTTTTTTAAATAAATAAAATTCGTTAATTGTTCTTCAATTACATTAATAACATACTTTTGAAAGATCTATTTATGCTTAATCAGGATCCAGAATATTCCTTTTAAAACTGTATTCAAAAATTCATTTTATATCTTTCACTTACTTCATCACTTAAGTTTACTAAGCCTAATTATCTTGAGAGAAATTGTAGTAAATGTTGTCATACTTCTATTCAAGTACACTTTACTATAATTAAAAAGTATTACAAAAATTTGAGGTAATATACAAATAACTTAAATACATAACATAGTTTTGTGAGAAGAATTATTCACCACTTTCTTCGGAATCTACTTCACACTTGGAACATGCAACAGTTTTTTTTGTGTGTGTGTGTGTGTGTGGGGGGGGGGGTGTTTTTGTGTGCTGCACTTACCACATGTGTATCTCTTACAAGTGTTCCAGATTATTGTTGTTTTGTTCACTTTTTTGTACTTCTTTTTAATGGCTTTCACTAACACACAAATGTCCCAGTTCTCAAAGAAAAAGTCGTCGCTTATTAGGTTTTTTCTTATTCCAGTCCAGGAAGTTCAACAACTAGTTACCATTGCTGTGTCCACAACAGTATAGAAAACAGACAGTGGCCATCTTCTTGTAGCCCTCTTAGTTGAATATTTCCTCACCATTTGGTCCATCATGTCAGTAAATTTATAACTGTTTTTTTCTTAGTGTCAGTAGGTGAACCAATTGCGGCATCACAATGTTGAGATCTCATCCCCCCCTTCCCCTTCCCCTCCCCCTCCCCCCATGAACCACAGACCTTGTCGCTGGTGGGGAGGCTTGCGTGCCTCAGCGACACAGATAGCTGTACCATAGGTGCAATCACAAAGGAGGGGTATCTGTTGAGAGGCGAGACAAACGCTTGGTTCCTAAAGAGGGGCAGCAGCCTTTTCAGTAGTTGCAGGGGCAACAGTCTGGATTTTTTACTGATCTGGTCTTTTAACACTAACCAAAATGACCTTGCTGTGCTGGTACTGCGAACGGCTGAAAGCAAGGGGAAACTTTAGTGGACTGACAAGGCAGCCAGTCCACAGAGACGGGTAGCCGAAAGGGCACACGTACACACACGCCGACTGGCGCGAAGTCTGGAACAGGATACGTGATGAATGTGATAAAGAAAAGAACGTAGCTACTAGAACACTTAACTTTTATATCGTCCTTTGGTATACAGCATTCTTGATGATACAAGTGAGACTATCTTGAGATACATGAAGTAACTAATGGCGCCTTGCTAGGTCGTAGCCATGGACTTAGCTGAAGGCTATTCTAACTGTCTCTCGGCAAATGAGAGAAAGGCTTCGTATGTGTAGTCGCTAGCAATGTCGTCCGTAAAACTGGGGCGAGTGCTAGTAAGTCTCTCGAGACCTGCCGTGTGGTGGCGCTCGGTCTGCGATCACTGCCAGTGGCGACACGCGGGTCCGACATGTACTAATGGACCGCGGCCGATTTAAACTACCACCTAGCAAGTGTGGTGTCTGGCGGTGACACCACAGAAACTATAGCCGTAATTTTTCCCAAGAGCATGCACCTTTACTGTATGGTTAATGATGATGGGGTCCTCTCGGGTAAAATATTCCGGAGGTAAAATAGTCCCCCATTCTGATCTCTGGGCGGGGACTACTCAGGAGGACGAGGTTATTAGGAGAAAGAAAACTGGCATTCTATGTATTGGAAAGTGGAATGCCAGCTCCCTTAATCGGGCAGGTAGGTTAGAAAATTTAAAAAGGGAAATGGATAGGTTGAAGTTAGATATAATGGGAACTAGTGAAGTTTGGTGGCAGGAGGAACAAGACTTTTGGTCAGGTGAATAAAGGGTTATAAATACAAAATCAAATATGGATAATGCTGGAGTAGATTTAATAATGAATAAAAAAAATAGGAGTACGGGTAAGCTACTACAAACAGCATAGTGAACTCATTATTGTGGCCAAGATAGACACGAAGCCCACACCTACTACAGTAGTACAAGTGGATATGCCAACTAGCTCCACAGATGGCGAAGAGAGTGATGAAATATATGATGAGATAAAAGAAATTATTCAGATAGTGAAGGGAGACAAAAAATTTAATAGTCATGGGTGACTGGAATTCAATAGTAGGAAAAGGAAGAAAGGAAATGTTGTAGGTGAATATGGAATGGGGGAAGAAATGAAAGAGAAAGCCGCCTGGTAGAATTTTGCACAGAGCATAACTTAATCATAGCTAACACTTGGTTCAAGAATCATGAAAGAAGGTTGTGTACATGGAAGAGGTCTGGAGATACTGGAAGGTTTCAGATAGATTATATAATGGTAAGACAGGGATTTAGGAACCAGGTTTTAAATTGTAAGACATTTCCACGGGGAGATGTGAACTCTGACCACAATTTATTGGTTATGAACTGTAGATTAAAACTAAAGAAACTGCAAAATGGTGGGAATTTATGGAGATGAGACCTGTATAAACAGAACCAGAAGTTGTAGAGGGTTTCAGGGAGAGCATTAGGGAACGAATGGGGGAAAGAGATAAAGGAGAAGAAGAAGAAGAAGAAGAAGAAGAAGAATGGGTAGCTTTGCGGGATGAAATAGTGAAGACAGCAGAGGATAAAGTAGGTAAAAAGATGAGGGCTAGTAGAAGTTCTTGGGTAACAGAAGATATATTGAATTTAATTGATGAAAGGAGAAAATATGAAAATGCAGTAAATGAAGCAGGCAAAAAGGAATACAAATGTCTCAAAAATGAGATGGACAGGAAGTGCAAAATGGCTAAGCAGGGATGGCTAGAGGACAAATGTAAGGATGTAGAGGCTTATCTCACTAGGGGTAAGATAATTACTGCCTACAGGAAAATTAAAGAGATCTTTGGAGAAAAGAGAACCACTTGCATGAATATCAAGAGCTCAGAGGGAAACCAGTTTTATACAAAGAAGGGAAAGCAGAAAGGTGGAAGGAGTATATAGAGGGTCATACAAGGACGATGTACTTGAGGACAATATTATGGAAATGGAAGAGGATGAAGATGAAATGGGAGATACGATACTGCGTGAAGAGTTTGACAGCACTGAAAGACCTAATTCGAAACAAGGCCCCGGCAGTAGACAACATTCCAGTAAAACTGCTGACAGCCTTGGCAGAGCCAGCCCTAACAAAGATCTACCATCTGGTGAGCAAGATGTATGAGACAGGTGAAATACCTCAGACTTCAAGAAGAATATAATAATTCCAATCCCAAAGAAAACAGGTGTTGACAGATTTGAAAATTACTGAACTATCAGTTAAACAATTCACGGCTGTGAAATACTAATGCGAGTTCTTTACAGACAAATGGAAAAACTGGTAGACGCTGACCTCAGGGAAGATCAGTTTGGATTCCATAGAAATGTTGGAACACGAGAGGCAATACTGACCCTACGACTTACCTTAGAAGATAGATTAAGGAAAGGCAAACCTACGTTTCTAGCATTTGTAGACTTAGAGAAAGCATTTGACATTGTTGACAGGAATACTCTCTTTCAAATTCTGAAGGTGGCTGGGGTAAAATACAGAGAGTGAAAGGCTATTTACAATTTGTGCAGAAAGCAGATGGCAGTTATAAGAGTCGAGGGGCATGAAAGGGAAGCAGTGGTTGGGAAGGGAGTGAGACAGGATTGTAGCCTATCCCCGATGTTATTCAATCTGTATATTGAGCAAGTAGTAAAGGAAACATAAGAAAAATTCGGAGTAGGAATTAAAATCCATGGACAAGAAATGAAAAATTTGAGGTTTGCCGATGACATTGTAATTCTGTCAGAGACAGCAAAGGACCTGGAAGGGCAGTTGAACGGAATGGACAGTGTCTTGAGAGGAGAATATAAGATGAACATCAACAAAAGCAAAACAAGGATAATAGAATGTAGTCGAATTAAGTCGGGTGATGCTGAGGGAATTAGATTAGGAAATGAGACACTTAAAGTATTAAAGGAGTTTTCCTATTTGGGGAACAAAATAACTGAAGTTTGGATGGTAGGAGACGAGGTACTGGCAGAATGGAAGCTGTGAGGCCGAATCGTGCTTGGTTAGCTCAGTTGGTAGAGCACTTGCCCGTGAAAGGCAAAGGTCCCGAGTTCGGGTCTCAGTCCGGCACACAGTTTTAATCTGCCAGGAAGTTTCAAAATAACTGATGATGGTCGAAGTAGAGAAGTTGTAAAATGTAGACTGGTAATGGCAAAGAAAGCGTTTCTGAAGAAGAGAAATTTGTTAACATCAAGTGTAGATTTAAGTGTCAGGAAGTCGTTTCTGAACGTATTTGTATGGAGTGTAGTATGTATGGAAGTTAAACAGGGATGATAAATAGTTTGGAGAAGAAGAGAACAGAAGCTTTCGAAATGTGGTGCCACAGAAGAATGCTGAAGATTAGATGGATAGATCACGTAACTAATGAGGGGGTATTGAATAGAATTGGGGAGAAGAGAAATTTGTGGCACAACTTGACTAGAAGAAGGGATTGGTTGGTTGGGCATATTCTGAGGCATCAAGGGATCACCAATTTAGTATTGGAGGGCATCGTGGAAGGTAAAAAGTGCAGAGGGAGACCAAGAGATGAATACATTAAGCAGATTCAGAAGGATGTAGGTTGCAGGAGGTAGTGGGAGATGAAGAAGCTTGCACAGGATATAGTAGTGTGGAGAGCTGCATCAAACCAGTCTGTGGGCTGAAGACCACAACAAAAACAACAACAATGTTGAGATGATAGAAACTGCAGAGTTCTTTTGGGTTTTTATGGGGGATATAAGAAACAGTTGTGATTGGAATATTTCCATTGCTAGTATCTCTGAAAGCAAATTTACTAGAATATAATTCTCATCTTGAGATATCTTTCAGTTCTTGAGATATAGTTTCCTATTAGTTTGTAATGTTCCCACGAGAGTTATCTTCCGATTCCTCCATAGATCTTTGGCCAAATCAGTTTAAGTGTAATATCTGCCTGTGGTGACAATTCGCCCTGAATTATAAATGGGAGCCACCAGGCGTTTGACCACAGCTGCAGTGGAATTTGATTGTTGTGTACCATAATTTCTTTTCCAAACATAAGCTGGTTTTAGCTTCTGTGAGCAAGTGTAAGTATACCGTATTTACCAGGTTTTTCCATCATGAAGACCTTGAAGGGGCATTTGCCCCACAGAACAATGACAGTGTGCATTACAACAGAATAATATTTTGGTAGCAATTTATTTATTTTATCAAAAATTTCTCGTATTGCAACAGACTTATCATGTTTCCTGTAATCGTTTTGCGACTCTCTGTCATCAAATCGTACTGTTTTAGTAAGCTGCTGGAATCTGGTTCAGCCCATGGTAGCAATATAAACAAACCTTCCTGAAGGTAGGACCATAAATCTGTAACATGATTTATTGTCGGTTTCCTTCCACATAATAATATGTAGTCAAATATATGCCAAGAATTAAAGTCTGTGTGTCTTGGGCATTTTCTGCCTTAGTACCTCTTTATTGGTAAGCTTTATTATGATGATAATTTCTGGAGACAAAAACTTTTCAGATGATTCTGTTGTTGTTCCTGCTTTACCTCCGTCTCTTATGCCTTCTGTTTCTGTCGCTATGTTTTGTGCTACTCGTCGTCTTATGTGATGAGGTTTGAAGCTATAAATTTTTCCAGTGCTTGTAATATACTTCAAAATCTGTAGGTATTCTATCACTGTCCATATCCTTGTGCACAAAACATTCCCCTTCAGGTTCACTCACTACATCTTCAGTGTCATCAAATTCAATTTGAGAATCTGTAGATTCTTCCAAAATCTGTGATATGTCTCCATGAGTAAGTGACTGTCATTACATTTTCAATCACAGTTGTATCTAACACTAGACTAAGTGCCACTTAACAGGAAACATTAAAGAACCAAAGGGAAATGAATCATTGTTGAGACCATTGTTGTTGTCAACCTAGAGAAATATAATGTTCATAAGTTCTAAGGTCATATAATGCAAGTATTTGCGAAGAAAGATGACCGTTGTGGGAAGTCACTTGTAATACCAAAGGGGTGGAGACTTAAACTTAAATTTTCTGATGAAGTTTAAACAAAAAATGCAAAAGAGTCATAGAATCTGGAAGAAGACTTCATTAAAGACAATAAATATTTTTTACAAAATTAAAAAAAAAGTACCTGACTAGGTTTCAATATTTTAAAAAGGTGGGCATGAAGAACCCTCCCTCCCCCAACATTGGTTTTGCGAGGGTTAATATTCATGATATTAAAACACAGTTGTCCTTTTTACAGACGTTTATTCACCCAGATCACATAAAGATACACAATGATTGCTAGTCAGTGAATTTAAATGGCCATCTTCGGATTGTTTGTGTAGAAAAATATATTTTTATAGGGTCAATCAATGTTGTTACTGTTCACATTAACTGGACACAACTTCCAAGGATGACATTCCATGTTACAGTCTCTTGTCATACAATATGAGACACTTTATATGTCAACAAGGACACAATGTTTAAACATTTTATAGGTGTCTTATGTGTTTTGTTGAACTATTGTGCACTGTTCACACAGCTATTGTCATATTGTAGGACGAGAGATGGGACTATGAAAAGTTGTCTCTGTAAGTTGTGTCCAATTAAAGGATTGGCCCTGTAATTTTTTTTATATACAAATGATCTGAAGATGGTATAATTTTGCTGAAACTTGTGATCATTTGTATTTTTATGTGCTCTTGACGAATAAACTTCTGTAATAAGAACAACCCTGAAGTTTTGCCACTGCTATTGGAAGTTATTTGTGTATGCTGTAGGGACACACACATTTGCCAAAGGTTGTTCTTTTCTTTTTTTGAGGTTGTTTCTCTAAAGGCTCCTTCAAATTCAATATATAAAACACTGAAAGAGCTTTGTTTTCCTTAGAACATAGTAAGCAAAATTTGTACATTGAAATTTTGGGGATGTCTTTCTGGTCATTTTTAAAGTTTAGAAATTCGCCATACAGCATAGTGAAGATCAGGAAAGGACAAAGATTTCTGTGCTCATCCTTCAGGGTGGTGCACTGCATTCACATACACTAAGGTGACGAAAGTGATGGGATAGCAATATGCACCTACACTGATGGCGGTAGTATAGAGTATGTAAGGTATAAAAGGGTAGTGCATAGGCAGAGCTGCCATCTTTACTCAGTTGATTCTTGCAGAAAGGTGTCACATGATTATGGCCACACAACAGGAATTGCGACTTTGAATGCAGAATGGTAGTTGAAGCTAGACGTATGGGACATTCCATTTTGAATATTGTTAGCGAATTCAACATTCCTTGATCCACAGTGTCAAGAGTGTGCCGAGAATACTAAATTGCAAGTATTACCTCTCACCATGGACAGCACACTGGCTGATGGCTTTAACATAATGATTAAGAGCAGCTGAGATTTTGGTTCAATAACAGACAAGCAGCACTGTTTGAAATGACCATAGAAATCAATGTGGGATGTATGATGAACATATCTGTTAAGAGAGTGTGGTGAAATGTGGCATTAAAGTTGTATCGCAGCAGACAATCGATGCGAGAGTATTTGCTAACAGCACGACATTGCCTGCAGTGCTGCTTCTGGGCTCGTGACTGTATCGGTTGGACCCTATACAACTGTGGCCTGGTCAGATGAGTCCCAATTTCAGTTGGTAAGAGAGTAGTGTTGCCTGGAATGTGTTGGGTCCTCTGGTCCAACTGAACCAATCATTGACTGGAAATGGTTATGTTTGGCTATTGAAGATCATTTTCGGCCATTGACGGACTTCATGTTTCCAAACATGTCACCAGGCCATCATTGTTCATGGTTGTTTCAAAGAACATTCTGGGCAGTTTGAGTAAATGATGTGGCCAACCAGATCACCAGACATGAATCCCATTATACATTTATGGGATATAATCGAGAAGTCAGTTTGTGCACAAAATCCTGCACCAGTAACACATCTGCAATTATGGATGGCAGTAGAGGCAATACAGCTCAGTTTTTCTGTAGGTGATTTGCAGTGACTTGTTGTGTCCATGTCATGTCGAGTTTCGGCACTACGACAGTATCTAACACAATATGAGGAGGTATCCCATGACTTTTGTCACCTCGGTGTACTTAATTTTCTTATCCATCTTGGAGTGAATGGAGCTGCAGTTCATTTCCGTGTGAACTGTTTAAAACAAATATGTGATCAATTGACTGTAAATTTGGATATTTCTTGCATAGGCACAAATGCAAAGTTCTTCTGCTGACCTACATCTGTCTGACATTGTTTAAACTTGTGTAACTTTTGGTAGCAGCATGATATATAATCACACATATGGAAATTTCAACCCGTTTTGCTGTATTTCTCATTCCACAAGTAACAAGTGCAGTATTGGTTTCCCTTCATCCTGATTGCTAGTATCTGTGTCAATGCCAAGTTTAACAACACAGTCATCAGAGATGGTTATCCCAGTACAGCTTGAAGGCTGGAATTTGATAGATGAAACGTGAAACTGAAGCAAGTAAGCTTCCACTAAAACTAGAATCATTTGAAGAACAAATAATTTTTCATTTAAAACTGTGAGTATGTACCGGTGCACTGATAACTTCTACATTGAGTGGAAGTAAGCTCCATCGTGTACTGGTACTTGTTTAAAGGCTGGGCTGTACCGAACGGGTGACGAAATAAAAGCCCTTGCCAAGGGTGCGGACATAGAAAGGGTGAAAAAACTGGGAAAGGGAAAAGAGCTCGCCTACCTGTCATGTTCTTTTTTACCTACGAGAAGAGGCTTCCCATTGGCTTGGCACTAGAAACGTGTGTTGCTGTCATGGTGTCGTCTGCAGTGCCATTTCATTCAGGTACTGCCAAAGCCTTGTTTTGCAACATAATATTCGTTCAATGTGACGGCTTTACGCCACCTTACTGGGAGGGCCAGTATGCCCATGTGGTAACACACTACCGGTCAATATTGGAGTCAACGTCCTGCTGTGTCAATAACCTTCCCATCATTCACATACTGCTTCGTGCGGAATGCGTCCTTCATTGAGCATAACAGATGAATGAGAGATTCCACACATTCCAGCACTGCAGGAGTCACAGCTGTGTGTAGCCGGCCAGCACGCGTGAGATAGGCAGCTTTGCACGACTTTGTTGCGATGATGTCAAGACACCTCGTCCGATGACGCACTACACTTTTCTTTGCTGTCAGGTCTCCGTAGACATTCTACAAGTGCCTGTGAACACATGTGATGCTCTGATTTTCCACCAAAAGAATCTCAATGACAGCTCTCTGCTTGGAATGCACCTCCATTACAGACGTCATTTTGAAAGCTATGTATAGCGTTGCCACCTGACAGGTGTTCATGAAAACGTAGGGGCCGATGTGGGAATATTCCACAATGTCCTGCAACAAATTCCGCGTTTTTTCAATCTAAAGTGGCCAAGAAAAAAATGTGTTGTATTACATATTGAACACCCCTCAAACTTTACTGTTGTATTGTAGATCCTCAAAGCCTGGCAAACAGTTGATGCAAACATGCTACTTGACAGAAGGCGTCCGACTTTTTTCATTTCTGCCAACTGAGGACTGGAGAGAGAGAAAACGCTGGAGGGAGCAAATAAAAAAGGTGGTAGGGGGATATTTAATACTTCCTCCTCCAGCCAGTACTTTTGATGCCACCAAAATTTGGTTGGCAAGATCAAGTGATAGTTAAAAAAACATAGAGAGTAAGCCTGATGTTGTTGATTAATCATGTGTTATGTGCGTACGTTTTACAGGTCAACAACTTCCTAAAATCTATCCAGAATAAGGGAAATCATATTTAAAAGATGATTGATTGCGTCATTTATTTGACAAAACGTTAATTTCAGGCTATACTTTTGATTGTATTCAGTGTTCTACTGAGTATAAGGGACTTTTTTCCTTGTCCACTGGACCAATTCCAAGCACGTTATATAGATGTCTAGTAGATGTTCTTCACACGTCCGTCTCTTACATTTGAAGCACCACTTATAGAGTGTCCTGTTGTGGGGTGGTGCACGGAGGAAACAAGACGATGTCCAGGTAGCACTGAACAATGAAAGTTTTTTTACAAAAAAGCAAGCAAGAAAAAACATGAACAACAGAAATAAGATTCTGTAAGATAGGAAAATGAGAACCTATCCTGATTATAAGAAGAATTGTCACGATTTGAACATATTCCAAGAAGGTGCAAGAAAAAACACACAGTATGTCACTATAGGTTACTCTGCAAGGTCGGAATCGGTCGTAGTTGCAATCGGTGGCTGCACTGGTGTAGTCCTGGTCCTGTTGCCGGTGAGCAGTATTGTAGATTCGTCGATGTCACTTTGATTCATGGTCACTTTCAGGTACAGCATCAGATTGTCGCAGAGCTGCAGACGGCAGTCTTATAAGGCTGCTGAGGGTATGTACTGCAAGAAGTGGTCGGCGACATGGCGTCGTGGATGCGAGGTAGTACCGGCTGTGTCTGGTAATTGTGGCACCCTCGTTACTGCAGCGAATGTCGCAATGAATTTGGGGTGCGTCAGTTGCAGGCATCTGGTGGGACGGCAACCCCCAAGGCAATGCTGTCCACATGTGTGCTGGGTCATCAGGCACCAGCCATACACTGCACTCCTCTCTTCAGAGATGCCATCTGATTGCATAAACAGTGGCTGTCTCAGAGGAGGCAGCTAAGAACATGGCAACTTCCTTGTAGTTATATCTCTTCCACAGGCATGACAGAATTCTCTGCAGCCTGATAGCTTCTCAAGATCGATCACTTCCTCAATGCTAAGTATTAGTAGGCACCTCCTTACTTCAGCTAGAACTTAGGGGAATAGTGCGTCGGCGTTGTATCTGAGGATTTTATCATTTCCCATGTAATTTCGTCCAAGAAAAGACTCGTTCGTTACAACTGAGATGAGCTTTTATTGACTTTCAGAATGCAAAGTGCATTAGTTGCTGATAATTGTATTCAGAGAATCAAAAAACATCCCTGTGGTCCAGTCCATATCCCTGTGGTCCTGGCAACATTTTTTTTGACAACTGTTCCACCAGACTTACTCCAATTTTTGTGCAATTTTAAAATGTTTCTAGTTTTCGCTCATCACCAATACCTTCAAAAAATGTATCATCAAAATGAATAGCTAATACAGTGAGTACAGCTTCATCTTTCTTTGGGCAGTATGACACAAGAGTGCATTTGTCACTGAAAGCAAACGTTGAGGAATGTGTCTTATTTGGGAGCAATTCTTTTGGAATCTCTTCTTGGTTTTTTTTTTTTATCGTCATCCTCGTGTACATTTCTTTTCTTCCAACAATGTCTGAGCTAACTTCACTCTGCTGAATCAGTTGTCCCCAGTTACATTCCTATTTGTTCCAGAAATAGGTTCCATTAACGTCGTCATATAGCTAGCACCATTACCGTCCGAAACTTTCCTTCAGTGTGTTGTCTGACATGTGGTTCTAAATTAATTGCATAACCTGTCTTAGCGTCAACAAGAACAAACATTTTAATCTATATTTTTCAACTTTACTGGATATGTACTGCATAAAGGAGCAGCTCTCCCTGAAAGATAGAACCTGTTCGATGCTTCTGCACACTCGCTTTGAGAGAAGAGATCAGTAAACTATTAACCACAGGTTGAAATACCTATCTGATAAGCCACGTCAAAGAGGGCGGATGAGCGGATGTAGGTTCAGGGCACTCTCTTGCCCATCGGATAGGAAACTGCTCCTAAACGCGGAAGAATCGACAGTGATGAAGGACATGTAGATGCAGAAGGCAATAGAAACCATTGCATTAAAGACACACAAGGTATATCCACAGATGTGGCCTGTAATTGAAAAAGTGTCATAATTACCTCTCCATTGGCCAAAAGTTCCAGAATAGTCCCCCATTCGGATCTCCGGGAGGGGACTGCCAAGGGGGAGATGATCATGAGAAAAAGGAAAGGATAACATTCTATGAGCTGAGGCGTGGAAAGACAGAAGTTCCAACTTGGTAGAGGAGCCAGAAAATATGAAAAGAGAAATGCAAACGCTCAGTCTAGATATAGTGGAGGTCAGTGAAGTGAAATGGAAAAAGACAAGTATTTTTGGTCAGATGAGCATAGGCTAATATCAACAGCAGCAGAGAATAGTATAACGGGAGTAGGGTTTGTTTTGCATAGGAGGGTAGGACAGAGTGTGTGTTACTGTGAACGGTTCAGTGATAGGGATGTTCTCATTATAATCGACAGCAAACCAGCATCGACAACAATATTTCAGGTATAAATGCCAACGTTGCGAGCTGAAGAGATAAAGTATATGAGGGTATTAAATGGGTAATTCAGTAGTAAAGGAAGATGAAAATCTGATAGTCATGGAGGACTGGAATGCTGTTGTAGGGGAAAGAGTAGAAGAAAGGGTTATGGAGTAGAAGAATGGGTGTAATGTGGGTGTGGTATAGGAATGAGAGAGTAGAAAGACTGGTTGAGTTCTGCAATAAATTCCATCTAGTAATAGGGAATACTCTGTTCAAGGATCACAAGGGAAGGAGGTTTACCTGGAAAAGCCCAGGAGATGGAGGAAGAGTTCATTTAGATTACATCATGGTCGGGCAGAGATTCCAAAATCAGACACAGGATACTAAGGTGTACTAAGGAGCAGATATACACTCAGCTCACAATTTAGTAATGATGAAGAGTACGTTGGAGTTTAAGAGACGAGTCAGGAAGAATCAGTGCACAAAGAAGTGGGATATGGATGTACTAACAAGGGAACATCCCCATCGCAACCCCCTCAGATTTAGTTATAAGTTGGCACAGTGGATAGGCCTTGAAAAACTGAACACAGATCGATCGAGAAAACAGGAAGAAGTTGTGTGGAACTATGAAAAAATAAGCAAAATATACAAACTGGGTCGTCCATGTGTAGTATAGGCAATATTAAGGGCAGTATGAGACGAGGAGCGCCGTGGTCCCGTGGTTAGTGTAAACAGCTGCAGAACGAGAGGTCTTCAGTTCAAATCTTCCCTCGACCGAAAATTTTAACTTTTTATTTTCAGTTTATGTGAAAAACTCTTATGTTTTCATCACTTTTTTTGGAGTGATTATTACATCCACAAGAAAACCTAAATCGGGCAAGGTAGAAGGATCTTTTCACCCATTCGCCAAGTGTACTAGTTAGGTGGGTCGACAACATATTCCTGTCATGTGACGCACATGCTGTCACCAGTGTCGTATACAAAATATCAGACGTGTTTTCCTGTGGAGGAATCGGTTGACCTATGACCTTGCGATCAAATGTTTTCGGTTCCCATTGGAGAGGCACGTCCTTTCGTAAACTAATCACACGGTTTTGCGGTGCGGTCGCAAAACACAGACACTAAACTTATTACAGTGAACAGAGACCTCAATGAACGAACGGACAGATCATAACTTTGCGAAAATAAAGAAAGCAAAATTTTCAGTCGAGGGCAGATTTGAACCAAGGACCTCTCGTTCCGCAGCTGTTCACGCTAACCACGGGACCACGGCGCTCCTCGCCTCACATTGCCCTTAATGTTGCCTATCTTACGCATGGACGACCCAGTTTGTATATTTTGCTTATTTTTTCATAGTTCCACACAACTTCTTCCTGTTTTCTCGATTGATCTGTGTTCAGTTTTTCAAGGCCTATCCACTGTGCCAACTTATAACTAAATCTGAGGGGGGTGCGATGGGTATGTTCCCTTGTAAGAAATGAAGAAGTGCATTTCGAGCTTTATAAAGCTATAGATAACGCAACGAGGAACAGCCCAGTAGGCAGTTCAGTTGAAGAGAAATGGACATATCTAAGAAGGGCTATCACAGAATTTGGGAAGAGAAACATAGTTGCAAAGAAGGTAGCTGTGAAGAAAGCATGGATAACTGATGAAATACGTCAGTTGATCAATGAAAGAAGAAAGTGCAAAAATGTTCAGGGAAATTCAGGCGTACAGAAATAAAAGTCGCTTAGGAATGAAGTAAATCGGAAGTGCACGAAAGCATAGGCGAAATGGCTGCATTAAAAATGAAGAAGTCGAAAAAGAAATGAGTGTTCGAAGGACTGACTAGCTTACAGAAAAGTCAAAACAATCTACAGTGTCAATAAAAGCAAGGGTGGTAACATTAAGAGTGCAATGGTAATTCCACTGCAAATTAGGTGGAACGAGTACTTTGAAGGCCTCTGTGAGGGGGAAGACTTGTCTGATGTGATTGAAGAAGAAACATGAGTTGTTAGGGAAGAGATAAGGGAACCAGTATTAGAATCAGAATTTAAAAGAGCATTGGAAGACTTAAGATCAAATAAGGCATAAAGGATAGATAACATTCCATCAGTATGTGAGAACTTTTAACATTGCAGCGCGTCAGCAATCGTGAATAATTTAATGATTATAAAGAATTCGCCTAGGTTGCAAATAGAACCCAGATGTTGACCTAGGTTTCGGCGCGGATAACCACGCCTTCTTCGGAACACACTAAAACTACAAACTGCCTAATTAATATTGGACCATGCCTCTTTAGTCAGTTTGTAGTTTTAGTGTGTTCCGAAGAAACCGTGGTTATCCGCGCCGAAACCTAGGTCAACATCCGGGCTCTATTTGCAATCGAGGCGGACTCTTTATAATCATTCCATCAGAATTTCTAAAATCGCTGAGGGAAGTGGCAACAAAACAAGTATGCATGTTGGTGTGTGGAATGTACGAGTCTGGCGATATACCACCTGACTTTCTGGAAAATATCATCCACCCAGTTCCGAATACTGCAAGAGCTGACAAGTACGAGAATTATCGCACAGTCAGCTAACGATTCATGCATCCAAGTTGTTGACAAGAATAATATACAGAAGAATAGAAAAGAAAGTTGAGACTCTATTAGCGGACGATCAGTTTGGATTTCGGAAGGGTCATCAGGGAGGCAGTTCTGACGTTGCAGTTGCTAGTGGAAGCAAGACCAAAGAAAAATCAAGACAAGTTCATAAGATTTGTAGGCGTCGAAAAAACGTTCGACAATGTCAGATGGTGCAAGATGTTCGAAATTCTGTGCAAAAGAGGGTTAAGCTATAGGGAGAGATGCAGAATTTACAACAGAGGGAATAATAAGAATAGAATGTTACGAACGAAGTGCTCGGTTCAGAAAGGGTGTAAAACAGGAATATAGTATTTTGCTCCTGCAGTTCAATGTATACATAGTAGAAGCTATGACAGAAGTAAAAGAGAGGTGCAATAATCGAATTGAAATTGAAGATGAAAGGATAAGAATGATAAGTTCGCTGATGACATTGCCAGACGAAGTTAAGGAATTCCGCTACCTAGACAGTAAAATACACATGACAGACGGAGGACATCAAAAGCAGATTAGCACTGGCAAAGAGGGCACTTCTGGCCAACAGAAGTCTACTAGTATGAAACATATACCTTCATCTGAGGAAGAAATTTCTGAGAATGTACGTTTGGAGTACAACATTGTATGGTAGTGAAACATGAGCTATGGGAAAACGGGAGCAGAAGAGAATCGAAGCATTTGAGATGTAGTGCTACAGGCGGTAAAAAAGGAGGGGGGAGGATCTAGTTTATCACCCACCTGCCGAAAATTGCTCTTATTTACATTGTAAAAACGCAAATATCGGTACATAGTAAGGAAAGAGTTGTTGACTACTGTGGGAGTCAGTACTGACACAAAAAAGGAGAGAAGCGGCAATGGCCGGTGGCACAAATCCAAATTGATCTGTACATACACTTGCAGATTAATATAAGTCTTTGTTTCTAAAAAGGAAAGAAACATAACTTCTCGTTAAGAAGTGGCTTCGTGTGTCCCTCCCACATGCAGTTAAATTTACTCTTTATTACTACTCGCAGAACTGTGGCTAAGTATTGTTCTATTACTCAGTACTGATGTTCTCGAAGTCTGCGACTGAACTGGGGCCCGACCAGGGATGGGCGGCTGATCAAGGCAGCGTTGACAGGGGGCGCTGAACTCTTCCTTCCTGGAGACTTGGCGCTGCTTGCTCTTTCCATTGGCACGCAGGTCAGCACCTTCTTGATGCCGTTTCATGGCGCTGCGGTGGTCGATGTGCAATGGATGCTTTAGGACTGCGCAGAAAGAACACACCAACCCACTGCCTTTAGACTTATCACACAGTTGCGTCCATTTTTTTCTTGAACAACACTCCGTACCAGTGACATAAAGGATGCCAATGAAAGCTCTTTTTTTCTGCACTATCTGTCAGTCTTTCATCTCTTTCTCTAGTAAATCTTGAAAGAACGTTTTCACTGTACATGTTAGTACAGGAAACAATAATTTGCATTATGTCATCGTCAAGATACAAATTCAGTGTTCATCGAAGTTTTGACCGAATAAACCCTACCGAATAAACCCTACGTTTACTTCCAGGAAGATGAATAATTATGTTACTTGCTGGAGTACCTACGCACATTTTTAGAGGAACTGTTATGTACCATCTTGATTCACAATCCTTTCAGTACTGGTAATAAAATTTAGATGATCTGTATGCATCGCTATCACTAGAATCATGATTTTAATGATGAGTCATGCTTTTTACCGAACTTTAGGGTGAATTTACAACAATTTATGCACCAATCAAGGTATTTTAATGTAGAAAAATGACTTTTATTATGCATATAAAGTCATACATACACCTTTAGTATAAGGTAATATTTCGACCAGCTTTTGCCAAAAATGCATATATTTGTCGTATCTTAAAGAGCACAAGAATAAAAACATGAAAATGCCGCTCGCATGACAGCGTAACACATTAGTAAGGCTGCTAATGTAAGACAGTTACGCGGAGTCAACAAAACGCTCTCGAAACCAACAAAAACGGTTTCCGACGTAATAAACATCGCACACAAGGTCACACTATTCAGTTTGAAAACAAATTCAGTCTGGCTCAACATGCCGAAAGTGAAGTGCTTCAAAAGCATGGTGTGAAGGTCTTCAGCATTGACGGGGAAATATTTAGTAAACTATGTGAACTTACTAGTTAATGCAGAAAAGCAATCTAATGTGCAACAACACTGTAATGTCGCCAAACAAAGCAGCTGTGTGAAGGAAAGTGATGAAAGCGACAGCAGATAGGTCCACTTTCATTTGTGCAATCATTATTCAAGGATTTGCATGAAATGATGGTGTCTTGCAACGTCCCATTGGAGAAGCTGAAGAATCCTCTCTTCAGACAGTTCTTGGAGAAGTACACAACATATCCAGTTCCAAGTGAATTTACTCTGAGAAAGAACTATTTATCCGTGTGCTACCAGGAGTTGCTCGACAAAATACGGATTAGTGTTGTTAATAAAAAAAATCGGTGTCCGTAGCTGAAAACCACCGATGTGGGTGTGCGTTCAGTTGCAACTGTAATTGTCGGTGTCCTAAAAGTTGATGGGCCTGGAGAGTAAACAGTTCGACAATTACGATTTTGTTTGACACTTTGTGAAGCCGATGTGGCCGGATTGCCTGAAGAGAGACAACGTTTTGCTGCTAGTAACATATGGTGTTCCATACGTAGCTAAAACAGCCAAGGTGCTTCAGATTCTCTTCTCCAGTATGGTGGCTGTCACTTACCTCGCACATGCTTTACACAGAAGAGGTACGATCAAATGACTCTGATGTGGACAAATTACTTCCCAGTGATAAGGAAATGTATTGGAAAGTACCGCTACGGATGCAGAAATTAAGATACCTTGTCTGGAAACATGGACATCAACGCCAACTTTTCAGTGGTATCAAGATGGGAAGCTGCTGGTACTCAACTGTTCGACACCGTGGATATTGTTCAACATACAGAGGGAGTTGTGTCGAGCTCGCAGTCATGTGACAGACAACATTAACAAGAAGTTGCAAAATTTTCTCCAGCGAATCCTGGATATTCTACAATGCGCAAAATCAGTGACAGTCTTTCTGGGAAAGCAACATTTGAATACAGTTAACTAAAACTGACCTGCAGGTTTCTCGTTGCCTTAAAATGTGCTTCTGTGGCGTCCTGTGATTAGAGGAGCTTTTCCTCGCAGAAATCTATACTTGGTGACAACCGTAGATCTTTGAAAACGGAAAACCTGAAAAATGCAACTTGTGATCCAGTGCAACTCTGCAAAAACTGAAGATTGACAAGATGTGTTAACGAATTTGAAATACTTTGAAGAAGTTATGTGCAGCAGTAAAAACATGGTTTTATTGTTTGGATAGCTGTTATTGTTTTCTTTGTACTTCGCGTTTATTTTTTTTCCGAGACAAGCAGACATTACAAAAATGTGCTAGTTCATTTCAAATTGTGCAAAAAGTACGCACTACTCACAATTTGTTCAGAAGTGAATTTTGTCATACATGATATTCAAAGAAATCAACGAAAATATTTTTAAATAATTTTATATCAAGTCGTATCTTTTGTCGTCCCAGTCTTCCACCGTTTTGACATACAGTTGAAACTATATCCAAACACGCTACTGCTGACAGAAACAAAAGTATGCTATTGCCGCCGTAACAAACACTACGAACACCAACAATAAATGTTCAGCTACTGAAAGGCGCGACTCCGAAAATCAACTCACAGTGTTGCAAGCTTGCAACAGACATCACTGAGAGACACATGTTACCCACGCATTTAATGTACGGTTAATAATATTAGGGGAGTTGTTGATATGATCGGTTCATCTATAGCACCGGTCGTCAAACCGCGGGCCGCATACGGCCCCTATCAGTACTGTATTAGTGCATCTCGATGTTCTTAGCCGTATTTTACAATAATAAGCAATTAATAGCCGAATTTAAAATCTTGAGAGTGTATTTTCCTTGCTCAATAACAATAAAAAATACCTACTGAGTCAGTAATATTTTAAGATCTGCTTAATTTTAATTGAGGTTGGTGAATTCGGCTGCGGGCCAAGTAAGCTTTGTCGCTTATGTAAGAGGCGGAGTGGTATGTAGCGTAGGCACTGCAGAGTTAATGGAAGTGAGAGGGTGAATATTTTATTGTTTGTCTTGCAACGTTGACAGGTCACGAGAGTGCGCAACTAGCACCGATCAGCTGCTGTGGTACAATGTCAAACGGGATCGTGAATGCACATTATAGAAACGGTCATCTTCAAATGTGGTACTGTTCCTAGCACGTAATATGCAATAAAATGAAGGCTGTTGTAATACGATGGAATGAGTAAAAGGAAAATTACGTTCAAAACATTTAGCAGAGATCAGTGATCGTGTCTCATATAGCAATAATAATTCATATAAGAAGATCGTTAGGGCAAGGTGTGGTAAAGTGGCCAGGACGATAAAAGTGACCATTGCTTATTTTTTGCCCTGAACGCCGCTGCTTCCCACCGAGAAGTGATCACACTAGTTCCGATGTAAATCGCCATAGTTGTCAGTGAGATTGACAGAGGAAGCTTGTTCTGTTACGTTATAGTAAACACTTCTTTTTTGTTTTTGAGTTATTTAATGTAAGTTAAGTCATTTATATAATTCTTGTTACCTCACTTGCCTGAAGAGTAATGATTTTTTACAATACCAGTGTTTTGCCTACAACTATAGTTCTTGTTATTTATTTCAGTTTGATAGTTTATTATGTGGATCACTAATACCGACATGGAGTCCGATCGGGAGAATTGGCCGCACTACTTGTCCGGCAAAGTGGCCAAGGTATCACTCCAATAAGAGTTAGTAATCTCCAAAAAACACACATAATACAACAGATAAAATTGACTTATAAAACCCTTCTGTGTCCAAAGCTATCATCCCCATTCCATGGCTTGTGAAAATTTTAAATTAACTAACTTATATTATTTAAAACCATCTCTGTCCTGTTATATTTGGCCTAACACAAAAATCTTTAATTGAAAATGCTCTGTTGTCGCTGCCTGGTGTACTTTCAGATAGCACGGCAATAAGACACCTAGAAAATGTGTCTTGGGGGCAACGGCCTTGCCGCAGTGGCTACACCGGTTCCTGTGAGATCACCAAAGTTAAGTGCTATCGGGTGTGGTTGGCACTTGGATGGGTGACCATCCAGGCCGTCATGCGCTGTTGCCAGTTGAGGAGCTACTCGACTGAATAGTAGCGGCTTCGGTCAAGAATACTATCATAATGGCTGGGAGAGCGGTGTGCTGACCCCACGCCCCTCCTATCCGCATCCCCCACTGAGGATGACACGGTGGCCGGATGGTCCCGGTAGGCCACTCGTGGCCTGAAGACGGAGTGAGAAAATGTGTCTGGGAATCAGAAAAATGAACATTGAATCCTGTTGTGATGGCATTAGCCACAGTTACCACTTCAGTATGGAAAATTGGTCACTATGTAAGCCTTCAGAAAGTTGCATATGGTTCTAGTACAATATTTTCTTCCTGTATTGTTTTCTTTTTCACTTAAAAATATTTGGGTTATACATTATAATATGTAGATTCAAAATGTGTCAGTTGAAGGCTTATATCAATAACCATATTTTGGTGAAAATTCAATTTCTATTTCAGCAGCCTCTTCCTCCCCCCCCCCCCCCCTGTCCCCCCCCTCTCGCTCCTTACCCCTCTTTTCTATGCGACCCGAGATGTCACCCTACAATGTCAGTGTTAGTTCTTATGCAGAAAAGATTGATGACCACGGATCTACAGGACCGGTTTAAGGCACAGGCAACACAAGCTACAACTTGGGGTGCCGAGCTGAGAGGGGCACCATGACCATGGACGCTACAACTGTTATATTTGTATACACGACATATTACAGTTCTTAATGGCCAGTTAGGGCGGCAAGCTGAGAGGGGCACCAAGGGTGCACAACTGC
Source organism: Schistocerca nitens (assembly GCF_023898315.1). Classification (NCBI taxonomy): domain Eukaryota; kingdom Metazoa; phylum Arthropoda; class Insecta; order Orthoptera; family Acrididae; genus Schistocerca; species Schistocerca nitens. Next base: position 720,962,999 of record NC_064615.1, on the reverse strand, counting down.
GAAATTTGTTTACATGGTATATCACAACTAGTAAAGGCGTATAGGGGGTGCCAAGCTGAAAGGGGCACTCTTGTAAGATTTGTATGCAGTGTGTTTCACAATTAGTAGTGAAAACTGATATGGATGAGAGTGAACAAGGGGAAAAGGAGGAAGGGAGAGGGCACCAAATGACGTTCTTGAACTGGCCCTGTTCATCTAAGCGGAATCCTTGTACAAATAAATGTGTGTTCTGCTATCAGTCATCGGCAGCATGATTGAAGCATTTAGAGAGAGACCTGTGGAAGTAGGCCTTCCTTATGTATTTTGCTGTTATACTAGGAGGAGCCTGCTGTTGCAGGTACGAGGTGCATTCAAGTTCTAAGGCCTCCGTTTTTTTTTTTTTTTTTTTATAATTAACTACTTACCCGAAATCGATGAAACTGGCATTACTTCTCGACGTAATCGCCCTGCAGACGTACACATTTTTCACAACGCTGACACCATGATTCCATGGCAGCGGTGAAGGCTTCTTTAGGAGTCTGTTTTGACCACTGGAAAATCGCTGAGGCAATAGCAGCACGGCTGGTGAATGTGCGGCCACGGAGAGTGTCTTTCATTGTTGGAAAAAGCCAAAAGTCACTAGGAGCCAGGTCAGGTGAGTAGGGAGCATGAGGAATCACTTCAAAGTTGCTATCACGAAGAAACTGTTGCATAACGTTAGCTCGATGTGCGGGTGCGTTGTCTTGGTGAAACAGCACACACGCAGCCCTTCCCGGACGTTTTTGTTGCAGTGCAGGAAGGAATTTGTTCATCAAAACATTTTCGTAGGATGCACCTGTTACCGTAGTGCCCTTTGGAACACAGTGGGTAAGGATTACGCCCTTGCTGTCCCAGAACATGGACACCATCATTTTTTCAGCACTGGCGGTTACCCGAAATTTTTTTGGTGGCGGTGAATCTGTGTGCTTCCATTGAGCTGACTGGAGCTTTGTTTCTGGATTGAAAAATGGCATCCACGTCTCATCCATTGTCACAACTGACGAAAAGAAAGTCCCATTCATGCTGTCGTTGCGCGTCAACATTGCTTGGCAACATACCACACGGGCAGCCATGTGGTCATCCATCAGCATTCGTGGCTCCCACCTGGACGACACTTTTCGCATTTTCAGGTCGTCATGCAGGATTGTATGCACAGAACCCACAGAAATGCCAACTCTGGAGGCGATCTGTTCAACAGTCATTCGGCGATCCCCCAAAACAATTCTCACCACTTTCTCGATCATGTTGTCAAACCGGCTTGTGCGAGCCCGAGGTTGTTTCGGTTTGTTGTCACACGATGTTCTGCCTTCATTAAACAGTCGCACCCACGAACACACTTTCGACACATCTATAACTCCACCACCACGTCTCCTTCAACTGTCGATGAATTTCAATTGGTTTCACACCACGCAAATTCAGAAAACGAATGATTGCATGCTGTTCAAGTAAGGAAAACGTCGCCATTTTAAGTATTTAAAACAGTTCTCATTCCCGCCGCTGGCGGTAAAATTCCATCTGCCGTACGGTGCTGCCATCTCTGGGACGTATTGACAATGAACGCGGCCTCATTTTAAAACAATGCGCATGTTTCTATCTCTTTCCAGTCCGGAGAAAAAAAATCGGAGGCCTTAGAACTTGAATGCACCTCGTACAGACACTGCAGTTGGCCCTGGAGATTTTGCAGGTGCCTAGCCCAGCATTACCCTTCCTTGAAAGGACTGACTCTTTTCATGACGACTTAAGCTATGACAATGGTACCGAGCACTGCACGATACCCAAAACTAACAACCATCTTGCCCTTGCATGATCTGTTGCAGATAGCAAGAAACTGCTACTGTTCTTACTACCTGACCAGACTGTTGCAGAGGTTTTTTTTCCCTTGGCACTTGCTGTGGCACTTTTTTCTCTCTGCCCTTGAAGCACGGATTTGGCAGGTCTGGCAGGGGTGTGCCAGATCACTGCAGAACAGCTCTGCACCGAGGCAACTCATTCGACATTTTGTCGTAACATGGAAGAAGAAAGTTGAAACTTGCCAATATATAGGTCAAAACCGCAGTTTTTGCACATCCGTGGTTTCGGCATAAGAAGGACCATATTGTTTAAAAGTACTACAATTATCCATACTGTAAATATGGAAACATCATTGCAATTGCTGCTCTGCTAACTTACATTCTCCATGGATGAGTAGAATTTCTACTTTCTCTTCCTTGGTGTGCATTGTACTCACACAAATTTGCAACTGAAGACAGTTGACTGAATGTGTGGTGTGCATTACCCCTGTTTTCCATTTATTTATTGTAAGCTCCAGTAAGTGGACAAGTTATGTTAGGCAGGGTACATACACTGTACAGGAGTCTCAAAGTCAGCTTCTTAACAAAATCAGGTTTATGTGAATGGCACACTGGGATACATTTTTGGACAGATCTTCAGGAGAGGAAGTAGATGACTGAATAAAAACTATTATTTGCTGTTTAAAAAAAGACTGCTATTTATATCTTTGTAATGAATGAAGTTGCAAGAAAGGCAATCATTATAGTTAATGTCCCCCTGGTAGCTAAACATCATTTGCTTGATACATTTTTTATTATGCTTCTGAACAAAAAGTTCTTTGGGGTGGTTATGATAAATACGACACCCTGCATATACCACAAGCATTTATTTATATTAAAACAGAACAAAGATTTAAATATACAGATTGGGCAAAGTAAAACTGTCACAGAAAATATTTATAATAAGGTTGACATGCGGCTGGCCATGGCCACAATTGACATTGTTGCAGTGCTGTGCATTGCAGACTTTGCCGGAGGTTTCACAAAAACGCTTCTAGCCTTAAAACTTTTGTGCATACAGATGTGCACACATCTTCCATGAGTTGTACTTTGCATAATGCTCACAATGAACTTGCATTGTCTTCTTGCAAACACTATTTTGAGTTGCACTCTGCTGGTTGCTTAATGCATCTGTTTCTCTCACTCATTGTCAGATGTAATCACACAGTAGAGTACTAGGTACTGAGCACACAGGAGTTACACATGTGCAGATGACTCACAGCAACAGATTCGTGCATTGAAATCACAGTTTCCAGCATTTTCTGTAACGGGCAGATCTGTTCATTAACAAGGGTCAGTTCCACGTCATTCTTGTAAATATTTTCTTAGTCGGTTTTGATTTCCTCACCCTGTACAATATCATAAAAATACTTCAGCAGCAGGAACTTTCTCGCGTTTAAAACAGTACTTCATGTATTTTTCTGTCCTTGTGTCCCAGCTTACCATTTGGTAAGATGTAGCCATCCTACTGATTTCCCAATATTCCTTTGTGCTATTTGTTGGACAGGCAGAAATTTAGAAAACACTTTACTTTCTTTCTCAAATTATCTTTTTAATCTCTGCTTTAAAGGGCTGAGATATCTTACTGAAAATAATTCAGTGGCATTTACAGGATCGTTATCCATTAGTTGTATAGCTTTGCTTTCTGTGCAGTGGTCATTCCTTTTCCTTATATTGTACTCATGCACATAACATTTTAATTGCTCACTGCAGTTTTCTTCACAAACAAAATTGTGTAATGTATGTATAATATAATAAATTCTTTAAATGTGTTTCTGTAGAATTGTCTTGAGGAGATTTCAGCAGTGTATCTGATGGCATTTGTAGAATTAGGAGTCTCTTTGCATGAAAGTTTGTAATACAATTTCATACCTGAATACACTAAGATATGTGGAAAAAGATCTACCCACAGTAGTACAATTGCTGTAAAACACCTTCATTTGTAGTGGTGGCTATTTTCATCATTAGATATCCATAAGCTTGTTTTCAAGTACGTTTTTTCAGTGTTTGGTTCCCATGTCATATATTGATTTATCACAACAGGTAGTGTCTGTGCAGGCAGTGTTATTGGAGTATTTTTAACATTCACATCTGTAATATTGCTCTAGATGTTTTCCTCTCCCATACTTTTTTCTGTGCAGTCCTCGCTTTAGGAACTTATCTCCATGCATTATTACGACAATAAACTTTATTTTAACTTTACTTTTCATTTTCAGTTATTTTCTGTTTTATGCAAGATTTCATCATTATTTCATATTTGTATGGCTGTTTATGCATGAAACCCTTTCCATGACTGCCCAACACAATGCATAATTCATCAATCATGCTGTTTGTCTGCTTCTCACCCACCTGTTTACTTTCATTTTGTTTGCCAAAAATTATATACAGCCAATGCTTATACTCTACAGGTCTATTCAAGTTTGTTTCATTTCTATCCTCTTGTTCCCAGATGTCAACAGTTCTAATCTATTCACTGTAAAGAATTTATCTAAGATCCTTCCTTCTTGAATGAATTTATGGGCCAACAAACACACAGTCTTTTTCTACTGCTCTGTTACTTTTCATTTTTGTTTTCAGCCTGTCAGTTAATTTAGTGTGGTCACATTTATCTGATTATTTCCAGGTCCTTTTCAGGTGAACCCACTACACAGTTCTTGGTAGGAGCCTCATGTTTTGATGAAATTGGTTTACAGCACCATTACTTTTGACACGAGATTTTGACTCGCATCGCACTCAGTGAACTCCAAACTTACTGTACAGTAGTTATTGGTGGCTCAGTGGTGAAATGCCACATTAAAAAACCGATAGTCTCGGATTTGATTGGACAGTCTAGGATTTTTATCTGCCATTTATCACATCTTTCACGTCTGGCAATGTTTGTTGATGTGAAAAATGCCAAGTTACACCTTTGTTTGGAATCTAAGTTAAACTGTAGGCCCCTCTATAACTGGTTGGCTAAGTCAGTTCAGAAAGGCAACCACATGTCACCTCCAACAGGACCATGCCTATTAAATCATTGTGGTATTCAAAACAGTCTTCAGATTGATGACTGCTTTACTTATTTGTATGTAGAAGAAAAATACAAAACTGTACACTTGCACAGATACATTGCACTATCTGTCTACCAGATGAACCAAAAGAAAGAACAGATAAATTTCATATAGAAATAAACAAGTCCCAGAATAACATAAAATTCACAGTGCAAAAGGAAAAAAAAAATAACAAAAGGGAACTGGTAATTATTCTTTCAATGTCCACACAAAACCTACAGCTACGACATCATACTGTTATGGCACCCCCTATCCCTACACTTCACCTCAGAGTTAGCTCAATATCAACGAACTCTTTTTTGGTGATGAGAGACCAATGTGAAGGAAAAGAACATCAAACGTCTTTAAACTGTCCAATTCAGTCAGTGTTAAAATCAGAAGCAACACAGTCTTAATTCTTGATGGTAGGTTTGTCTTGCACCAAGTATTGTGGAATACTAATGAAATGTTTTCCTCCATCTTTGAAAAGTACAAACTATGTGTGGTGTGCGTACTGTAAGACCTTCGGTACACTCACCATCAGAGTATTTGACTTGTCGCTCTAACGAAGTAGGCGAGTGTCAGCAATATGTCTCGTGGTCTTATTGTGGCGTGTTTATCTTCTGCCGTTAGGTCAGATGATAGAAATGCCACTTGCACACTTGGAGTAGCAGATTGACGGTGACCAACTTTAAACAGAACTTGATTAATTTTCACACACATTTAATAAAATAATAACAAGCATAAAATTACTTAACTGGATTCTGGATGCTATTTACAATTGACAATCTGAAGTTCCTTTGGTCTTCGTATGTTTATCTTATTCTCACATATCTCTGATACTTGACAAAGTGTCTATACATTTATCTTCATGGCTATGTACAGGAATATGGTAATCTTATTAGGTGCAGACTGAAACTTGACTATAGACTAATGCAGACTAATACAGACTAAGGCAGACAAATGCAGACTGACTAATCGGAGGTCTGTGCACTCGTTATAATACCTCGAGCGTTCAGGTATCACTGCGTGAGTGTGATCCGCGAGGAGAAAAGGTTCTACGTTAGCAGCAATCTCATTGGCTGTGTTACATATTAATACGCGGATTGACGGAAGCAGAATTTGGTCCGTCTCTAAGACAGCGCCATCTCGTAGTGTGGAGACGGAAGAGCACTGCACCTGCGCTGTTGTGCTTAGCGGGGTGCACTCTAGTGGGAAAGTTGTGTACACGCTGACTACGCGGAACTATGTACACAACACTCTATCAAAAACCACTTTGGGTCCAGTTGCACCACAGTGTTTGATGGATGCCCTGAGAAGGGAGCTGAGAAGAGGATAAAATCTGCTGAATGTGCCTAAAGAGCCTGCATTATGTCATCCACTTTTGTTTTATTTGATGGGACAATGTCACAAAGTATGCCAAAAGAAAATTTCTTAGCAAACAAATTCAATAAGGAATGTCTTATCTCAATGTTGACAGTAGATTTATGTGGTGAAGGGTATCAAGTCAAGCAGGCCATTGAGGTGGCAGACACCTTGACTGTTGGCACATCCATAGAAAAGTCAAGACAGTGAGACAGTGTCTTCATGGTTGGGGAAGATATTGATTTTTTTGGTGCTGCTGAATGATCACATAGCTAATAGCAGTGAGCAGGAAGAACCTGTCACCAATATCTTCCTTATTAAACCTGGAAAAATGGAACCAAGACACATACATTTTCACCTCCAACAATTCTAAACACTCTGGAGAAGCCAAAAATAATGTGTCATTTCATCATGCCTTCAGTGACTGTCTCTCCACCTCTGCATTTTTTCAACAGAGCAAAATCAAATTTATAAACACATTTCAAAAGAATGCAAACATCCAACCCTTCACCTCAGACTTCATGGTTCCCAGTGCCACTTTTGATAAGGTCACTGACATAAGAGTGAAGTTCATTGTGCACCTGTACAAGGCTGGCAGCTCCAGACCTTTTGAGGAAATTTGTCTGCAACTCTTCCAGAGAGCTATATAAAAAATTAATAACTATAATTTGATTTCTCCAATGAAATTTTCACTCTGCAGTACAGTGTGTGCAGATATGAAACTTTCTGGCAGATTAAAAATGTGTGCTGGCCTGAGGCTCAAACTTGAGACCTCTGTCTTTTGCGGGCAAGTGCTGTACCAACTGAGCTACCCAAGCACAACACATTAACTATGCTCACAGCATTACTTTCACCTGTACCTCGTCCCCTACCTCCCAAACTTTGCAGAAGTTCTCCAGCAAAACGTGCGGTCCTGGCACTCCTGGAAGAAAAGATATTGTGGAGACATAGTTTAACCAAAACCCCTGGGGGATGTTCCAAGAAAGAATTTTTCACACTGAAGAGGTATGCGTACTGATATGAGACTTCCTGGTAGATTAAAACTGAGTGCCAGAGCGAGACTCGAAATTGAGTCCTTTACCTTTCACGGGCAAGTGCTTTACCAACTGAGCCACCCAAGTACAACTCATGACCCATCCTCACAGCCTTACTTCCACCTGTACCTCGTCCCCTGCCTTCCAAATTTCACAGAAGTTCTTCCGCGAAACGTGTGGGTTAACTCACCTGGAAGAAAGGATATTGTGGCTGTAGCTATAGCTAAACCACGTCTCTAAAATATCCTTTATTTCACGAGTGCTAGTTCTACAAGTTTCATGAGAGAACTTCAGTGATGTTTGGAAGGTTGAGGTACCGGCAGAAGTGAAGTTGTAAGGATGAGTCAGAGTCACACTGGGGTAGCTCAGTTGGTAGGGCAATTGCCCGCAAAAGTCAAAGGTATTGAGTTCAAGTCTTGGTGTGGCATCTGCCAACAAGCTACATTCAGTTTAGCTTGTTTGCCTCCCTCCAAAGCCATTGCTCATGAGCACTCTCTCAGGATATACCTGCAGATTCAGATTTGGAGCAACAATTAGTGGGATCCATTGAAATGGGGATGGAAGACCCCAAAAAGCGGTCTGAGCCCCCTTGCAATGACCCACCCACTACTGCGCTGGAACTGCTGAACACGATATCCTGTATGTGCAAGAAAGGGTGCCAAGCAGCTTGGTTCGGTATGCAGGCAAGTGTCTAAAAAGTGCTTGGCTGTATGCAACAATTGTAGGAGCTCTCATGCCTCAATTATCCAACACAAGAGGACATCTTCCTTGATTCGACACAAATCAATGATGAGATTGACGTCATCGAGGAGGAAAGCAGTGTAGATCCTGTGCCAGAAGGAGGCGAGTTGGAGGATGACATTTCCTCCTTGGAACCATCTTCCCTGAAATGGAGAAAATATAAAAAAATAAACTGCAAATTAATGTAAATACGGAACTGCTTAAAGAATGTAAGAAAGTATCTCTCATCAGTTTTTTATTGTAGCTGAAGTATTTTTCTGTTAATAAAACTTTCATTTGATTTTTTTGAACCTATTTATCATCATTGTGGAGTGGAATGGTAATTGGTGTTAATACAGAGAGCTTATACCTAGACTGATGACCATAGATGTTAAGTCCCATAGTGCTCAGAGAGCTTATACCTATGAAGAATGGTACCTACTGTAATTGCAATTAAATTTGAACATTTGGATGAATGTGGATGATTTGGAGTTCAAATTTAATATGACTTCACAAAAAGTCTTAGTAGGATTTTAGCACAATGAATACTTTCACGTTTTTATTTGTATCTTTGCAAATGAGTGAGTGAATTTTAAAATTTAGTATCTCATTATTTTACACAAAATTTGATGCTCTACAATTTTCATGCTTCACACTTTTCACTTTGAGTAGCCATTTTTGAGTTGCAACCATTGGAACATGAACATAACTCACTTTTCCATCAAGTTGATAAACATTGCTGATCCTTAACGACCGATTCTGGCTAAACGGCTGAAATTATTTTTAACTTCTAAGAAGGTATTTCTGTGCAAAATTGATGCCCTTTCAATTTGGGGCTACAAAAATTTTCAGTGGGATATATTGTTTTCTAGTAAACAAATGGGAACACAAGGAAGATGCATACTGGTCATTTGTGCAATAATTGCAAATGAAGCTGGAGCAGTAACTTTGACAGCTTTATGAATGCAAATTCTACAATGATTGTGTTGCCTTGGTTCGAAACTTCCCATTTCCTCAATTGTCATAAGAAGACGAGAAAATGTCCATCTGGAATATGAAGACTTACTGCTGTTCATATCTTCATAATGAACAAAGTTACGAGAAAGGCAATTGTGCTGGTTAATGTCCCACTGGTAGTTAAACCACATTTGTTTGGTACAGTTTTTAGTTTGCTTCTGACAAAAAGTTATTTGAGTGGTCAACGTAACTGGAACACCTTATGACCTAACATCCAAGAGAGAGAAATTCCAGGAAGGTGCATATACCAACTTAAATGCCAAACTTGTAATCCACAGATGGACAAAGACCTGCTCTAGGTTTTCTCATGCATTATGGTCTTCAGCTGTATGTATCTATGTTGCTCCTACACATTTTGTATTGTCATTTACCCACCTTTTATTGGTTCATAATCTTGGGCTTTCCTTATCGATTAGAATCCATCGAATAACTTCCTTAGTCCACTCTTATCCACTCCCCCTGTTTTGTGTTTTGCTCACCATCACTTACTTTCATAACAGTCAGAATTACAGCATCTTATTCTGTCTGTTCCCTGATCCATTTGACAACAGCATTTGGCCAGTGATGGAAGCTTTCAATTTTACATGTGGACCGACTCTAGCATGTAATGGTCAGTGTCATGTCAACTTATGGCTTGGTTTCAATGAGCGTATGTAATTTTGGCCTTCATTTCCAAATTTTGTGGCCTTTTTACAACAGTATAAGCTGTTTGATGATAAGCGTTTGATTATGTGACTTTAGACACAAAACAAGTTATGACAACATAAATAAGTCAGTTGTATTTGTAGAAGATTTTTCTGGGGAAATGAAGAGTGAAAGATGAATTGTCTATGATGAACCTAAAGAGTTGCTGGAAAATAAGGGACACAGTACAGCTGATGAAAGATATTTGTAATTACTAAATTGTTATGGTATCTAAGGCCTAGAATATTAATCATTCTACAACCCAAAATATATTCTCATTAGACATTCAGAAAAGCATTTTCATTATCAGGAAGCACTATTATGTGATAAGTTTAATATCTCATCATTCCATATTGTTATTGAAAAAAAGGTTAAGGAACTAATGTTAATGGTTGTTCAACAGGCTATTTCATGGAAAGAAAATTATGGTGGAGAAGCTGTTCTGAATATAGGTTGTGAATTGAATGAAGAATAGTTGAGATATCCATGACTTTTCAAAGGCTCTTTTTTTTTTTAAATAAGGAAACTTATTAAACTCCCAAACTAGACTCTAAACCCCATCTGTAAGTGAGGTCCAGACAATATTAAATCATATGGAAAATTTCAAGGCATCAGTGGAAAACCAGAAACAGCTGAATTAGGGAAGTATGCTATCAAAAATGCAATTGTCTTACTCCAGAAACTTTTTGAGGAGATATGGAAGAAAGGAATCATTCCAGAGGAATGGAAAATGGCCCTGATACAACCTCTTCACAAGAAAGGTCCTAAATCTGATCCCAATAACTATAGAGGGATTTCCCTGGTGGAAGATACTGTCCAGAGCTTTACTAAACAGAGGAGAATCCCAGTTGGGTTGCCAGGTTAGGGAGTATCAAGCAGGGTTTAGGAAAGGAAGATCCTGCCCTGAACAGATCTTAAAACTCAGAAACATTTTAGCATATCAGAAGCAGAGAGCAAAACAGTATATAGTGACTTTTGTAGACTTCCAAAAAGCTTAAGACTCCATAGACAGAGAGTCGTTGTTCAATATTTTGGAGTAGTTTAGCTTGGATGGGAAAATTCTAAACATCATAAAGAAGATGCTCATGAATACGTCCTCTAAATTTAGATTCATGGGTGAACTATTGGAACCTTTTGAGATCAGTACAGGGGTCCGACAAGGGGATGGTCTCTCATCTCTGTTGTTTAACTGTGCACTCAAAAAGGTTGTGAGGGAATGGAATGCAAGAACGAGAGGGGGAATAAGACTTAGAACAAAAAACAAAGGAATCACAGTTACATGTTTGGCATTTGCTGACAACATGGCGCTGTTTTTCAGAAATGTGGGAGGAGGCTAAAGAACAAATCGTCGAGTTACAAGAGCAAGCAAGGAAGATAGGACTTAAGATTTCTTATGAAAAAATGAAGATTATGACAAATATACTAGATACTCCTAACAGAATTAAAGTAGGAGCTCAAAATATAGAGGTGGTTAGGAGTTTAAAGTACCTAGGGTAATGGATTGAATGGAACAACCTTGAAGGGAAAGCAATGGAAGCAAGAAGGAGCAAAATGGAACTAGCTTCCCAGAAAACCAAAAACACATACGATGAGAAAGCCCTGTCTTGGAACACCAAAATAAGGTATTGTAACATAGTAATTAAGCTGGAAGCACTCTATGCAGCAGAGACACTAGTCATGGGGAGGAAAGGGCAAATGGAGAAATTGGAAGTCAAGGAGAGGAAAATTTGAGGAAGATCATGGGTCCCAAATTTCAAAGTAACAAACAAGTTTTCTATAGAAACGAAGCCCTCTATGCAAAGTTGGAGAGACTCTCTGAAACCATGAGGAAAAGGTGGATTGATTTCTATGGACACATACTCTGGATGAATCCTGGTAGACTAACTAAACAAATCTTTTACAAAAAAAAGACTAAATCCAATTGGTTCAAGGAAGTGGAAAATGATTTGAGATAACTCCAGATTACCGAAGTCATGGTAAAGCAAAGACCGTGACCAAAGACAAAACTAAGAGATTCCAAGTTAAGATCAACACCAGGAAACCGATTCAGATATCAGAGGAGGAAAGAAAGAATAGAATGAAGAACTATTGGGAGAAAAGGAGAGCACAAGCATCTAAGAAGTGATTGATCTGACGTACCCCAAAGATGGGTGATTTGAAGTGTGTGTGTGTGTGGGGGGGGGGGCAGGGGGGGGGGGAGGGGAAGGAAACTAATGCCTTGCTGCTCATAATGGCTATAAAAACCAAGTGGAATAATAAAAACGAGGAAATTATGATGAGTGAGCAACAAGATGATCTAAAATTTGAGAAATGAATCTCCTGTCAAATAACAATATTATGAAAAGGATAGTTGCTACTCACCATATAGCGGAGATGCTGATTCACACATAGGCACAACAAACATACTGTCCCAAAATGAATTTTTGGCCAAAAAGGCCTTTGTCGGAACACACACACACACACACACACACACACACACACACACACACGATGTGACTTGGCAATACATTCCTCTATGCACAAGATAATAAGTGCTGGTAAAAAAAGAAATGAAAAGAAAGTGGATTGGTTTCAGTCTAATCTGAGCAGCTGGAAGTCGATGGTTGTTTAAACACTGTCACGTAACAAGATTTAGTACTAGAATATACTATAATGACTTGCGCTTCAACATTATCAGATAACTTCAATATCTTTTTATATGCAGATGATATAAGATTGTTACATATTTACAACAGGAACTGGATAGTATAGCAAATCATTTTCTTGAGAGAATCTGTTCTCCCATTCTTGGTTCATGGCTAACAGAAAGGCTCTTAATTTCAATAAATCACAATTTGTATTTTATAGCAAGGACTTATTTAAAAGAAACAGCAGTATTTTTTCTAGTGAACTCAAAAATGTCCATAATCTCCATGTTATGCACACATTCTTAGTTATTGTTCAAAAAAGAATGCAGCACTTTGCAACAAACAACTTTTTTTGAGTTCACTGGAAAAAATACTGCTGTTTCTTTTCACTATTATGTACCACAGATCCTCAAACGAAAAAGCTGCCCAGTATTTGTCCGTCTGCAAGTAGGCTAGCAGGAGTGACTGATAAAAGTACCATCCAAAATCATTGACATCCATTTGTTGTAGAATCTTAGAACATATTCTGAGCTTAACTGTAAGGTGATTCCCTCTCATTCTGAGACTGAGTGACCTGCTCTACTTTTCTAACATTTTCCAAGTTATCCTTCTGTCCTCCCTCAGGAAGAAACTAATAGTTCCAAAAGCTATGATAATGTCACAAACATTTATATGCATCTATCAGCAGTACTAATATTTTGCCTCATGAGCTGAAGTACTAGCCAGAAATTCTGTGTTAGATATCTACCAAAATTTAGTGATCAGCATAGTTTGAAAGATGTGCACGGGAGAAACAGACATGCAAAAATCTAACTGCAGAGTGAAAGAGCACATCATTATTACAGGTTTAATAGAAACATTTGTGAGACAAGTTTTCCATTTACATTGTTTTGTAAGTATATGTTGATTTTTAAGAACTTCTGTCAGCTTACATGAAATTTGTATAACATAGATTGAATGCGTAAAATGAAACCTAATTGTTCTGTGAGGGCTCAGGTGAATTTACTGCATGTACTTCCTAACAACAAGCTTCTTATGCACATCGAAAATAAATGCAAAAATGTTCATCAGTGAAATTTTATTGTTGCAGGAATTAATGAGCCTTATGCTGAAGGCCCTAGTGATAAAACTGACAGAGAAAGAGGAGCTGTTACTTCTGATAAACAAACAAGGTAATGTCAGAATGTTATATGTTCAGACTCTTTTGTTAATGGTGGTGGTGGTGATAATAATAACAGCAAGTAGATTTTTGTTTTCATGTACTTATGTAACTGATAATTATAGTTTACTTTAGTGTTGACTCAAGTTTGATCTCCAATGTTTGAAATCTTCTTAATGGTTTTAACTGAAAAGTGCACCACATTGTTGCTTGATGTAGCACACAAGTTTTGCCTTGAATTTTCCAATCCCAAAGAAAGCAGGTGTTGACGGATGGGAGAATTACCGAACTATCAGTTTAATAAGCCATGGCTGCAAAATACTAACACGAATTCTTTACAGATAAATGGAAAAACTGGTAGAAGCCGACCTCAGGAAAGATCAGTTTGGAATCCGTGGAAATGTTGGAACACGTGAGGCAATACTGACCCTACGACTTATCTTAGAAAATAGATTGAGGAAAGGCAAACCTACGTTTCTAGCATTTGTAGGCTTAGAGAAAGCTTTTGACAGTGTTGACTGGAATACTCTCTTTCAAATGCTGAAGGTGTCAGAGGTCATATACAGGGAGAGAGAGGCTATTTACAATTTGTACAGAAACCAGATGGCAGTTATAAGAGTCAAGGGGCATGAAAGGGAAGCAGTGGTTGGAAAGGGAGTGAGACAGGATTGTAGCCTATCCCCAATCTGTATATTGAGCAAGCAGTAAATGAATTAAAATCCAAGGAGAAGAAATAAAAACTTTGAGGTTCACCAATGACATGGTAATTCTGTCAGAGACAGCAAAGGACCTGGAAGAGCAGTTGAACGGAACGGACAGTGTCTTGAAAGGAGGATATAAGATGAACATCAACAAAAGCAAAATGAGGATAATTAAATGTAGTCGAATTAAATCGGGTGATGCTGTGGGAATTAGATTAGGAAATGAGACGCTTAAAGTAGTAAATGAGTTTTGCTATTTGGGGAGCAAAATAACTGATGATGGTCGAAGTAGAGAGGATATAAAATGTAGACTGGCAATGGCGAGGAAAGCGTTTCTGAAGAAGAAAAATTTGTTAACATTGAGTATAGATTGAAGTGTTAGGAAGTCGTTTCTGAAAGTATTTGTATGGAGTGTAGCCATGTATGGAAGTGAAACGTGGATGATAAATAGTTTAGACAAGAAGAGAATAGAAGCTTTCAAAATGTGGTGCTACAGAAGAATGCTGAAAAGTAGATGGGTAGATCACTAACTAATGAGGAGGTATTGAATAGAATTGGAGAGAAGAGAAATTTGTGGCATAACTTGACTAGAAGAAGGGATTGGTTGGTAGGGCATATTCTGAGGCATCAAGGGATCACCAATTTAGTACTGGAGGGCAGCGTGGGGGGTAAAAATCGTAGACGTAGACCAAGAGATGAATACACTAAATACATTCAGAAGGATGTAGGGTGCAGTAGGTACTGGGAGATGAAGAAGCTTGCTCAGGATAGAGTAGCATGGAGAGCTGCATCAAACCAGTCTGTGGACTGAAGACCACAACAACAACAACAACAACAACAACATAAGAACTCACCTTTACTAATATTTTTGGCCTCAAAATTGTTTGCATTAGTAAAAATGTGTGTGTGTGTGTGTGTGTGTGTGTGTGTGTGTGTGTGTGTGTGTGTGTGTGTGTGTGTTTGCCAGAGAGAGAGAGGGGGGTGGGTGTTTGGGGGGGGGGATTGGGAGACGGGGGGGGGGGGATTGATCTGTCCCATCACCAACTGTCCTTTCAGTCTTTCACTGCTCCCTGTTCATTCCCTTTCTACCCACTTCATCCTGCAACAAAATATAAAAAAATGATTTTAACTTTTTATGACTGAGTAAAAATTAAATGGTTACTTACTTTGGTAATATTACCAGCAGAGGTATAAAACTCAAATTATTAATACAAATAAACATTGCCTTTTATGTAATTTGCTTAAATGGGGAACATAGGGGTGGGTGGATGTTGAGATGTTATGTGGAGAGTGTCCTTCTCTACACACAGCCACTCTTCTTTATGTGTACATGTTAAGGCCACAAAGAATGATGATAGATGACAGACTTATACAGGCTGATATGTATGTAGATGCACTGTGAGATTGACTGTGGTAGTAGTTTGAATTGCCTGGTACAATAAAGCTTTATGTAGTTGTTCTCTAATTGTTGAGTTTGCCATGTGCACGACAGCTGTCTGGTCCCTGGTAGTTCAGCCTAGTTAGGTGTTGGTGTAACATTCATAGCTATTCCTCAAATTGGTTGGTGTAATTATGGGTTAGCTTTTTTTTAATGTCATAAAAATGTTTCTTTTTTAACCCCTTTAAGCCTACCTTTTGTAAACATTGTTCTCTAGTCTTGCACTTTATATTTTAAAATTAAAAAAAGTACTTTTAATGAATTCCTCTGTCAGGTTCTATAATCGATTTAAACATTTTCAGTTGAACTTAATCAAGAAACTTAGGTGAAATTATGGTAGTCATAATGTTGTCTCGTCCCCCCCCCCCCTCCCTCCCTCCCTCCCAGTGCTCTGAAGTAGTAGAAGATGTGACTTTTCACAACGAATTTTATGTTAAATATTTTCAAGTTCTCGACCCAACTTACACATCAGTGTCTTCTTGTAAAGTATGTTTTTAATGAAAGTCAAAACCAATAAATTAACAAAATTTGTATTACAAAAAAATATTTTTGTTGTGGCAACTGCCCATGCTATTGATATTACACTTTATGAAAAATGTGTTGACATTGATAGGGTTGATCCACTTTCTTGAATGTACATAGATTTAGTGAAACACTTGAGTTGTCTCCACAGAGCCTCAATTTAAGAATTGTTCCTGTGGATAAAGGCACCCAGATTGATAACATGTATCTTGACTTCCAGAAGCCATTCGATGTAATTCTGCACTGTCATTTATTGAACAAAATATGAACTTACTGAGTATTGGATCAGATTTGTGATGGAATGTAGTACTTCTTAGCAGACAGAACTCAACACGTTTTTGTTAACTGGAAGAAATTGACAGATGTAAAGGTAATTTTGGGAGTAGGCAACCTAAGATGAGTATTGTGGGGCTGTCACTATGTGCAATATATGTAAATGATCTAGCAGATAATGACAGACGCTCCATGAGGCTTCTGGCAGATCTCAGCATGGCATCTGCATTTCCTACAATGAGTTTTATGGGGTCATTCCACTTTAGGTCAATTTAATGGTTGATATTATTCCCAGTTTTTCACCAATAGTGTAATCAAATGATAATAGATATCTTAGCCTATTTATATGCAATATGCGACATTTATTTATACTCAATTTCCAGTCCTTACACCAATCATCAATCTTCAGCAGCTCTTCCTACATTTTGCTGCAGTTTTGTGGCATTGTAACTTTCCTGTAGACATCATCATCATCATCATCATCATCATCATCATCATCATAGAATATATGCCTTATCTAATTCGTGCATTAATCCTTTCCATCACTATTTCAGTAGCTGTTGACAGTTAATTTTGAACAGTCTCACATTTCTACTGATCCTTCACACACACATTTGTGAACCAATGAATATGTCAGCATTTCATCTCCATAAACTTCAAAGACCAAGCGGTGAATCTCCACCCCTGTCATTATTTGGCCATTTAGACAATTTATAATGTCCTACCCAGATCCTCCATTCCATCTGTTCACTTGCCTTACCCTCAGTCCCATTGCTGACTCTTCTCCCCATCTCATTGCTACCCCACACTGTCCCTATTTTTTTCATTAACCTGCCACCCGCTCTATCACCTATTCTCCACATTATCATCACTGTCTCTACATTTATGCCACCCCTGTTTCATTCACTCTCTCTCACCTACTATCTGTTCAGCTTTCCTTTGCTCCCTGGTCATATTTGTTTGCAATGCCGTCTCACAAGGTACCCCATTCCTGTGGCCATTTCTGAAGTTTTTTTAGTAACTTCTATCTCTTTTCCTTTTACCTAACTGAAACAAATCCTTTTGATTACATTGTAATGTGAATTAACAGTTATCTGTGTCTCACAACCCACTTATTTCGTCAAGTTCTCAGTGTACATTTTTTCTAATGAGATGTCCCCTCCTAACTGTCTATAATTTTAAATAAATAGTTTAATTGTGTATATTTTTAATACTGTGCTGCAACTTCATAAATAGTTGACACGTCTAAAATATTGCTCTACAGTATAATTAGCAAAATGAATTTGAGTCATAAATTTAATTCACATATCATTTAATTTATTCTGCTTTGTTGCAGGGGATGTTGTAGAAGATATTTGGAATGGCTGACAGAGTCATTACATCCAGTCAACTTATGCCCTGTACTAATATGGCCACTTAAAAAACTAACAGCTTTAATTCTTTTACTGCTGTTTTGGGGGGCAACATATACTTTAATTAGAAATGAGATAGCACCAGGAGGAAATATTTTCACCTTACTGATGCTTTTCTTATTAGCTTACATTGTGGGGCAACTTGTGTCATTGATACGGTTGCCTCCTCTACTAGGAATGCTACTGACAGGCATAGCAATTCGCAATCTTCATCTCTTCAATTTGTCAGGGGTATATATGGAAGTTGTTTCTTCACTGAGGTATGATTGCAAATGCTGTTCGTCATATTATATTGCCTTACTTTACAAGGAAGTGCTACTAGATACACTTTCTCATGATATTTTTGTTGCAGGAAAATTGCTATGACTGTCATTCTCATCAAAGCTGGTCTTGGTTTGGATGCTGAAGCCTTGAAACGTCTCAGTTTAGTTGTTATAAGGCTAGCATTTATACCATGTCTGTTTGAAGCATCCACTGTTGGTCTGGTTTCTCACTACCTGCTTGACTTTCCATGGCTTTGGGGTTTTCTGCTGGGGTATGATATAAAATTGTATATATTTATAAGTATTATATATTAATATCATGAAACTAGAAAGTATTGGGTGGGTTACAAACAATGGAATAAGTAAAGAGGGCTGTATAGTTGAGCACTCAGTAACAGGTTGGTGGTTACTCAAAAAAGAACCTCTGTAGTACAACACAGAAAATAAGTTGTTCCTTAGAGCTGCCAATATGTCACAGTAATGTTGCTTTGTGTGTCTGTGTGCTTTGAAGAATAAATCAGTTCACCTTACAGTTCATGACATTGCTTTATGGTAGATGGTTGCCTTTACTCATTCCGTTGTTTATGCAGTATTATACACTTGACATAAAGTCTGACATTTTATGTAGTAAACTACAACAAAGTAAATATAAGATATTATATTCATCAGATGCAAACAGAAGCTCATATAAACAATAGCTATTAGGGAAAATATATCTTCATCTAACAAAGAGATGAAGGAATTGACGATTAATGAAAATAATCAGGTTCTGAAAAGATAATAAACTGGGTGGATAAAAAATCTACTCGCCAAGCAGCAGCAGTGCTAAACACATACTGTATAAGAGTTAAAGAAATGTGAAGCTTCTGGACCCAGAAGCACGTTCTTCTGGCAGAAGGGTCGAAGGCGAAGGAAGAGGGATGAAGGAAAAGGATTGGGAAATGTTTAGGAAATGGGGAGAGTTACGGTAAAGTCACTCAGAACCCCGGTCAGGAGTGACTTACCAGATGGGTTGAGAAGGAAAGGTGCTTTCTGCCAGAAGAAGGAGCCACTGGCTATGAAAGCTTGCACATTTCATTAACTTTTATATGTGTTTTTTCCTGCCACCGTTTGGTGGGGAAATTTATCTGTCCAATCATATTATTATAATATTAATATAATACAGGGTGTATCAAAAAGAATCATCCAGTTGTTCTGAAACTAATAAAGAACTACAGTGAATTTTGTTCTTGATGAACAGGAAACTCAAAAAGTTTTTTTTTCATACCTTTTTATAGGTGTTCAAAATGCCCACCCTTGAGATGCACAGAATATGTTAATGTGGTGTTCAAATTATTCCCACACTGCAGCGAGCATATCTTGAGCAACAGCTTCCACAGCTGCTGTTATGCAGTGTCTGAGTTTATTCATTGTTGTTGGTAACAGAGGCACATAAACGGAGTCTCTTCTTATAAGCACCCACAAGAAATAACCATACACAGTCAGTCTGGTGACCGTGTAGGCCAGTAATGTAAGGCTTAATCATTTTGTCCAGTGTGACGGACCCATTGTTCAGTAATCCTTTATAGATCTAAAAATTCCCACACTTCCAGATGCCAGTGGGATGGTGACCCTTCCAGCTGGTAAATAAGGTTGTTCAAATCAGTCTCCAACAGTGGGAAAAGAAAGTTCTCAAGCATATCGAGACATGTACTTCCTGTAAAAGTGTTCTCAGCAAAGTAAAATGGACCAAACACCTTTTTGCATGAAATTGCAAAAACCCACATTAAATTTTGGAAAGTCCCTCTCATGTTGTAAAACTTCATGTGGTTCTTCCATACCCCCGTATTTTCACATTGTGACAGTTCACAAAGAAAACTGTTATCCTCCAGTGTGCCAAGAACGAAATTACAGAACTCCACACATCGTTGTTTGTCACCTTCACAAAGAGCTTGCAGCAGCTGAATTATGTATGGTTTCACATGTAGAAGTCAACGCAACACACGCCAGATGGACATCAGGGGGCATGTTGTGCTGTTGAGTTGCATGGTGAACTGATTTCTGTGGACTCCTTGTGAAACTGTGGCAGATGTGTTCTACGTCTGTGTCAGGCACTCGGGGACAGCCCGGCAATTTGCCTGTACATAAAAAACCTGTTTCTTGGAATTGTTCGCGCCATTGTCAAATGCTCTGTGCTGTAGGAGGATCCACACCATACCTGATACGAAGGTCATACTTAATAGTTATTACTGATCTGCACTGCACAAGACGTAGACCACAAAACACTTTGTGTTTCCCGACACCATTTTTACTAGAACTGAAGTGGACACTCACTGCTGCTACCTAGTGGGAGCCATGTAAAACTTGAGAGTTCGCTCTTCCAACAGTACGTTGTTCATGCACATATCTCAAATAACATAATAGTTATGATTTTTTAAAATTGGATGATTATTTTTGATACACCCTGTTCAAATGGTTCAAATGGCTCTGAGCACTATGGGACTTAACATCTGTGATCATCAGTCCCCTAGAACTTAGAACTACTTAAACCTAACTAACCTAAGGACATCACACACATCCATGCCCGAGGCAGGATTCAAACCTGCGACCGTAGCAGTCGCGCGGTTCCGGACTGAGCGCCTAGAACCGCGAGACCACCGCGGCCGGCAAATACACCCTGTATAATAACACTATAAGTTGACTGCCAGCTCAGAAAGAGCACATAAAAATTTTCTTAAAAACAAATGATTGGTGTTTCTTAACTGCCAACAAGTCCACATGGACAGAACTGGGAACATCACATCCAACCATTGGTAAGAGATAAAATCCAATATCTTGAGAATGAAATGGGATATCCTTCTACTCTCCATTTTAAATAAAATTTTGATAGCTTGACCATGTTTCATTCACTGCAATGTATGAGCAAAAATCAACCATATGCAAAGTTTACACAATGTGTGTTTACCTCTGGAAACTCTTTAAAATTTCGTGCTATGTTTTATTTAATTTGATGCAGTGCAGTAAGTACGACACACATCAAAGAAATTAGTTCTTTATCGAGAAAAGATATCAGACTGTAGGTGTGCAAACATCAAATTTTTTATCACTTCGTAGGTTTTGAAAAATTGGATGATAAGGATTTCTTATTGGTCAGAAAGCCTTCTCTCAGCAGACAACATTGTACATAATCTGATGAAGCACAGTAAGTATGATGGGTAATGAAAAGGATTTCAGTTCTTCATTGAGCGAAGAATCAGACTGTAAGAGGTGCAAAAATCAGTTTTTCTCACCAACAGTTTCCGAAAAATTGGATGATATGTATTTCATATTAGCTGGAATGCTGTCTCTCAGCACATGCACCAGCAGTACGGCCATAACAAAAGCAGCCTCAGCATGGAATGCAACAGTTGTAGCAGTGAAATGGTTAAGGAAAGGTGCAATTTATCCTAGCTTTCCGAGCCAATGCCTTCTAACAGCAGAAGTATTGAAAGGGAAGAAAAAGGGATGAAGGAAAAGGACTGGTGAGGCGTAGAAAATGGGGAGAGTTAATGGAAAAGTCACCCAGAACCTTAGATGAAGGGAGAGTTACAGGGCAGTACAGAAGACATTTTCTGTGAGAAGGAGGAGTCACTGGCTCTCATCATCTTTGTTTTTAGATATATCCAATTATATTGTGTTATTGATTCCTGATTAGTCAGTTAGGCCTAATTTCACACAACAGCACATAAAATGTATCAAACAAACAGTTGATTTATGATTATTGTGGGTGTGGAACATGTCAGAAAGTATAACATAATACTCACTTCTGTGGTCACTTGTCATGAGATTGTCAAGATATGTAAATACATTACAGTAAACTGGAATTGCTAATATTTACAGAATTAATACACTGTCAGAATGAATCATAGTTATGCACTTTTAATAAATTTGTCATACACAAAATACCTAATTTTGACTATTGTGACCAAGTGCTGTCAAAACTGAAATGTAACAGAGAGGTTTACTTAAGCTGGCCCTGTTAAGATATACATCTATAGAGCAGATGGAGTTGCCTACCAAAAAGTTCTTCAAACTCTGTTTAAACTGTGCTTTGTCTGAAACAAAGTATTTAATGGTTTGGAAAGTGGCTGATGCAGCATAAAAATGTTCTTATTCTTTTTATTCTTCTGTTGTAAAGATACATTTAGACAGCAATTGCCTAAATATAGTGGCAGCATGAATTTGTGCATATCATTTTATGTTATCTACCTAATATACATTTCTATGAAAGCGTTCTTTTACAAATGCTGGGTTTTAATGATTGTTAAGCAAACAAAGTGGTAGGCAGTTAAAATAACTGAGAACATCACAAAATATTTTGTAAAAAATATACGGAAATTCTTTATTTCCCGAATATTTGATTAAGTGTGTGTGTGTGTGTGTGTGTGTGTGTGTGTGTGTGTGTGTGTGTGTGTGTGTGTTTTGATTGGGCAGAAGTAGCAAATTCCTGATTGCCACATAACACACTGTGCTGTAAGTCTTTTATTATTATTATTATTATTATTATTATTATTATTACAAATGAAGCAGTATCGTCATTTGTGCCATTGAGGACACAGATTTCAGTTACTTCACAGCCTAAGCCGTTAATGAAACTGCTGTACTTCTCGCTTCAAGAGTAAATAATAACTCACAGACAGCTAAATTATTTATGCCTGATTTAGTGCACATGAAAGGCAATATATGTTTCAACATGAATGAAGAAAGAGTAATCACCATAACAGCATTCTCAGTGGGAACTGTCAACCTTCCATGGTCATATTCTGCGATGAAGTCATCTGGGATGGATAATATAACTTTCTTATGAGATTGCGCCCAAGAGGTGCAAGGCTCACAGTCTTTTAGAAAAAGTTCCTTATTTACAGCATAATCAGATATGTACATCAGTACTGATGCCTCTGATATTTCAAAAGTCTTCCTTAACACCTCAGAATATTTGTTAACATTTACACATGGAAGCAGAGTCCTCAGGGATACATTTTTATTCAAAGAATTAGCACCATATCTTTCAATCTTGATTTTTTTCTCACTCTCAAGTATTTGGACATAGCTTACACAGTAATTTGCCCCACTGAATTGACAGTAACAGCTAAATCTACCTTCCAGATTGTCATTCTGAGTCTTGCTAAGCAATGTGCAATCTGTTTTGGAATATTTAAATACATATTGAATCAAGACTAAAAATGCTTCAAGAGTATTTGAAAAGTCTGAGGGATTAAAGATTGGGAGCTAGGAACACTCTGCCTCCAGCTTTTCAAACATAATTACTTTTTTTAAAAAATCTAATTGTAAGGAACTATTTACCCTAATAGGTTGCTTATACTGACTTTCACCTTCATATGAACCTTTAACATTCACTATGTGCAACTAATCACAAATGATTTGTATGAGTGATGCTGTATGTTCGGACCCTGGAAAGTCTGTGTCCCTAGAAGGTAAGACCATTAAAGCAGCTACTGAACTTTCATCAGAAACTTTCAGCGCTAAATTAACATTTATTGTGCATCAGCTCCAAACACTCAGAAGTTGCAGTAAGATCAACATTGTCAAAATCAGAAAACTTCAACACACTCAGGTTTAGCAATCCAGTTGTTACGGATACATTTTAGTATATGTACAATGTAAAAAATTAGGAATAACTTTCTACTACTATGAACAGGAAGTGCAATACAAGGCTGTAGTAGATCATTAGGAGTAAGTAGCTCATAAGATTTTCTATTTACTGCCATTATTGTCTGATACTGAAGCTAACACAGTAAATCTAATTTTCTCTACTTCATTAATACATGTAATAGCATACTTTTTAGGTGTGGAGCAGTTAAATTGCTAATAGGTATAATAGTCACATCATCTTTAAATTTTGATTGCATGAAAACCTGAGCTGTTTTAGTTACATCATTATCAGTTTTACTGGCAATATGCAGGGTGATTTTTTTCACTGTGTTCAAACTCCAGGAATTGATAGATGAGAGGATACCGAACAAAAAAGGTCTACTGAATTTATGTCTGGAAATGCATGGTTTCCATTATAGATACCATTTAGTCAGTCATATTTTGTTACAGAAACTGCTGTCTAATATGTGCTGTACCATGCAACCATAGTTACAGTATGCATTGTTTCCTCCTAGAGGGTGTTATTGTTCCTCACATGTAACGTCCTAGTGCCTTCTTCTGCCATAGTAATTGGTAATAATGTGTCCGATTCACTTCTCTTGCTGATTCACCTTGTAGTGGATCTCATACAGCATTGTACACAATGGTTTTGTATTCAAATGGAGAGCTTGCTGACATGATGTTTACTTACGCAAAGCCAAATGGCAATGGGCGGTGGGCAGCAAGGTTGTATCAGGAAACATATCCCCACTGACAACAACTCCACCATTCATTGTTTGCAACAGTGTTTTGTCATTTGTCTGAGACAAGATTGTTTCAGGAAGCAGGAAATCATGAAGGACATACTCAAATTGTTCAGACACCAGACTTGGAGGAAAACGTGATTAACTCTGTGAAAGGCGACCGCCATGTCACTACTAAGCAGTTGGCGTGCCAGCACAGGGTAAGCCAGACGACTGTGTGGAACATCCTCCATCACAGTTGTTACTACCCTTATCACTTACAGCATGTGCAGGGCTTACTAGCGATAGACTTTCCACAACAGGAGCAGTTTTGTCACTGGTTTCTTCACCAGACAACCACAATTTTGGGATTAGTGTTGACCATCCTATTCACAGATGATGCCACCTTTATGCACAGTGGTATCTTCAACTTTCATAACAGTCATCTGTGGGATAGTATGCAGAACACCCCCCGCCCCCCATGGTATGATGACAGCAAACCATTAACATTGGTGCAGCCTGAATGTGTGGGCTGGGATAATTGGCGACTGTGTTTTGGGACCAGTCTTCCTTCCACATCACCTAACAGGCTGTAACTATCAGCATTTCTTGTGGGCGACTTTGCCTCCTCTGCTGGAAGAAGTGCCATTGATGATTCAAAGGGTTATGTGGCTGCTACATGATGGTGCTCCACCCCAATTTGCCAGTAACATTCAGACGTATCTCATTTGTGTCTTCCCTGGTCAACGGATCGGACTAGGGGGTCCAGTTGCATGGTCTACTCGTTCACCGGATCTCAATCTGTGTGATTTCTGGTTATGGGGCCATCTCAAAACTATTGTGTATGCAGAGCTCATTCCAGATGTTGAGACACTGGAGTACCATATTCATGCTGCCTTTGACACTGATTGGATGCAGCCTGGGCAATGTGAACGTGTGAGACAGATCATGGTACAGCACATACGTACATGCATTGAGGCATATGGGAAACCTTTTTCAGCACATACTGTAACTGTTTTTGCGTGGTACAGCACTTATTAGACTGCCGTCTCTGTAACAATGTATGGTCAAATAAATGGTCTTGTGCATTTCCGGACATAAGTTCATTAGACCTTTTTTGTTCCATATCTTCCCATTGATCAATCCCAAGAGTTTGTACATGGTGGAAAAGATCACCCTGTATATTGTATCTCCCTTAAAGAGCAAATGAGGCTCAATGTAAATTTCATCCAGAAGCCTATTTACCGCACATTCATGATCTTTCAGAAATTCTTTTTTAATCTGCAGATATTCTGTACTACCATCTGCGTTTAAAATATCTAACTCAAACTTTTCTGTCAGCTTTCTTACATTACTCGGATGTGGCAAATTGCATGAAAGAAAACCTATTCCAACATACATGTTATGTGCTGAATCACAAAATTCTTGTTTAAGATATCTTCTGTAGACTCTGTTGATTTGACATATGTAATTAGACTATCCAAGGCATGCTTACATTTTACTGACACACAACCACAAGCACAACCACAAGCACACAAGCACATTATGCTGAGGAATTTTACATCACTTTTTGAAATTTTCACTTTCTGCATCACATAATCTTCTGCTATTGTCAAGTATAATGGAAAATCAGGGAAAATTGATGGCACTGCATCTGGTTTCATCCTTTGTTAACTCCTTACAAATGTCTTTGCTTTACTGTAAGCTATAAACTGTTCCCTTTTTACCTTTAGTTCTTCATCACTGGGTAAAGAAGACGTGCTGACTTTTTCATTTTGTGATTTGCAGTTACTTTTACAACCAAGCATATTACAGCACCTCCGCATTTTTAGTATTTGAAAACGGATGTTCAATATACACTGAACAGCCAAAGAAACTGATACACCAGCGTAATATTGTGTAGGGCCCCCGTCAGCACACGGAAGTGCCCCAACACGATATGGCATGAACTCTACTTATGTCTGAAATAGTGTTGGACGGAATTGAAACCATGAATCCTGCAGGACTGCCCATAAATCCGTAAGAGGATGAGGGGGTGGAGATCTCTTCTGGACAGCATGTTCAATGCATCCCAGATATGCTCAAAAATTTCATGTCTGGGGAGTTTGGTGGTCAGTGGAAGTGTTTAAACACAGAAGAGTGTCCCTGGAGACCCTCTGTAGCAATTCTGGATGTGTGGTGTGTCACATTGTCCTGCTGGACTTGCCCAAATCCAGCAGAATGCACAATGGACATGAACAGATGCAGGTAATCAGGCAGGATGCTTACGTACGTGTCACCTGTCAGAGTCATATCTAGATGTATCAGGGGTCCCATATAACTCCAACTGCACACGCCTCACGCCATTACAGAACCTCCACTAGCTTCAACAGTCCTTTGCTGACATGCAGGGTCCATGGACTCATGTGGTTGTCTCCATACCTGTACACGTCAATCCACTCAATGTAATTTGAAACGAGACAAGTCCGGCCAGGCAACATGTTTCCAGTCATCAACAGTCCAAAGTTGGTATTGAAGGGCCGAGGCAAGGTGTAAAGCTTTGTGTTGTGCAGTCGTCAAGGGTACACGAGTGGGCCTTCAGCTCCAAAAGCACATATTGATGATGTTTTGTTGAATAGTTTGCAAGCTGACACTTGTTGACGGCCCAGCATTGAAATCTGCAGCAGTCTGCAGAAGGGTTGCATTTCTGTCATGTTGGACGAGTCTATTCAATCATTGGTAGTCCCATTCTTGCAGGATATTTTTCTGGCCACAGTAATGTTGGAGATTTGATGTTTTACTGGATTCCTTGTATTCATGGTACATTCGTGAAATGGTCGTAAGGAGAAAGCCCCACTTCATCGCTACCTCAGAGATGCTGTGTCCCATCGCTCATGAACAAACTGTAACACCATGTTCAAACTTACTTAAATCTTGATGGCTTGCTATTGTTACCGATCTAACAGCTGTGCCAGACACTTGTCGTCTTATATAGGTGTTGCTGACCGGAATGCCATATTCTTCCTGTTAACATATCTCTGTATTTGAATATGCATGCCCCTACAAGTTTCTTTGGCGCTTCAGTGTATTTATTACGATATAAATATACACAAGGTGACATAACTTCAAAGCATAACCTGAAAGAATCTTGAAAATATTCGTTCACAATGATTGTTAAGAAACTACAATTACTATCTAAACAAGCGGTTAACAAGCACTTATTGTTAATAGAACTGCAAATTCATAAATCTCACTTTACCAACTGAAGATAAACAAATAACAGACAAGTCCTTGCGAAAGTCCTGAGTCACATACACAAATGAACCAGTGAACTCACATGGAATAGATCACAATCTCTACAGGCAAGGAATTACTTTGTGTATGTCACAAACAAGATAGCTTCCAGTACTCGGGCCAGTATTTCTAGTCCACTGTGAGCATAACCATTATTCTGCCTCTGGGTATCTGCAGTTCCATGCCCAGAATTATAAATATTTTACAAAACTGACCTAGTTTAATGACAGTGGAGATAATGCAATGTAATAGCCTACTTTTAGTTTGACAGAAAAGTAGTTTCCTTATTGGAATTGGGGTCTAGGATTATTCTGTTTTCAGACTACTGTGTCATTATTGAAGTAATCAATATTTTTGATTGTGAAATCATTTGGCACTGTAGCTGTATTGAAACTGTGAACATCCTTTGGCATATTTTTTTTTCTTCACAAAAATTATAAAATATGTATGGGATTTTGATTTGCTCTACAGGTTTGTTCTGGGTGCTGTCTCACCTGCTGTTGTTGTTCCTTCATTATTACACCTGCAAGAAAGAGGTTATGGAGAAGATAAAGGTGTAGCTACACTGGTTATCGCAGCTTCTAGTATTGATGATATAGCTGCTATCACTGGTTTTGGCGTTATTTTGGGATTCATTTTCTCTGAAGGTATGGTCTGATGATGAAGCTAATACTTGGTCCATAATTTATGTATAGTATTAAACTTAATGTGAGCTTAACATTGTCTTTCACTCTTTGAATCTCATCAAAATTGTATGGATCTGATATGAACATGGATAAAGTCTTCCTGCTGTAAGTGCCCTTATCTGAGTAGATTTACTTCCTTAATGTCTGACAACTTTAAAAAATAAATTGGTAAATAAATGTATGGATTGGACTTCTACATGTGTGTCTTGTAAGATGAGTATGCAACTGCATTGTATTTTATTACAGCATGGTTTTCTTCTACTTTATTCATTTAATGGACTTTCACTAAATTACTTTAAAAACAATGGAAGAGAAAAAAAATTTTCATAGTAAAATGAGAAAAAACTGTATGATGTTACATTTGTTTAGAAATTGTGCCACTCAGATACAAAATCAGTTAAAGAGACATTATTTTTTCCTGTGATCTCAATTTTTAATACTGAATTCCCATCCCAGCATGTTAGGATCTGCTAAGAGGAATAGTTACTGTTCCAGAGCTAAATAATATGCGAATGCTGAACGATATCTTTAAACATACAGTGTAAATCTAAGCAAGACTATGACACCTTATTAAGCGTAATCTAATAACATTTAGAGTGATAAAGGCGGATGTCTGTATCCCTGGTGTTACATATATTGGACAGAAAGTGCCATTGGTATGAAAGTATACAGTTAGAAAATGTATTGTGTGTATCTATATGGCTTAGCAGTAGGTATCAGTAGGTATTTTGTCTCTTATATGGAGGACTGTCATGCTTTGAGGCCTGGAGAAAGCCTCATTTAACCCTCTGAGAACCACTAAATCTTTTCAAATGAAAAGTATGAGGTCTCGTTTGCAAAGTCAAACTATATCTTGGAGAGTGTCCTGACCGTATGCCTCTCCTGTGCAGCCATCCAGTGGCACGTAAGGCAGAGAATGAAACAGGTTTGTTCAGCAGACCAATGTAGTGCAGTTTACATAGCCTTGACCTCTCTGCTTCTGATGCACCTAGGAAACACTAACATGTATACAAGGGGCTCAGGAAATTTTATTGAGAAACTGAAGAAACTGAAATTATGCCCACACGATATCCTGGTCAGCTTTAATGTTCTTTCTTTGTTTACTCAAATATCAGTCAATGACTCTCTCAAACATAGTGGTTCCATGTTCCCTAAGGACATCACCAAACCCTCTCATACATTTCTTACCATGAGCTACTTTATGTGGAATGGCTATTTCTATAAACAGCTGGAAGGTGTCACTATGGATAGACCATTTAGTCCAGTGGTTGCCAGTTTCTTCATGGTGTATTTCAAAAGGCATGTACTGGACTTGGCACCTTGTAAACTTAAGATGTGTTACAGATATGTTGATAATACATTCAGTATGTGGAGTCATGATGAGGAACAGCTTGGTGACTTCGTAAGACATCTGAACAATTTCTGTGCAAACATAAAATTTACTATAGAGGTGAATTTACTATAGAGGTCGAAATGGACCAAAAACTAGCCATTTCAGATGTGCTGCTTATAATGAATGGTGAGAACCTAGTTCACAGTGTGCATAAAAAATTGATACATGTGCACAAACTGTCAGATCACTATTTGAACCAGAAAAGACAAATGACTAATAAGCTCATAATGTATGCAAGATGAATATGTGGAGCCAAAGCACATCAGGTTTGACATGCAACACCTGGAGTGTGTTCTGAGGACCAGTGGGTTCTCCATCATTTGCATAAGAAGTCCCACAAAACCTAACATTGGACAAAGTGACACGTCAAAAGAAAAATGGCCCAGTAACACCTTTGAGCCATACATCCCCATGGTGAAGGACAGAACTGGCCATACATTGCATGAATATGACATCAAACTATTTATAAATTAGCTGACAAGATCAGAGAGTGTCACAAATTGACAAGGGACAGAAAGGACCCACTCAGTATGTCAGGCATATGCTGCTTACATGTGGAGAAGTCTATTTTGGAGTGACTGGACAATCCACCCTGTGCTGGAGCTCGTGCTGTGTGAGACTGACCTCATAACAAAATTTGCCATCACAGGTGTTCTTACTGCAGAGAAGAGCTAACATATCTACTTGTTCACAGAAACTGTAGAAATTCACAAACATGGCAATAGCTTCAATAAGAAAGAAGTAAATGGGTCCTGGATGCTCATGCAGTTAGCACGCAGAGAACCACAGTGGTAATGACCAGGGCAAAGCCCTCAGACATTGGTGCGACAGGCACATGTAACCCCTGGCTGCCGACTAAACCCCCAATGTTAACTTCTGACAATGTCAGCAATCTGTGCTGGCAGAACATCAGGAAAATATTTTAACAAACATTGGCCTAGTGATACATCAACATACCTGGTGATGGTTTGTCAAGTTGTGAAAAGGTTTGTGGCTTAATTAATATGTTCTGTCCTTTTAATGTTATTCTTGAATTATGTTTTCTTTGGTTTTCCTTGAAGGATTAGAGGAGATTATGTGCAGGTTTAGTGTTCAAAAACATGGTTTGATTGGTTGCAGAGGTGTATAAATGAGTACTTGATGAATGGGACAAGTGCCTTACTCTGTCAATCAGGTTTGATGTCTCTACTGGCAATAACTGTGGCTCATTCATGCCATAGGCAAGTATACAAGCAAAATACATAATTTTAATGGAAATGAATGAGTTGTCTACAAGGAGAAAGCTTTTTGTACTATTTTGTTTTTACTAGTAGGAGTCATGATGCTGGTTCTGTGAAATTCACAGAGAAAAGTGAACTGGAGAGAAGTTACTAAGTTGTGTCTGATAGCCCTTTCACTGCCTACAAAAGCCTGTAAGTAAAGGCAAAGGTTTGTAGGTTGCCAACAGGTTCTTTACACAAATTATATTTCAGCCTGTCTTACTGGTCTTGGTTTATAATACTGCAGTACATGATCTGTTCTCACAGAGGGCATTTATTGTTACATTTGTCTGCTACAGTTTGATTATTACTACTTTGTGACTGACAGTTTGTAGTGGCAAGAAGGATGGAAGCTGGGTTGGCATTGCCTGCTGCCACACATGATTCCACATAATCATGCATTTGACAATTGTATGTGCACTACAAAGAAAATAAAACATGTTCTTAGAGTTGCTGCTGATGTCTTTGGGAGATAGGTTCTTGAGGAATGCAGTAACAGCAGTGATAATGATTGTGAATGCAGGTTATACTATGAATGGATGCACACAGCTTATTTCAACAATGGATACATTAATACATTTTTAAAAGTAATGTCTTAGGGTGTCCATTTCTGAACAAAACTTTCTCACTACAGACAATAAAATGAACTTACTGCACTGACTGTTGTATGCACAAACATGCTAATTGATTTGCAGAGTCTCTCTCTGACCCAGAAATGGAACGAAAATTATGTGCACATCGCCTATATAAAATTTATATACTGACACTTCAAATTGGAGAGATATAAATACTTTTCTGATATGTTTGTTATATTTCATATGCATCAAACATAAAAATATCAGCACCCACATATTCACATCAAACTCTGGAAGTTCAGTGTTATAGGTGACTTAATTTTGAGGCATCATGATAGAAAATAAATAAATAAATAAATAAATTTGACCAAAATAATTGTTTCATAAAATTGCTTGATTGAAGGCTTCAAAGTGAAGTAAACACACACTTTCCGAAATCTGTGTTTCATATTTGTGTACCAATTTAACTAACATTAGATTTGGATGTAGTTTTGCTTAACATACAAGGGTGCAAATGACTTGAAATCACTCCATATTTGTCTCTCTGCTTTCCATCCACTGGCTACTGAAACACTATCAAGTAGCAACTTCTCTGTACCCACTCATCACTCTGTTCTGCCCTGCAGAGATTTGGCTTATGTTGCCCCAGCTGTAAATGTAACACGGGACAAAAGTGTTCCCTTCTCCTCCTTTTGTAACAAACTGTGACTAATAAGGTGCACTTAAAAAATACAACACAGCTGATGGATGACTGCTACCAGCTAACTTGTAGAAATATCAATCAGAAAATTATTTTAATCCAAGAGGATAAATTGTTTGTGCTGTAAATAGCAAGTGGTACATTAAGGAAATTGTAAATGCCTATACTATCTTTCTTTTCATATTTGTTATTATAATCCAATGAATTATCATTAAAGTACTCATTACCAACAGTCTTTAAAGCTTTAACAGAACTGCAAATACTGACCTGATGATCTGTTTGTTTACCCGAAAACTTTTCCTTTAGAATATAGGTCAGAAAAACTGAAGAATTACTGCTATTATCTTTACCATCAGCTCATAGCTAATATGATGGTGACATTCATTTACATATCGGATTTTGTCTAGCATTATTGCCACATCATTGTTTTTTCAAACTGGAATTATTTTGAGAGAGAGCCTCATGGGAATGTAATGAAAATTTAATATAATTCTCTAGTCATACTCATGGGAGCATACAGTTCGGTCAGTAAACTACTTCATGTCATGCCAGAGGTGATGCTGAATGCTTACACAGGAGAGGTATGGACTATGCAGATTACTCTTCCAGGAATTAATGGACATTTTCCTTTGTTTAAAATATCTATTGATGGGACAGTGAATAATTGCCAGACTACAAATCTAAAAGGCTGGGCTCTGATCCCCAGTCATTACAAATAATTTTTTTTGTCATGTATCACCTGTTTCATCTATGTCAATGAATTATTAATGTGAACAATGTCAAGTTGTGCCCTGGTTCAAAGTCTGTGTTTAACTGGCAGTTTATCGGATAAAAATCTGCTTCAGTTTCCAGCAATTTCTTAATTTATCCCATGACCAATTTAAAAGCATAAAGCTTCATCTTCAGGTGCCACCAAATAATGATGGCAACATAATTGTACAGTGGTCATGCCAGTCTCAGTTATGGGTGGTGGTGGGGGTGGGGTTGAGGGGTCACACCCATGTCAAACAAACACTTAGGGGTATAGGACCAGCAACCACTCAGACAGCATGACACGGAAGTGACCAGTACTGATGGTCGTGGAATAAATTAAGAAATTATTGGCAACTGAAGCAGATTTTTATTCTATAAATATGTTCCTCGGCTGCAGATGTTCATTTGATCAAATATTTTAAGTGGCTGGATAACACAGTTCAAAGGCTGGAGGGGAAGGCATTGGCATACTCCTCCAATAGGGCCTTACCTAGTTCAGATCCACCTATGGGTTGATGATAGCTTTACCTTTAATTATGCTTTTAAGGCTGTGCGTACTCTTTTCCAATTGTTGAATAGAGAAAAGACCTAGAAATTTTGAAAGATTGAACCCAGATCCATTTTTGTGGTAATCATTCACTGTTCAGGTAAGGCAGCAAGCAGGAATACTGTCACCGTTTCCCATTTCCTACACCATACTGCATGCAGATAACAGGAAAATTAAAGTGGCTCCACAAAGTCCTTATTTTAGTGTTAGTAATGAGGCTGCATCAGTTAAACTTTAATCACTTAAACATCATATGTGGAATGAATATCACATCTATTAATTCCTTCAATGTGCTGATACAAACCTATAACCTCTAAACTTGGCTTTAGTGCCTGTAAAGAAGAACTCAGCAGTCTAGTATTTCATGGAGAATTACACTCACAAAACAAGAGAAGACTTTTATGTTCATTTTTCTACTTACTTATTTCAAAGATCAATTTTAAATTTATTGCTATAGTAATATTTATTTATCCTCTTGACTGAATAGTTTATATTAATTATAAATTATTTACAGTGTTTTGTGACACTTGTTTTTTCACGTGCTGCAGGTAATGTAACTCAGCAATTACTTCAGGGTCCACTGGAAGTTGTTCTCGGTTTGGGATTTGGTATTGCATGGGGTGTGGTGTCAACGTACATACCGCACAGGAAAGATGTAAGTGCAGTATTTACAATTAGTCTTTTCTCAACAAAAAATTTTACCAATATTGTAAGCAATCATTGATTTTGGTTTCAGCCATATGTAGTTTACTATCGAGCTGCAATGATTGCTGGAGGAGGAATATTTGCAGTTTTTGGAAGTCAGATTCTTGGTTATGATGGAGCAGGAGCTCTTGCATGTATTACAGCTGCATTTGTAGCATGTTGTGGTTGGAAGGCTCAAGGCTGGAGTGCAGAATATGTAAGTACTCTGTGTGCAATGAAGCAGGACGTTCACTGCGATCAAATACATTAATGGTTTAATCTCGACAGATGCTGTTCTCAAACAGAACTAATATTACAAGGCAAAATAATTTTATGGTGACTTGTGGTGAAATGTACACATAATTTTTGGGGCCTAATACTGATATTCCCATTTAACTCCCCTGTAACTAGAACGCTGAGGAAGTGTGCAATTAATTATGCAATACTTCTCTCAGTTATTCTTGTTGTTGTGGTCTTCAGTCTGAAGACTGTTTTGATATAGCTCTCCTTCATACTCTATTCTGTGCAAACCTCATCATCTCCAAATAACTACTGTAACCTAAATCTTTCTGAGTCTGCTTATTTTATTCATCTGTTGGTCTACTTCTATGATTTTTATTCCCCCCACTTCCCTTGAGTTCTAAATTTCTGATCCCTTGACATCTTGGAATGTGTACTATCAAACGATCCCATATTCTAGTCAAGTTGTGCCACAAATTTCTTTTCTCCCCATTGCATTAAGTACCTCGTCATTAGTTAAGTCATCTACCCATCTCATCTTCTGCAATCTTCTGTACCACCACATATCAAAAGCATCTATTCTCTTCTTGTCTAAACTGTTTGTCATCCATGTTTCAGTTTCATATAAGGCTACACTCCAGACAAATTCCTCGAGAAAATACTTCATAACACTAAAATCTGTATTCGATGTTAACAAATTTCTCTTCTTCAGAAACACTTTTCTTGCCATTGCCAGTGTACAGTTTATAACCTCTCCACTTCAGCCATCATCAGTTATTTTGCTGTCCAAATAGAAAAACTCATTTACTATTTTAAGAATCTACTTTAAGTGTTCATCTGATATCATTCTTTCAAGATACTGTCCATTCTGTTCAACTGCCCTTCCAAGTCCTTTACTGTCTCTGACAGAATTACAATGTCATCGGCGAACCTCAAAGTTTATATTTCTTCTCCTTCAATTTTAATTCCTATTCCAACAATATGGAAGGATAGATTGTTACTCACCACACAGAGGTGGCATTGTAGCCCAGACTGGCACAATGAAAAAGATTCCTAAAATATTAAGCTTTTGGATACAGTCTTTCTTCTGAAATAGAAACTTCATGTACATTCTGACAATCACAACTCGCACACACATGACCACCATCTCTGGCTGCTGGAGCCAGACTTGTCGGACTCCAGCACTTGGAGACTGGCCTTATCCAAAAATTACCTTGAGCAGTTAATCAGAGAACCAACACATGAAGGCAACAGCTTAAACCTGCTGATGACAAACAGACCAGAACTTTTTGACATAGTTAGCTCAGAGCAGGGAACCAGTGATCATAAGGCTGTTACAGCATGACTGAATACAGCCATAAATAGGAAGATCTTTCTGTGTAACAAGAGTGACAAGAAGCAGATTTCAGATTACCTAAGTGGCCAGTACGAAAATTTCATCTCTGGCACTAACAATGTTGAGTCTCCATGGACAAAGTTCAAGGGCATTAGTGCTTTAGGCTGGTATGTGTGAACCAAGTTGTGAGGGATGAAAAAGACCAGCCATGGTTCAACAGTGGTGTTAGAAAGTAGCTACAAAAACAAAGAGTGCTCCACTGCAAATTTAAACATAGCCAAAGCCTCACACACAAAAATCAAATGAAAAGTAAGCATAAAGAGAGTCATTCATGAAATGTTCAACAAATTTGAAAGTAGAATTCTGTCTACTGGCTACACAGAAAGTTCTAAGAAGTTTTGGTCTTATGTTATATAAGTAAATTGATTGAAGCCATCTGTTCAGGCACTTGGGACCATAATTGCATTGAGACAGAGGACAACACAAAAAGGCCAAAATATCAAACATCTTTGTCCAAAACTGTTTGAGAGAGGAAGATCAGATTATAGTGGCTCCATTACATCATCACATAAATGACAAAATGGCTGATGTCAAAATAAGTCACCATGGGATAGAAGAATGACTGAAATCATTAAATAGGGGGAAGGCCACTGGACCCGATGAGATATCAGTACAATTCTACATAGAGCATGCGAAAGAACTTGCTCCTTTCTAGCAGCAGTATATCGTAAGTCTTTGGAGGTGTGAAGTGTTCCGATGATGGAGAGATAGCACAGGTCATTCCCATTTTCAGTAAGTGTCTTTGAACAGATGCTCAAAGCTGCAGGCCTATATCTCTGACATCAGTCAGTTGTAGAATTTGCTAACATGTTTTATGCTTGTGTATTGTGACCCTTTTGAGATTGAAAATCTCCTCAATAGGAATCAATATGGGTTCCAAAAGCAATGATTGTATGAGGCCCAGCTTGCCTTGTTTGTCCACGAGACCCATGAGGTGGCAGATACCAGTGCCCCGATGCTGTGTTCCTAGACTTCTATAAGGCATTTGATACACTCCCGTATTGCCAACAAATGAACAAAATATAAGCCTGTGGATTATCAAAACCAATTGTGTGATTGGATTTAAGCGTTTCTAGCAAACTGAAGACAGCATGTTATTGTCAATGGAGAAAACTTTTCAGACGTAAAAATGACTTCAGGCATACTTCAGTGGGTCCATTACTTTCCACAAGATATAAATGATGTAGCAGACAACATTAGAAGTTCCTTGAGGATTTTCATAGATGATGCTATTGTATACAAAGAAATTGCAATGCTAGAAAATTATAGAGAAATGCAGGAAGACCTGCAGAGGGTTGATGCTTGTTGCAGAAAGTGGCAATTGACCTTCAACATGTTGTTGTTGTTGTGGTCTTCAGTCCTGAGACTGGTTTGATGCAGCTCTCCATGCTACTCTATCCTGTGCAAGCTTCTTCATCTCCCAGTACCTACTGCAACCTACATCCTTCTGAATCTGCTTAGTGTATTCATCTCCTGGTCTCCCTCTACGATTTTTACCCTCCACGCTGCCCTCCAATGCTAAATTTGTGATCCCTTGATGCCTCAAAACATGTCCTACCAACCGATCCCTTCTTCTAGTCAAGTTGTGCCACAAACTTCTCTTCTCCCCAATCCTATTCAATACCTCCTCATTAGTTACGTGATCTACCCACCTTATCTTCAGCATTCTTCTGTAGCACCACATTTCGAAAGCTTCTATTCTCTTCTTGTCCAAACTGGTTATCGTCCATGTTTCACTTCCATACATGGCTAAAACAAATGTAATAAATTGCATATACATACCCAGAAAGATCTCTTCATAAGTGACTAAATGATTGCAGAACAATCACTGGAAGCAGTTTCTTCCATAAAATATCTAGACTATGCTTAAAGAGCAATTGAAAATGGAATGACCACATAAAAGTAATTGCAGGAAAGGCAGATGGCAGCCTGAGATTCATCAGAAGAATCCTGAGGAACTTTAGGCCATCAACAAAAGAGGTAACTTACAAAACCCTCATTTGACCAATACTTGAATATTTCTCATCAGTACGGGATCTGTACCAGATGGGATAGATAGAGGGAATAGAGAAGATTCAAGGAAGAGCTGCACATTTCACTACAGGTTCATTTAGTAAGCATGAATATGTCACAGAGATGATCAACCAATTCCACTGTCAGATGTTGCAAGAGAGGCATTCTGTATCACAGTATGGTTTACTGGTAAAAGTTCTGAGAGGATATGTTCCTAGAAGAGTCGACAAGTACAATGCTTCTTCCTACACATATCTCACAAAAAGACTATGAAGACAAAATTAGAGAGTTTAATTTGAGCCCACACAGGGGCTTTCTTGCAATCATTCGTCTTGTGAACTATTCTCAACTGAAACAGGAAAGAGGGGCAAGTGACAATGGAACGCAAAGTACCCTTCACCACACACTACAAGGTGGCTTACAGAGTATAGATGTAGATGTAGATGTATGTGAGTTGTGCTTGTGTGAATCTGTGTGTTTGCTTTCTACCTCAAAAGAAGGACTTAACCAATAAGATTAATATTTTAGCAGTATTTTTCATTGTGCTTCTGAATTCAACATCTCTACTGGTATGTGGTGATTAACAATCTATCCTTTTCATATTGCTGTTAGCACGCTTGTAGAATATTAAAGAATGTGTGGGACTAGTAATTCATAAATGGCCTTTCTACAGACAGGAGGCAGTTATTCCCTTGAGTTAAAGAATATTATTATATTCACATTTTGATAAGTTCTTGGTCTTTGCATGTAACACATCACAACACCAAAATACATTGAAATCTGTTAGCATCCCTCTGTGCTTTGACATAGTAAATATAATGGATAGCCAGCCTAAAGAGCCACCATGAAAGTCTGTAGTCATGGCAGAGTCGTATCAGCTACCAAGTCCAAAGAAATAATGACAAGAAATTCCCAGATCACAGCTAAACAGAACAGAGCATGATATC
Organism: Schistocerca nitens; assembly: GCF_023898315.1. Taxonomy (NCBI): domain Eukaryota; kingdom Metazoa; phylum Arthropoda; class Insecta; order Orthoptera; family Acrididae; genus Schistocerca; species Schistocerca nitens. The sequence goes on along the minus strand of NC_064615.1, from coordinate 720,924,089 downwards.
AGCAAGAGTTTTAAGTGTAGCACTGCTTGATCCAAAGTTATAATGATTTACAGACAGTAGTTCAACCCACAGACAGCCTTCTTACTCCATCTTATGGTGGTCAGAGAAGTCTGTGGCTTGATGTTCTTAGGCCATTGATCTCACTGTCCAAAGAGAAAAATAAGCGTTTATCACTCAAAATAATACTGCTGTTATTGTTCTATAGCGGATGATGTATCTAAGATGTTTTTGACCAACAGTATTCGTATTATGTGAACATTTTTGTGAAGATGGCTTCCTGCTCGTAACCTTTCAAGTTGGAAAAATAACTAATTTCACAGCACTTTCCCACAAAAGGCAATGGTTCCAGTTACGAGTCCTGTTCTGTCACACAAATTTAATATTCCAGGAACTGTGAAATAAATCTTGTACATTATTTTTCTATGGGATGCTACATGATGGCTGCATTGCCTAAGAATTATCTTATGCACCTCAGTGTACAGTATGTTATTTTGTGAAAGGTTTGTTATTGCTTATTAAATAAAAATATGCTTAAGAATTGTTGGACTTACTCTACATCTATGAAGACTCTTTCACTTGGGATGGATGGAAAAGCCTTCATTATCTCTCTCTCCCTTTTTTTAAAAAATTCGTATTATGTATTCATGTTTAATGAAAAGTTCTACATTCTTGAGGATCTCCCTATTATGGACCTATGTAGCAAACAGTATATCTAATGTAATCTCTTTTCTAAATGTAATTGCTGTTGACAGCTATCATGATCACTAGATTCCTGTTATGAGTTTGCACTGATATGATTGACTGAAAGATGGATTTGATCATAAAATGTTGAAACTGATCTAATTGCTCTTACAAAAATGATATTATGGAAATAAATCAGTGTGGTGGTGATATCTGTGAAGCATTTTGTCTTTGACATGCTCTAAAATAGTTAGACCCTTTTTGTTTTGAGACATGTCAATTCTACACCGAAACTGTCAACAGAATACGTTAATTAATGTAAATTTTATGTATTTTCTGTCATAATTGTGTAGTGTCTATAAGGCTACTAACATGTAGCAGTTAAGTATGTGATTTGTCATAATTTCATTATTTTGTCAGTACAGTAACTTTCACCAGTGTGGTAGATTCTACCTGCTACTGAAAAAAAAAAAAAAAAAATGAAAAAATGGTATGTGAGCTTAGGTATGGTCCTTTATGTGGCTTATTTTTCAGAATCCAGTTTCCAATATATTTTCAGTCATATGGGAAATATTTCAACCCATACTGTTTGGACTTATTGGCACTGAAATTCTCATAAGTCAGCTAGATGGTGGCACTGTGCTACGTGGAATGGGTGTTCTTTTTGTAGGCCTTTTGGTGAGTATGAAAACTATGTATGGACAAGTGAATGATTCACAGATGCTTTAATATAAATTATTTACTGCTGCTGTTAAGTTTTTCCTCACTATATTTTTTATACTGTAAGTGAATACATGTACAATATTTTTCTTTATGCTTGGAAGGCACTTTTTATTTAACTTGAAAACACTTATTTGTCAGGGTTGGCTTGTTTTGGCTACATTGTGACTTTAAAGTAAAAAATATTTAAATGAAATTGAGAAAGTGATTTTAAAAGAATATCAAAAATTGCATTGATTGACATCCAACAGATCATCAGTTTTCTTTTCCATTCTTCTCTAAGTTGTTCTTGTCAGCAATTTGGGTCCATGAGCTGTTAAGCAGATTGTGCAGTAACTCTCAAACTTCTTTACCATTGCTATCTTTGGAATTGTGTGGATGATATTTTTCTGAAAGTCTGATGGTGTGTCTCATAGATTCTGTGCACCAAATTGAATAGTAGTTTGGTTGCTATTTTCCCTAATGCTTTCACAAATTCCAAGGAAATTATGTTTATACCTTCTGCCTCATTTGATCACAAGTCTTCCAAAGTTCTGTTAAACTCTGACTCTAATCTGGATCCCTTCTGTCTTCCATACTGACTCTCATTTCTTCTTCTCTCAAGTCATCAGACAGTTCATCCCCTGGACAATGTACTCTTTCTGCTGATCCAGTGTCTCCTCTGCATTTAACAGTGGAATTCGTCTTGCACTCTTAATGTTGATGGCTTTGTGTTTAATTCCACTGAAGTTTGGTTTGACTTTTTTAAATACTGAATCAGTGACTCCAGTGATTATTTTCTTTTCAATATCTTCGCATCTTTACTTTAGCCATTTCATACTGGCTTTCCTGTACTTCATACTTATTACATCTCTAAGTGAATTTTATTGATGTGTTTGTGTCTTTCCTTCAATATTTTTGTACTTCCTTCTTTCACGGATCAGTTTGAAGTATTTCTTCTGTTACCCTATGATTTTTTTAAAGTTATCTTCCTTGCACTTACATTTGTCTGTCCCACTCAACTAAACTTAGTAACCATAAATAAGAAAAATAACTTATCCTAATTCCAGAAAATCAGATATGTCAATTTTGAGAACACATTTGGAAATAAGAGTGCACACTAGATCAAAAGAAGCTAAAGCTCATGGGATTTTAATCACATGGTGCACCAAGACAGCTCTTTCTGATTATTATGAGTTCATACTGCCACAGAACCTTAGAGTCATCTGTTACATACCCTTGTAGTGAGGAAACATTGCACAGGATTAAACATCTAAATACATGTTTGCATGGACCATATTTTACTGCAAAGTGTGGTTGCAATTATTTTGCCACCAACCTTACTGTAATACAAGGCAATCATGTGGTATGGCCTGGCAATATTACTGACAGAGCAGGCTGTTGCAGTTGCTGAGGTACAGCCAAAGTATTGCCAGTGCTTTCCTAGAGGGGTGGAGAATATTTTGGTTGGTCAGGCTGTCTCTATCCCAGTCACTGTCTGTAAATATTTTCACCCTGCTCTCAGCCTTAATTCCATTTTTTCACACCAACAGTGCTGCAGTGCCAAGTCACATAATCTGAATGGTGAAACAAAATTATTTTGCTTCAGTTCAAAAGCTGACATGTGAACAAGGGGCATGAGTTTTGTTTGCTGGCTACAATATTGTCAGACAGTGGTCATGTGTTTGTGAGTTGCATTTGCATGTGTGTGTGTGTGTGTGTGTGTGTGTGTGTGTGTAGGAAGTAACATATACAATGAAAGCATTTATTCAAATGCGTGAGTGGAGCAAAAACAAGATGTCCTGTAAATTTAAGAATGAATATTTGTCCGAATTTTCATAGCCAAACGAAAAGTGGGAAAGGGACAAATGGGGTAGGAAATTGACCAGTGTGAGATCTAGTTCTGCAGTAAAGGGTTTATTTGCTTGAAAGTAATTACTGTAATTAAGAAAAAGTTAATTAGTGATTTGAGGGAAAATTGAAATATTTCACGAACAGCCACTGCTAACTATGTAAATGAAGTTTCAAAAAATTCATCTCTTAAAGACATAGCTTTTCTGTGAATAAAATGTTATAAATAAAATGTTATGGTGGTGTGATATTTCACTGTCAAAAATAAATTGTGAAGTCTTTCTTTCATGTGGGGAAAATAAAATAGATGTCAAATTGCAGCAGCCCCTCTCCACACCTGAGTCATCGGTGTGGCTGACTGACATGTGGGGGACCCAGGTTTTATTCCCAGTGTTTCCAAGTATTTTTCATTGGTGGGAGGACTGGATCAAGGTTCACTCAGCCTTATGATGTGGGTTGAGGAGCTACTTGAACGAGAGTGGTAGAGAGAGCAGTTTTTCACCCCTCTTGTCCCTCCAAACTGCACCAAATTTTGCCATTGGCTGAGTATGACACAGCTGTCAGTTGGTCCCAATTGACCCATCTGTGGCCAGAATGGCAGTGCCTTGCTTTTTCTCCCACATCACAGCATAAATTAGAATTTCCCTTGTTTCTCTTGATCTATATGATCTTAGAGGGCAACCCAACAATGCTTTGCAATTGCTAAATATGTACAGGAATGGGATATACATCCAAATGTGGGATATCCCTTGAAATTGTGTCAGGACATAAATTTTGGCTGTTTGCTGCCACTTCCCTCTCTTTGAAGGTGTGAAACTCAAAGTTATAATAAATCGTGTAGAATTTGAATGAAAAAGACTCCTATGTATTTGATTTTGGGTGTTATTGTTTTTGAGGTTTTTAAATTTTTTGCGGACAATACAGTTACAAAATTTCAGAATGATGGTAGAAGTATGTCATGGTTTTCTGAACTAACAGTTTGTGAAAGGGCAACATACATTTAACCATGCTAAAAACATTCTGATCATAAATCAATTCCAAACTACTTGAACGTCTGACCTTGACCTTGACCTTGTTTATTGTTACTGCAAACAAAACACTAACTGGGAATTGGAGTTACTTAAAATAAATGGGTAAATTGGTTGGGGTCACTGGTATATGGGGCATGAGAGTGAGCTCAACAGCTACTGAACCGGTGAGAATACAAGCTTTTATGACATTATGTCTCGCAGTATTAATTTACCATTATCGAGTCTTGAAGGACTGAGATTGCGTAGTAGTATTCTAATCATAAGCCCATAATGCATCAATAGAACTTTTCTAATATACAGGTTTTCTGATAAGCCCAACTACAAGGAAGAAAGCAAAACAGCACATTGTTGTGTGTACAATTTTGGTTTAAAGTTATATGTACAGAGAAACAATATATGTACGGGAAACAATTTGTCTAATGGTTTTAAATTCTTTACAGTTTCACTTCATACCATTAGTGAGAAGTAAAATGAAAAAACACATTTTCACGGCACAGAATGCCATTTCCCTTCTCACAATCAGGTTTAACTGAAAACGTGTACATAGTTGTTTCAAAAAGATATAGCCTGTGTATTTTCAAATGCTTGTTAGCAGTATTATGAATAGGGTAGATTGATATTCAGCATACAGAGGATAAGTTGAGTCATAGACAGTCACAATAAAAAGACTGCTAAACATGTGAGGTTTCGACTAAAAGGCCTTCGTATAAAGTAGACAACACACACACACACACATTCATGGAAGTATAACTCAAACACACATGAACATTATCTGTGAGGCCAGAGTCAGTGGTCATGTGTGTTTGACCTATGCTTGCATTGAATGTGTGTGGTGTTTTCTTTAGAAGACAGCCTTTTGGCCAAAAGGTCATATGTTTAGCAGTCCTTCGGTTGTGCCTGTCTGCAACTCAACACATCCTGTATATGGTCAGTAGCAATCTGTTGTTCTCATAATGCTGCCATTATTCCATTCTGGATTTTCCGAATGTTTATTAGAACATCATATAAAAATTTGAAATGAATTAGCCAAGAACTTTTTGAGATTTTTGCTAATACCATTTCCCCTCTATATATAAATATAGATTAATAATAGAATACTTATTGATATTTGCATATGTTATATTTCGTGTTATGGACAAAATACTAAAATAAATAAAAAAAATTAGGAAAGAAGGTCAAATCTTTTATAAAATGATTTGTTTAAAAGTAACACATAAAATAGATCAGAGAAAAGTTTGATGCGTCTATGAATGATGCTGTAAATCATGTTCCGCAACTGAGGTACCAATTGGGAACTTAAAGTTAAATGTTAACTTAGCATCTTAGAGTTTTAAAAAGCATCAGAGGATATTTGGCTTGTGGATTATGTAGACCATGCAGTCTACTGACATATATTTCTATCATATATGCATGACAGTGTAAAAAGTTCTAATAGTTTTGCTGTCTCAAAATTTTTTCAGTAAGGGATGTTTCAAATATAAGGAAAGAGGATGTTTGTGGCACAGTATGTAATGTCTCCCTTACAAGTGCTGTCAAAATCTTGGACTTTTCCCACAAAAAAAAAGAAGACCCACTGAGTATAATACATGGTATGTTTAATCAGATTACAGTTTGAAAGGGTTAAAAAATTCCACTCACTGGACTCTTTACATAATTTCTATATGACTGTATGAGCATCTCGGTTGTACCGGTGAACCACAATAAGACATTAGGAAAAAAATTTGATTTTTATTTCAGACTTCATTAATTTCTTGAGTCCTGCCACCAAAGTGTAGCAGATGTCTGGTACCAAGTGTCATATTGGTAAGAAGTCCACTCAGAAGTAGTACATCAAGCTTCTGTATGACCCAGCAGTAGCCAAAACCTGAAGAGTGATCACCAGTCTGTTTGTAAACTGGTATACAGACTTTCTTATCGTTGTTGCCATTACCAGTTATCTAACCAGTTGCTTTTATAAATTCAAAATCCTGACTTAGCATTTCAGAAGAGGCATCACTTCACCAGTTGGAGTTTTGGAAGCAGTTAACTTACTTCGAAAAGAAAAAAAATAATGCATCTACAAAGGCCAGTTTATTTTTCCACCCCCCCCCCTCTCTCTCTCTCTCTATCTATCTCTCTCTCTCTCTCTCTCTCCCTCCCTCCCTCCCTCCCCCCCCCCCCCCCCCTCCCAGTGGAATTCAAAAGCAAGAGAGCTGCTCTCACTTCCAATAGTTTTCTTTCATCTATTTTGCAGCAGTAAAGTGGCCTGTGTTAACACATCTGGCCCAGAAATGTCTAGCTGCAAACACTGCCAGGCAACAGTGGTTAGTAATGTTGTTGACATGTGGCTGCTTGTTGTGTGCCTAGCAACATTGCCTGGATATATTGTTGGCAATATGGAATTTCTGTTTGTAAAAATACCTTAAAGCGAACTGCAGATTAAGCTGGCTATTTGTGTGATGCTTCCTGGCCTTCATGCTATACCGTCATCATGATGAGAAAATTATTCTGTGTTAGTTGTGGTAAGTCATCACGCCGACACTTCTGTAGAGTGGTAGCTTTCATTGTGTCAGTTTTGCCCTGCTGCAGCAGAGGATCATTTTGCCAAGAAGCAGCTAGACTGAAACAGCCACAGGAGTTGGTTCCCACCTGTAGCTGAGTCCTGCACACAATTATATTGTGACAGGATCAACATGGCTATCATTACATAATTGAGGTCATCATAGAGGACTACAGAAAAACTGAAAGGGAAATTCAGCCAGCTGTAACAACAACATAGTGGAGAACAAATATCAGTAGAATGTACCTCCGTCAACATGACAGGGAGAGATATTGATGTGGGTGCCAGCTCGGCTCTTAAGAAAGGAATTGATTTCACACTGAAACCACAGAGAATTCCCTTCTGTGCGCGAAAAATTAAGTAGTGCTGATCAGGTTGTTTGCAAGTTGCCCAATGAGTATACATATGAATTTTATCACAAATCAATGTTTTCAAAATGCAAACATGTCTGGAAGGGCAGACACCAAATATATAATTAAGGCAACGATGACCAATTAATCACTTCAGTGCGAATGCATACCAAGATCAAATTCTCATGGAAATCAGCAAAATGCCATGAGTAATGAAGATAATGTGCAAGGGGCACTACAACAGTAAATTTGAGCCCAATGGGAGGCATGCTAGGGTAGTCTGTGCAGATGCAACGACCACAGTGTCCAGATGGCGTAGTGGTCAGTGCATCTGTGTAGTAAGCATAGGATCTGAGTTTGAATTCAGGTCTGGTACAAATTTTAAACTTTCCCCATTGATTTAAATCAACATCCACTGGCAGGTAATGTCATTGATTCCTTTTTGTCTTAATGATCTGGGGTTGAACTTGGTAAACTCCACCTATTCTGTAGTCATCTTATAACCATGATGACGCCAGCTGACACAGGCTACACAGCAACTGAAACAAGGTGACTGCAGTGCAGAAATTGACTGATGTTCGAGGACACCTGTTTGACATTGCCACTGGACCTGACATCAAGAATAATGATAAAGATGTCAGAGATTCTGAAGCAGTCATTGCTGGAAGAAGTTCTAATTAAGAATATTTTCCTTCAGGTGCCTAAATCTCATATACAGTATATTATCATGATTCATTGTCTGTATGGCACAGGAATGCAGTATATTTATAGTGTGTAATGATGTTATTGCATAAAACAAAAATAACATGACTAAATATTAAAACATAGGTTTCTAATCCATTTCACCGCTGTGACACTAGCATTCGTAAAATCATTCCATGTGGCCTTATAGCATCTTAGGATGCACTCCTCTCTTATATGTCTGATAGATTGTTTCAGTGCACCACAATCACAACCCAGAGACTCCCACACAATACCCCATTATAGAGTGAGTCAGAGTGGTATTTAATTTGACCTTCAGTTTTCTGTCAGGTTTGCACCCACAATATCACAGTTATATGTCTCGAACCATTCCCGTTCTTGGTAATTTCCGATGTGCTGACAATTATTGTTCCAGAGACCTCTTGCTTTGGTCATATTTGTAGCCAGCTGTTCAGCATATATATTCACTTGTATATAGTGCTAATCTGTAAGCAGGGTTTCTGTTCTGTGAATCTGTGGTGGGAAGATATTGCATAGTAAGGGAAGCCAGTAGACAGGAGTTGATCAGATTGTACAAGTGGTGATGCGCATCATGTTATTGAGCTGTGCATCAATGAGGCTGGTATGACAACTATTACGTCACACTGAAGCACTATACTCTGCAGCTGAAAAAACCAGTTCAAGAGCCAACGAACACAGTCTCCATTCAAACCCCCAGGTTGTGCCACTCAGCCTCTGAATGATGTTTTGCATTTTGTTTTGTTTTTGTTTTTTTGTTTTTCTTTGTCTTGGCTGATGTGTTTTCCAGATGTTTTTTAAAAGATAGGGTGCAGCTGAGTATGATGCCAAGATACTTGGGGCACTTGTTGTGATGGAGAATATTGCCATCAAATTGCACCTCGAGCTCAGTGTTAGCTTGTTTCTTTGTTGAGGTGAAGCAGGCAAATCTTGCTGTTGCTGGTACAGGGCTTCAGTCTCAATTTTTTTAAATATGACTTAAGGGCTGCTGAGTCCTTCCCTCTGACTGACTGAGCTCTTTTGATTGACAAGTCAGCATGATATTGTCCGCATAGCAAAATTTCCTTGAAGATGTTTTTGGAAGGTCAGAAATATAAAGGCTGAACAGGAGAGGGCCTAGAACTGACCCCTGTGGCAGGCTATTATTTAGTTGCCTTATTGAGCTTCTATTTTCACCCAAACAAACCAGAAAGTATTGATTGCTTATCATATTAAGACATGCTTTTGTTTGGCATTTAATTATTTTTAGAAATTTGCAAATCATTTCTTCCCGCTGGATGGTCAATGCTGCCATAAGATTGATTAAGGCCACAAATGTTTTTGGTTTCTTTTGGAAATAGGCACATAAGAAAGTTTTCATAGCTAGTTCTTGGTTGTTGCAGCTTCAGTGAGGTCTAAATCCCTCTGGTTCTATTGGAATGAGTTCTAAAATACATCCACTAACTTGCTGTAAATAAGTCTCTCCAAGAGCTTATATGTACAACTAAGCTCGCATCTGCAGTAAAATACTGCATTTAGACCCTGGGTCTACATGAACTAGAGTTCCTCAGAAGCCAGACCTTTACTGCACTTTATAGCTACAAGTATGCAGGTTAACGTAGGCAATCAAACACTAGCAAATGGCCCTTCTTGGGACCAAATGACTAAAAAAATGGGACCTTCAGACCTTGTTTGCAAACTAAATATGTCCTGCACAGACTGCCCAAAATACACAATACAGGTATGCCCTTTCAGTGAATTGAATTGTGAACACTATTTGGTTGCTAACTCATAGGTTGGAAAAATGTCTGGGCAGTCTTCTTATTCTACATGTGAGTTACTATGTGCACTGTAAAAAAACGAAAAAAAGGGGGGGGGATGTCAATGATAGCTTACTGAGCAGTGGGGAGAGAGAGAGAGAGAGAGAGAGAGAGAGAGAGAGAGAGAGAGAATACAAGTGCATCAGTGAACATACTGGAGTGAAAGCAGTAATTATGACTGTAACGAAAATAAACTGGAGGTAAATAACACAATGACAGGCAAATGGACCATAAATGGAGCAATGATTTCTTTACTGGATTCCAAGACACAAGAGAAGCTCAAGGTGAGGGCTTAGTGGAAGCTGAATACATGACATCTGAAAACAAATATGAGTAACATGGATGCATATAGCTAAGGACTATAAGTACAGAAGGTCTAGAGATGGTCTGTATCCAGCAGTAGATGACAACATATCACATAAACATACTTTATTTCATTCCTTGGTTATCCTTCACTTTGCTTAAATGTTGACTTCTTATGTAAGAGCCAGTGATTTTCTTCATCAATGCTCTTTTGTTGTTGGAAACCAAATGAGGTGGTGCACTGGTTAGTACACTGGACATGCATTCAAGATGATCATGAGTTCAAATCCCCACCCTGCCATCCAGATTTATGTTTTCTGTGATTTTCCTAAATTACTTAAGGCAAATGTCGGGGTGGTTCATTTGAGAGGGCATGGTCAATTTTCTTTCCCATCCTTCAAACAATCCAAGTTTGTCCTCCGATTCTAATGAGCTTGTTGTTGACGGGACATTAAATACTGATCTTAGTTTGTTGTTGGGATTGATCTATGTATGTAAGTAATAGAAACCAATTTAAATAGCTATTATATAATCAGAGTTGTTATTCATTGCTGCATAACTCAGTTATATATCTACAGGTAAACTGAATATAGATTCACAGTAAGTGACATTTTTATTTTTTCATGTTTCAGGTTCGTGTATGTGCTAGCTGCATTGCAACTCTAGGAGGAGCACTGACCCTGAAGGAGCAGCTTTTTGTTGCCATAGCGTGGCTACCAAAGGCAACAGTTCAAGTAAGTTAACATAATGTGAGAACTTTGGTTGACATTTGTCTTTATTTCGTATTACTGTACTTACAGGGAATAGTGGAAGATCCATTACACTCAGTGTAAGTTCTGATCCAGTGTTGACATGATGCGACAGTTGTATACTTGCAGTTGGAGATTAAATTGATACAAGTTTACTCTCTTATCATAATTGTGACTACACTAAATTTATCATACCAGAAGGTCACTCTCTTTTCCATGTCAAGATAGGGGAAATATTTAAGGCCAGTGACAAGGTGTTGCTGGAAAGATATGAGGTAGAATGAAAAAGGACTCATAGGCAAGATTACAGTTGTTTCCTATCAATAATGTGTGAAAAGATAATATGTAGAAAGGAAAGAAATTTCTCTAGCAGCCTCTTTGGATTAAGAATATTACATGACTGTGAATTTAGTTACACATGTATAAAAATTACACAACATTTTTTCCACAATGAATAGAACAGGAAGTAGAGGCAGAGCTGTGGCTCTGAGCACTATGGGACTTAACGGCTGAGGTCATCAACCCCTAGAACTTAGACCTACTTAAACCTAACCAACCTAAGGACATCACACACATCCATGCCCGAGGCAGGATTCGAATCTGCGACCGTAGCGGTCACGCGGTTCCAGACTGAAGCGCCTAGAACCGCACAGCCACACCGGCTGGCGGCAGAGCTGTCATTAGGTAAATATTGAGGAATTAGATGACGTAAGAAAATAGCAGAAATAGGCTTAAGAAATCAATGAATAATGTGGAATCTTTAGTCATAAAGCAGAGGAACCTCTGTAAATCAGAGAAAAACTGCAGTCATATGCTTAAAAATATGTACATTGAAATGTACCAGTGGTGTTGCTGTTCCAGATGTGAGTAAAGAAAACTTAGATGCTATGATATAGCTACTATTCTATTACTCCTATTGAAGAAGCTTCTACTTCATCTGTAACAAGTGGGGTGCTGTAAATGTTTGTGTGATCATTTCAATGCTACTTGATATTTATATAACAGAGGGAAACATTCCACGTGGGAAAAGTATATCTAAAAACACAGACGATGTGACTTACCGAACGAAAGTGCTGGCAGGTCGATAGACACACAAACATACACACGAAATTCAAGCTTTCGCAACAAACTGTTGCCTCATCAGGAAAGAGGGAAGGAGAGGGAAAGACGAAAGGATGTGGGTTTTAAGGGAGAGGGTGAGGAGTCATTCCAATCCCGGGAGCGGAAAGACTTACCTTAGGGGGAAAAAAGGACAGGTATACACTCGCACATACACAGACACAAGCAGACGTTTGTAAAGGCCAAATGTCTGCTTGTGTCTGTGTATGTGCGGATGGATATGTGGGTATGGAACTGACATTTTTGACAGTTCTAGTGCTTTTATTTGTTTTTATGGTTGCTATAAAGCTTCGTGGCATGACAAGAGAAAGACTATCATCTTTTTCTCAGGATTACACTGAAAATCAGCTGCAATTTTTGATCAGTGGTTCTTCCTGATTTTTAAATCTGAATCTCCTGATTTTTGGTTTTTGAAGGGTTTGTGCTATTTTAACCAAAATGAACTGATGCAGTATGAAAATAAATATGTCTGAAAGAAAAAGTAATGATCTGCAATGATTAAGAATGAATTAAAGTGCAATTAAATACCAATAGAACCAGTTTCATGGATGGAGTAAAGCAGTTATAACAAATAAAAGTGCTAAAGCACAAAGTGCTTTCCGAGATAATCAGAGGATTTTGATGCAGCAATGTAACAATCTAACTTCACCAACTGACTGCTGCTGAATTGCTTGTTAGATGCTGTTTAATGTGTCTGTGAGCTATTGGCACAGATTCGTCACATTGGATTCATGTCTGTGAGGATGGCCATTGAAATCCTCTTTCTGCTACCCAAATTTAAGTTTTCTGTGACTTCTTTATATCACCAAAAGCAAATGCTGGGATGGTTTCTCTGAAAGGGCATTGGTCAGGTGCCTCTCTATCCTTCCCTGATCTGAGCTTCTGCTCCATCTTTAATACTGACTACAAAATCTGACCGATAGAGAAGAAAAAAAATGAAGTCCTGTTTGTTCCCATGTACCAATTTAATAGTCATTTGAGTGTTCTTTTACTTGAGTAATGTGTACTCTGCTTGTAATAATACTGGATTGCAATAGCGTAACCTTCTTTGGATGTCCACATCCAGATTAAACCCGAGAGCACCTTGGGATGTAGGATATACAGAAAACTCACTCTCACCGTTTTGTATCTATCAGCAATGAGCTGGCATCATCCAGGACAGAAAATTTTTTTATCTCATTCTGCTGATGCACATAGTGAGGACTATGTGATAGGGAAAGTGTGCCAATGGATTTGAAATGTCTGGAAAAGACATTTGCTTCCAGAAGTTATATTTATCTTTGCATGTACAGAATAAGAAAAAGAAGTGTATGGGTTTTATTCAAGATAATGGCATGTTCTATCATTAAGATCATTACTTTACCCAAGCATAATTGATGCCATGTGTTAGGTACCATGATCTCAGTTGTTACAACAAACTAAAAACAACTGCACATATCTCAATTTCTTTCATTAAGGACTACTAGTTTTGGTCTGTTGTGCAGATCATCTTCAGGTCTAGCCATGCAAGGTGCAGTTTGGCAACAGTGGTTTGAATGACAGAAAAGTAATTTTATTACATTCATGCCATTTTTGACAAACTACTTCTTGTGGGGCCAGACCTGAGGGTGATATGCAGGGTGGATCAACACCAGTAGTCGTTAATAAAGAAATTTTGTGCCGGGTGGTGGTTCTTCATTTGATTATGCACCCAAGCACTTAACAACATTATAATTCAGAAGACAGTGGCAAACTGAACATAAACTTGCTAAAATTTAGTAAACAGAGCTAAAATAATAGTACCAACGCAAAACGGCATAGTAATAGTAACATTCTAACAACCGTTTTTTTTTTTAGGACATTTTGTTGGAGGTTTAAGATGAGTGTGGATTTAGATATGCAGTTTTTGGGAAATATAAATGTTGAAGAGACAGTGAAAACCATCAAAGAGTGTTTTTGGTAACTTGTACAACAATTTTTAAAATGATTTCTTGTTGTCAGGCATAAAAAGCTATGGAAAGAATTTTATTTTGAGTGAAACAGCTAATTAGCTTTCTTCTTATATATATATATATCTCTAAAAACAACGATGATGTGACCTACCAAATGAAAGTGCTGGCAGGTCGACAGACACACAAACATACACACAGAATTCAAGCTTTCACAACAAACTGTTGCCTCATCAGGAAAGAGGGAGAAAGACGAAAGGATGTGGGTTTTAAGGGAGAGGGTAAGGAGTCATTCCAATCCCGGGAGCGGAAAGACTTACCTTAGGGGGAAAAAAGGACGGGTATACACTCGCACACACACACATATCCATCCACACATATACAGACACAAGCAGACATATTTAAAGACAAAGAGTTTGGGCAGAGATGTCAGTCGAGGCAGAAGTGCAGAGGCAAAGATGTTGAATGACAGGTGAGGTATGAGTGGCGGCAACTTGAAATTAGCGGAGATTGAGGCCTGGTGGATAACGGGAAGAGAGGATATATTGAAGAGCAAGTTCCCATCTCCGGAGTTCGGATAGGTTGGTGTTAGTGGGAAGTATCCAGATAACCCGGACGGTGTAACACTGTGCCAAGATGTGCTGGCCGTGCACCAAGGCATGTTTAGCCACAGGGTGATCCTCATTACCAACAAACACTGTCTGCCTGTGTCCATTCATGCGAATGGACAGTTTGTTGCTGGTCATTCCCACATAGAATGCATCACAGTGTAGGCAGGTCAGTTGGTAGATCACGTGGGTGCTTTCACACGTGGCTCTGCCTTTGATTGTGTACACCTTCCGGGTTACAGGACTGGAGTAGGTGGTGGTGGGAGGGTGCATGGGACAGGTTTTACACCGGGGGTGGTTACAAGGGTAGGAGCCAGAGGGTGGGAAGGTGGTTTGGGGATTTCATAGGGATGAACTAAGAGGTTACAAAGGTTAGGTGGACGGCGGAAAGACACTCTTGGTGGAGTGGGGAGGATTTCATGAAGGATGGATCCCTTCAGCCCCACTCCCAGATTCAACCAAACAGCCCTCGTCAAAGATACCTGAAATGAGATCCATCCTTCATGAAATCCTCCCCACTCCACCAAGAGTGTCTTTCCGCCGTCCACCTAACCTTCGTAACCTCTTAATTCATCCCTATGAAATCCCCAAACCACCTTCCCACCCTCTGGCTCCTACCCTTGTAACTGCCCCCGGTGTAAAACCTGTCCCATGCACCCTCCCACCACCACCTACTCCAGTCCTGTAACCTGGAAGGTGTACACAATCAAAGGCAGAGCCACGTGTGAAAGCACCCATGTGATTTACCAACTGACCTGCCTACACTGTGACTCATTCTATGTGGGAATGACCAGCAACAAACTGTCCATTCGCATGAATGGACACAGGCAGACAGTGTTTGTTGGTAATGAGGATCACCCTGTGGCTAAACATGCCTTGGTGCACGGCCAGCACATCTTGGCACAGTGTTACACCGTCCGGGTTATCTGGATACTTCCCACTAACACCAACCTATCCGAACTCCGGAGATGGGAACTTGCTCTTCAATATATCCTCTCTTCCCGTTACCCACCAGGCCTCAATCTCCGCTAATTTCAAGTTGCTGCCACTCATACCTCACCTGTCATTCAACAACATCTTTGCCTCTGCACTTCCGCCTCGACTGACATCTCTGCCCAAACTCTTTGTCTTTAAATATGTGTGCTTGTGTCTGTATATGTGTGGATGGATATGTGTGTGTGTGCGAGTGTATACCTGTCCTTTTTTCCCCCCTAAGATAAGTCTTTCCGCTCCCGGGATTGGAATGACTCCTGACCCTCTCCCTTAAAACCTACATCCTTTCGTCTTTCCCTCTCCTTCCCTCTTTCCTGATGAGGCAATATTGTGTTTGTTTGTGTTAGTTTGTGTGTCTATCGACCTGCCAGTGCTTCGTTTGGTAAGTCACATCATCTTTGTTATATATATATCTAAAAAAACAGATGATGTGACTTACCGAACGAAAGTGCTGGCAGGTCGATAGACACACAAACATACACACAAAATTCAAGCTTTCGCAACAAACTGTTGCCTCATCAGGAAAGAGGGAAGGAGAGGGAAAGATGAAAGGATGTGGGTTTTAAGGGAGAGGGTAAGGAGTCATTCCAATCCCAGGAGCGGAAAGACTTACCTTAGGGGGAAAAAAGGAAAAAAGGACAGGTATACACTCGTGCGCACACACACATATCCATCCGCACATACACAGACACACTTGGTGTCTGTGTATGTGCAGATGGATATGTGTATACCTGTCCTTTTTTCCTTTTTGCCCCCTAAGGTAAGTCTTTCCGCTCCTGGGATTGGAATGACTCCTTACCCTCTCCCTTAAAACCCACATCCTTTCGTCTTTCCCTCTCCTTCCCTCTTTCCTGACGAGGCAACAGTTTGTTGCGAAAGCTTGAATTTTGTGTGTTTGTTTGTGTGTCTATCGACCTGCCAGCACTTTCGTTCGGTAAGTCACATCATCTGTGTTTTTAGATATACAGGGTGATTCAAAAAGAATACCACAACTTTAAAAATGTGTATTTAATGAAAGAAACATAATATAACCTTCTGTTATACATCATTACAAAGAGTATTTAAAAAGGTTTTTTTTTTTCACTCAAAAACAAGTTCAGAGATGTTCAATATGGCCCCCTCCAGACACACGAGCAATATCAACCCGATACTCCAACTCGTTCCACACTCTCTGTAGCATATCAGGCGTAACAGTTTGGATAGCTGCTGTTATTTCTCGTTTCAAATCATCAATGGTGGCTGGGAGAGGTGGCCGAAACACCATATCCTTAACATACCCCCATAAGAAAAAATCGCAGGGGAAGATCAGGGCTTCTTGGAGGCCAGTGATGAAGTGCTCTGTCACGGGCTGCCTGGCGGCCGATCCATCGCCTCGGGTAGTTGACGTTCAGGTTTCATAACTAACCTTTTTCGTAGGACTCTCCATACAGTTGATTGTGAAATTTGCAGCTCTCTGCTAGCTCTGCGAGTCGATTTTCCTGGGCTGCGAACAAATGCTTGCTGGATGCGTGCTACATTTTCATCACTCGTTCTCGGCCGTCCAGAACTTTTCCCTTTGCGCAAACACCCATTCTCTGTAAACTGTTTATACCAACGTTTAATACACCACCTATCAGGAGGTTTAACACCATACTTCGTTCGAAATGCACGCTGAACAACTGTCGTCGATTCACTTCTGCCGTACTCAATAACACAAAAAGCTTTCTGTTGAGCGGTCGCTATCTTAGCATCAACTGACGCTGACGCCTAGTCAACAGCGCCTCAAGCGAACAAATGTACAACTAAATGAAACTTTATAGCTCCCTTAATTCACCGACAGATAGTGCTTAGCTCTGCCTTTTGTCGTTGCAGAGTTTTAAATTCCTAAAGTTGTGGTATTCTTTTTGAATCACCCTGTATTTTTCCCACGTGGAATGTTTCCGGGAAACATTCCATGTAGGAAAAATATATAAAATCCCCATCATTCTGTTTAAAAGTTATTCATTGCTGTGCTTAAAACTGTCAGAAGTTCCACCTTTGAAAAGGTAAATGCTGCTTTATTTCTTGTAAATGCTATTTCAGATGCAATGTTCTGATTTTGGACATACAGTATGTTGCTTTGTACTTTAGGGTGTTACTAGAATGCTGAAGCATGTCTTTTAACTTCTTTCAGCTGGCATATTTCAGTTAACATCTTTCAGTTGAGTCTTAGAGACAAGCTTCATGGACTGATTTAAGGCGTGGTAGATTAAATCTCTGTGCCAGCCTGGGACTTCAACATGGAACCTTACATTTGGTAGGCAATACTGTCACCAAATGAGCTAGCCAAAACTACCAGATTTGATTTTGCCATTATCTCTTTGCAGTTTTCCGAACTTCACAAATGCTCTTCTTAATACCTTGCTTGCCCGGTTTGAAATTTCTTGCTGGAGTATCTCTTCTTTGTGCTAAGATCTGAATCAGCATTACTTATGTTAATAGGAGAATGTCTTTTTCGTAAACTGGTGTTGGAAAGGAGATAATAGCCCCCTAGCATTAAGAAGAGCCTGCTCAGTGCTTAGCTTTGAATTAGGCCAAGAAGAATGCTTAAATTGTGCACATGGGTGAGTACTTGCTGCAGTAGACAGGGATCTAGGTTGGATTCTTGATATGACACAATCTAAATTTATTATTAAGCTTAAGTCTCGTTTGTTAATATCAAATGGCTGTATCAGAAAGAGTCAAAGAGTAATATCCTTGCATCAGAATTGTTGTAATTACTGTTCTTGGTTAGTCTTTGAAACTGTCATGTAGAGAAAGGTTGTATTTTTGCTTGTGTGCACATATGCAAGAAGTTTCATTAGCTTATGAGAGTCAGCTTACTTACGAACCCATCCAGATGAAAGTGGGCTTCATTGCTAAACCAAACCGTAATGCGCATACTAATGATCTTCTTCAATTTGAAGCCCTTCCTGAATGTGGTGTGTGCCACTGATGTCAAAAAGATTCTCCATAAAGAGTGAAAATAATTTTCTTGTCATGCTCTGTCCAGTGGTGTTATCCCCATACACAGTGAAAATGTTTCTGGCTGCCTTAGCAGCTGTCTCCCCTCTGTTGAACTCAAACAGAAGAAATGTTCCGATTTCCCCAGTTGGCACGCCATTTACTAGGGTCCACTGATCCACTCATATCTCCAAATGACAAAATAACTGTATGTAAACTCAAACAGCAAACTACAAATAAAAAATGACAATTGATAAATAGATCCTTAGCAACCAGATACCAACATGCTAATTACAAGCACTACTGACGTATGCACCAAGCTAATACAAATAAAAAGTGACAATTGATAAATAGACCCATAGTAGTCAGAATACCAACATGCAAATCAAAAATGCTACCGACTTATGCACCAAGCCTATTGCCTAACACTCAGCTTAATGCCCTTAGGTCAATGACTTGTCCTGTAATTTAAAAAAAAGTCTTATGCTATGGCAAAGGTGGCTCACAACACGTTTAACAACTATCATTAAATTTTTCACAAATTGTTAATGTTTCATACCTCCTCTCTTGAATATGTTGAAGGTTTCTGAATGTGTTACTTTTCACTTTTCAGGCTGCTCTTGGACCTGTAGCTCTAGATATAGCAAGAAAAAGAGGAGATGCTTCAGAAGATTTAGCATCAAAGTTGCTAACCGTTGCTGTGCTATCGATTTTGTTAACTGCTCCTACTGGAGCTGTTGCTATTTATATATCTGGGCCAAAACTTTTAAACAGGGTGAAAGCAAAATATAGTTCACCTATAGAAGAAGAAACCAATATTGCTGATGTTCCTCTGCGTGAAATTGCTGCTAGCTGATTTTTGTGAGGCCAACAAGTCTTTCATGTTGGAGCACAACATAGTATGTTGAAGGGAAATGTCTGTATGATGTGTTTTATGTCAGTCTGTATGTATGTCACTGTTTTACTAAGTGGTACTTAAACAAAACTGATCGTTATTTTTATTAGAATTTTCATACATTTTCACTTAAACAGTAAGAAATACTCTTTCTGCAGTTTCTGAAATGCAAAACAATAGTACAAAGTTGTGTGTTTTTGCTCATGTTATTTTAACTTTTGTGTTTTATAAATGTGATGCATCATAATTAAGACTTAACATATTCCTGCTGGGAATATCTTGACTTCTGTGATGCAAAATACCAAAACTTTCATTGTTGTTGTAAGCAGGAAATCAGTAAGTCATAATAGTCTGTACTTACCAGTTACTTTTGTAATAATTTATGTTCCTTGTTAAAAATGTAAGATTAGGTACTTGTAACTCGTTGTTTTATGTATATTTTTATGTTGTAGTTCATGAAATCAATGCAAGAAAGTTGAGAGACCAAACAGACTTAAACAAGACTTAAAAAAGAAATGATTTTATCAGATTAACATATTTTAATATAAATTCTTAATATACAAAATAGCACTTATACTGAGTGTGGAAGTAACAAAGGGACTAAATGCTTTGTTATGTTGGGATCATGAAATATTGAAAATTTGAATTTTTTCAACCTTTAATTACTTCATTATTTAGGGGAACTTTGCTCTGTTGAAGCCACAAACAGTTTTCTGTCAATCAGTGAATCATACTGTTGAATCTGGTCAGACGGAATCTTTCACCATTTCCACCCAGGAGTTGCAGGTTTGAGAAAGTACCAATGTAGAATTGTTCATTCCCATGTGACATAATGTTGCTGACTTGTGTAATGTCTCTATATGTTAACTGTATAATAACTCTACATTATGTCAAGTATATCAGCTTAAGGTGAAGGTTTAAATATGAACATTATGAAGCACAATGCCTAATTGTGAAAGCTTTTTTTTTTTTTTTTTTTTTTTTTTTTTTTAATATATATTGACTGGAGAAACATCATACAACTTCACTTGTATTGTATTGATCAGCTTCAGTCCAGTCCTTTCTTTGTACTGGTCAGAAAATAATTAACTTGAATTTCCAAAGGAGATAAGAAAGTCTAAAAGAGTTGACAGTTCATTCCTGTAGTTGAAAACCTTTGTATGGACTACAAAACTGGTCTTTTTACGCTTTTTTTATGTGAAAAAGTGGCTGTTCTATCACAAACCTTGCATGCTCTCTATATCTCAAATTTTATTAGAGTGTGTATATTTTCATGAATTTGTATGGTCTTTTTATAGTGTTTTAAAATGTTCACTCCTCAACTTGGTTGCAAAGGAAGTTTCTATATGTACCAGAGGAGATGTGGGATATGTGAGTTTGCTATACAATGTGTGTGTGCCAGCATTAGTGAATGAAGTATTCATCAGAGGAATTGGATCAATTTCCAACTCTCTTCCACTTGTTAAATTGTTTTTAGATGTGTTTTGCCAGCATCATTTTGACTTGTGCTGTGAGGTTAAATAGTTACAAATCTTATTCCATTAATATGAATCCTGTAGCACTCTCAGTAAATCTCACAGACTTAACCACAGGAGCAGAAGAAAAAATGCTACTTATCACCTCCCATCTGTACGTCCCATATGGCATAGATGCTTATTAGTGGCTCACATAATAGTGTTGTAATTCTCAGGAGCAAAATCTCTGGTTTATTGTTAAAAGTTATGGGAACCAGTCAGTCAATTCAAAATAAACACTTTTGATTTTCACTGGATCATCACAGATAATGCAGTTTAATCCCACAAGACCAAAACTACTTTTTGACTGTAGCCTCATCCAGTCAGTTAATACCCTCCCTTTACAAAGATCTGACACCAAAAACTCTCATTCCTGTGGACATTGAGTAGAATCTTCAAAATGTCTACAGAACTGCTGATCGCCATCTTCTTAGTTACAAACCTCTTAGGATACTCCCTATTTTACTAATTCACATTGCACAAACATGTGCTCAACTCCCTCCAAAATCAAGTCCAGGACAACTCCAAAAAAGTATTAAACAGCTTTACAGCCAGTATCACCACCATAGTTTGGCTTTTGCCTCAGTTTGGGGATTCCAATTGGTGCTGAGAAACTACCTCAAGCCAACTGTGGTAAACTTAGGAAAACTTAGTTGCATCAGCTTCACAGTGGGACAAAAATTCCACCAAAATTGTAGCAGTGTTTCACAAATGTCACAATTTACTCCCACTTCCATGAGGTTTGTAAACAGTGTGTTACAGTGTACCTAACAGACTGCAGAAATATGAGTCACAGATGGTGCTCTGAAGCAGATTTTTCCGTGAGCATAATCACTGAGAGAGAAGAATTTGGTAAAAGGGGGAGGGCGAGGGAAAGGAGTAAAAATTGCCTGATAATAAGTGAAGAGTGATGCCATCACAAATGCCACTAATTGTGGAAAAAAATGAACCTAAGTCAATTTGGCAGCCTCAGAGAAATAGGTCCAAAACATTCCAACTATAATTTTTGTTTTAGTAATTTTGTCAAATGCATGCTTTTTTTAATTTTGATTTCTTTCACAGAGGAAGCTGTGTGTTGTTTACTTTTCAGTGATCTTCTTTATAAGGGTTTTGTGAAAGGAACATCTTTAACATATAATATGTAATATAATGTTTTGTGTTACAATAGGTGAACTTAATATGGAGAGATATTGTAAACTTGTGTGTACTTACTTTTCAGATGTTGAAGTGTTATCTCAGTATCTGTTTACAAGCATTAAGCAAGATGACAAATGTTAATTTTTTAGTTATGTTTTAATATGATGCATTTATAATTGTTTATTTTGAAAGATCTTTATGTTTAAATCACAAATGAGTTTGTGCCAATGGTGTGATTTGTAGATGTAATTCAATGTGACAAAACATATATTTGTGGATATTGTTTTATATTTGTTACTGAAAAATAAATGTAGCTTTATAATGGCAACTGGATGATGAAATTCTCTGACTGCAAGATGTAATGGAAGCTAGAGATACAGATACATGGTGGGTCAGTATGATAGGGAGAGGAGCACTGTGCACAAGACATGTGTCCTGGGAATGGCTTAAACCAAATCCAGATTACCTGCTGTGTGTGTGTGTGTGTGTGTGTGTGTTTTGGAGTTCACAGGTTCCTTCTTGAAAGTAGTCAAACTAAAAATATTTCTAAAGCTGCTCAGCAACATAACTATAACTAGTCACAAATAATTCCATCAGGATGTAATTTATCTGTATTCCTGCTCAGAGCAAAACACACACACACACACACACACACACACACACACACACACACACACACACACACACAAAACTTTAATATGGATTTGATTATAGAAGTTTCAATCAATTCCCAGAATCTTTAATGAAGGTTTTTAACAAACTATTCTTTACTTTGTGGTAACTAGACCACAGTGCCAAAAATACTCACACATCACACTTACCAAACTGAATGGAGTATCAACATCCCAACAGCAGCAGGTTATTTTTTTTTGTCCATGATGGCTGACAATAACATTTGCAAAAGGATCAAATGATGCATTATCTACTTGTTGTCGTCTCATAGGCATCTTAGCCCTTCCACATTTTTTGAACATTGTTATGCTGACAAACTGTATTTTATGCATTTTGCAACTATCACTTTCTGCCACTTCACAAGCCACAGTATATCTAACAGACTGCAGAAATATGAGTCACAGATGGTGCTCACAGGTTGACTTGAAACTTTAACTTCACTCTAGTTCCTCTTGTCTTTCCAAAATTCACTGAGACAGCTCTTCCATCTGACAGACAAGTAGTATATGTAGAGAGGAACAATGAATACTTTTGACTTGGCTACAACTTTAGGATTAAAACTAAGAGGAAAATTAGCCATTATTATTATTATTATTATTATTATTTACACCTGATATGTAAATTCTAAGTTTTGAATATTTGTTAGAAGTTATAACTGTGTACTTGACTATGACTGGACACTGGAACTTAACTTTGGGAAACAATGTTTTACTAGTTGAACAATTATAGTCAAGAATGGTGAGCAAATAGTGCCAAGCTCAACTGTTGAGACGATGTATTTTGTCCAGATGCGTCAATTGAAAAAGGCAGATATCTAGTGTACCTTTCAGTGTTAACTTGCCATAAATATTTGAATAGTGAATACTTATTACAGAATGAGACATTACATCTGTGCCACTGTTATCTTGAAATTAAAGGTGAGATATGTGATTTGTTGCTCTGAAAGTGGAACATTAACTTGATATTTCTTAGACTTTACTGAAAGTATAGTTTCATTTCTACTGTTTCACGTTGACAGCATGCATCACAGGTGTCTGTTCACCACTGTGTCAGTGCTATCTGAGCCATGGGTGTGGTAGAAGCCCTGGCGGTACATCAAGACAAGTTTCTCAGTTGTTGACCATGTACCTCCCTCACAGAGGATTAGATTGTTACCTCAGATCCAGAGGAAATGTTTTCCTCTTTGTTTGGTGAAATGGCTTCTGCTTCCTTTTTCACCTATTTGCTTCCCTTTTCCCTTCTTTATTTGTTTCTGCCCCTTAGAAGCAAAGTGGTGCAGTAGTAAAACTCTGAACTGATATTCTAGAGAAGAATGATCCAAACTAATATTCAGAACTCATAATTGCAATTTTAATGGATTCTGTAAATCATTATGGCTGATTTCCAAGTACGCATTCAAGAAGTCCACACCCGGTTTTTGTCACCTTTCCTACAGTACCAAAGGTAGTGTACCTAATCAATCATTGAGTCATTTACCTCTAAGAGAATTCTGAACAAAAAGACTAAATATGAGAAAATCATTATTGTTCTCGAGAAATTACTATTAAATCTTTTCTACCTTCTCTTGATCGCCCCTAAGAGAATTCTCAACATAAAGGCAAAATGAGGAAGTTATTATTCCTCCCAAGAAATTAATATTAAATCTTTTATTCTTTCTCTTGAAAGCAAATTAAGAATTTATTGCTGTATGAGTAAATGGTAATGTACTACATCATTACAAAAAAGTGTAACTTCTCACATTACTAAAGGAACTTTTTCTCAGAATATATTGGAGTACAACTATTTTTTTACCTTTAACCATGTACCTTTGCTGTGACAAGTTTCATCAGAATTGATCATTCCCAAGTTAGTGCTTACCATATGCATATTACAAACAAAATTAGACTAATGCTGCAAGTTTGTGACTTTACCTAATTATGTTCAGAACAGGACCAATTTTAGACCACAGATCAAGCGTTAAATTTGTTTAATTGTTCAATACCTTTATCAATGTTGGTTTCTGAGTGGTTGTGGAAGGGCTGCAATTTTTATCTTCCAGTGGGACTCGATAACACATGCAAGGGTATAGCAAGAAATGACACGAAGAAAAAATTGTTGGATAGTATAGAAAAATGCAGTTTTCAGGGCTGTGACTGGTATCAGAAATACACAGTAGACCTAGATCAACTGAAGAGAGGGTTACCGGTTACTTTTGACCAGGAGAATTTAGAAAGTTCAGTTTTGTCAACAAGTTATTTACTTGTAGGTTGATGATTTTTTAGTTTGAGCTAATGTCTTGACCTTAAATTATAGCAGATGTATTCATTGCTTTCATTTAGAAGTTCCACTAGCTTGGGGCTGTTATGATTACTTTAATTATTTCGTCTTTCGATGCTGAATCCGTTATGAGTTTTTGATTGCCATGTGGCACCAGTATACAGTTCTTCACTTTCGATTGCATAGACATACCTTTACAGTTATTTACTTTAGCAGCACACGAGTAGCACAAATTGTCTTTGTCGCCACCAGTTTTTAGACACTTTGCACGTAATAAACTGGGATTTATATCAATTTTCATCAGCTGCAAATTCGTTATGATTCTACTTTGTACTATCTTGAACAGATGGAACTATTATTCAGTATTTGCCAATAGAGGAATTATGAAACAACAATGAATGTAACATTATTAAGAAAACTTATTGTCATTATCTCTGACCCATAACACCAGGAATCTGAACAATCAAGTAGCAAATTATCTGATGCATGCTGCCAGCACTATGTTTAAAAGAACTCCATGTTAAATATTTCTCTGCCTTTTAATATAACAAACATCCAATTATCTCACCACAATACTGTCTCCGACTTTAATTTAGTTTCAACACCATCGATCTAGGAATTGTCGCATTGTAGCTGCCCGGTAAGCATGTTTTACTGCAGATGAACCATGTGAACATAAGAGCCCCTAGAACACGATTCCACAAAATGTTCCTTTTGTGTGTCATTCCTACCGTAGCACCTGATCGGTGCGAAGGGCAGAGGTTGATAGCTCTTCTATTTTCGAAGTTCAAGTATTGGAGATTTTAATGCCTGATAGAGAATGTAACATCAGTGTTACGAATGTGAAAGCTTCTCTTTCCTTTTACCACTCTTAACGGCTACATACACATATTGTTTTATCTTTGTGGACATCTATGGCCAAGAACCTTTCGAATTATATAAGGGTCATTGGCCATTGTACAATGAACATTAAAAGTTGGTACTACAATTACGTGTTCACATATTAGTATCACGATCCCTACTGTAAAATAAATCTCTTTCACTGAAGGGTCTTTGATTTCCGTTTTTGGTAGGAAGTAGTATATTAGAGGAGACATTTTTAACGTAGTAAAGATGAACAAGAGCTAATATCTCTTAACGTATGCATTTTGAAGACCAAGATTAATGGACAATTTTTTTTGTCGTCAATGCTGTCACCTCACAAAATATGGAAAGCAAATATCTTTCAGTCGAAGAAATTTGTATCGCACTATCGAAGGCGTAACTTTGTTCATAGGTTTCCAGGTATGCATTTTAGAGCATATATTCATTACTTTTTTCTTTTTTTACTCCAGATAATCGTTCCGTTCATATCCCAGAAAACTGACCGTTCCACCTGGAACGTCCTGAATATTTTGTGATTCTGCTGGTGATCAAAATAAAAGCTTCACTATCGTCATCTTCATTCATTTTATGTAACTGTTAATCAGATTAGTGGCCTGAAGAAGATAAAAATTACGTTCCCTTTGCATAGTCATTTGTACTTAGAGTGTGATAGAAATATCAGATTATGAAACACCTGAAGATATCAAGGAAATAGTCAAAGCATCCAGATGTAAACCATCTCCTTTGACTGTGATCAGTGTTGATCAAGAAATGGAAATTACTGTAGAATTCAAAGTACACTGCAAACTGACCTTTCAGAATTCAGTCTCTTAAGATTATTATCTTCAGATGTGGAATATCATCTAAATCCAGTCACAGCTGTATGCTGAAATGTCAGACTTCTCAGAAACGAATGCAAAATGACATAACAAAGACCCCGCGCCAATGCCAACGAACGGATGGTCTGTTTGAACTGGCCACACCTGCTTATAATAGTATATTTAACTACAGAATACCTTACTTGTTTAGTGCACAATGGTGTTGTACTTATCTTCTGTTTACTGTAATCTAAATCGAACAATTCTGTTCTTTATTCTGGATCTCCTTCCACTTTCCAGGCTAAAATATAAAGATATGCGAGTTGTGATTAAGTTTTTCCGTCCTGGTGCTGTGAAATTCCTCAGTCACCTGCGCCACACCTATATACAGGGTGGTACATTGATCGTGACCGGGCCAAATATCTCACGAAATAAGCGTCAAACGAAAAAACTACAAAGAACGAAACTTGTCTGGCTTGAAGGGGTAAATCAGATGGCAGTGGCACTATGGTGGGCCCGCTAGATGGCGCTGCCATAGGTCGAACGCATATCAACTGCGTTTTTTAAATACGAATCCCCCATTTTTTATTACATATTCGTGTAGTACGTAAAAAATATGAATGTTTTAGTTGGACCACTTTTTTTCGCTTTGTGATAGACGGCGCTCTAATAGTCACAAACATATGCCTCACAATTTTAGACGAACAGTTGGTAACAGGTAGGTTTTTTAAATTAAAATACGGAACGTAGGTACGTTTGAACATTTTATTTTGGTTGTTCCAATGTGATACATGTACCTTTGTGAACTTATCATTTCTGAGAACGCATGCTGTTACAGCGTGATTACATGTAAATACCACATAAATGCTCGAAATGATGTCCGTCAACCTCAATGCATTTTGCAATACGCGTAACGACATTCCTCTCAACAGCGAGCAGTTCGCCTTCCGTAATGTTCGCACATGCATTGGCAATGCGCTGACGCATGCTGTCAGGCGTTGTCGGTGGATCACGATAGCAAATATCCTTCAACTTTCCCCACAGAAAGAAATCCAGGGACGTCAGATCAGGTGAACGTTCGGGCTATAGTATGGTGCTTCGACGACCAATCCACCTGTCATGAAATACGCTATTCAATACCGCTTCAACCGCACGCCAGCTATGTGCCGGACATCCATCATATTGGAAGTATATCGCCATTCAGTCATGCAGTGAAACATCTTGTAGTAACATCGGTAGAACATTACATAGGACATCAGCATACATTGCACCATTTAAATTGCCATCGATAAATGGGGGCCAATTATCCTTCCTCCCATAATGCCGCACCATACATTAACACGCCAAGGTCGCTGATGTTCCACTTGTCGCAACCATCGTGGATTTTCCGTTGCCCAATAGTGCATATTATGCCGGTTTACGTTACCGCTGTGAGTGAATGACGCTTCCTCGCTAAATAGAACGCGTGCAAAAAATCTGTCATCGTCCCGTAATTTCTCTTGTGCCCAGTGGCAGAACTGTACACGACGTTCAAAGTCGTCGTCTTGCAATTCCTGGTGCATAGAAATATGGTACGGGTGCAATCGATGTTAATGTAGCATTCTCAACACCGACGTTTTTGAGATTACCGATTCTCGCGCAATTTGTCTGCTACTGATGTGCGGATTAGCCGCGACAGCAGCTAAAACACCTACTTGGGCATCATCAGCTTTTGTTGCAAGACGTGATTGACGTTTCACATGTGTCCGAACACTTCCTGTTTCCTTAAATAACGTAACTGTCAGGCGAACCGTCCGGACAGTTGGATGATGTCGTTCAGGATACCGAGCAGCATACATAGCACACGCCTGTTGGGCATTTTGACCACAGTAACCATACATAAACACGATGTTGACCTTTTCCGCAATTGGCAAACGGTCCATTTTGACACGGATAAAGTATCACGAAGCAAATACCGTCCGCACTGGCGGAATGTTACGTGATACCACGTACTTATACGTTTGTGACTATTACAGCGCCATCTATCACAAAGCGAAAACAGTGATTCAACTAAAACATTCATATTTCTTAATGTACTACATGAATATGTGATAACAATGGGGGCTCCTGTTTAAAAAAACGCGGTTGATATCCGTTTGACCTATGGCAGCGCCATCTAGTGGGCCAACCATAGCGCCATCTGGTTTCCCCCTTCAAGCTAGACGAGTTTCGTTCTTTATAGTTTTTTCGTTTGATGCTTATTTCGCGAGCTATTTGGCCCAGTCACTACCAATGGACCACCCTGTATACGTGATCAGTGTAACACCTCTGTATTATCAAATGGCTCTGAGCACTATGGGACTTAACATCTGTAGCCATCAGTGCCCTAGAACTTAGAACTACTTAAACCTAACTAACCTAAGGACATCACACACATCCATGCCCGAGGCAGGATTCGAACCTGCGACCGAAGCGGTCTCGCGGTTCCAGACTGAAGCGCCTAGAACCGCACGGCCACATCGGTCGGCCTCTGTATTATCACAACCAGCAATATGTAGGGGCTGAAATATTTTTCTGGATTCTTCACGTAGTACTGCGTATTGAAACTTGCTAAGCAGGCTGTTGCAGGATAATTGGTGTAAATGTTCAAGCGTCAGCCAATTTAGAGTTTCCAGCATCTCTGTTCAGCTCTCCCCTGACTGAAACAAACCTGTGACAATTCGTGCTGCTCTTCTTTGAATACTTTCAGTATCCCCTGTTAGTCCTATTTGGTATGGGTCCCACACATTTAAGCAATATTTTAAGATGGGGCGCAGAAGTGTTTTGTACTCAGTTTACTTTTTAGACTGACTGCTTTTTGCCAGTTTTCTGCTGATGAATCCAAATCTGCGTCCTGCGTTACCTATTACTGAGCCCAAATGATTGTTCCGTTTCATATCCATGCAAACTGTCACACCCAAGTATTTGTACTAGTTGGCTTGTAGATGCGACTCATAATATGGAAAATCGACTTTTTTTCCTTTGTGATTTACGAGGTAATGTATTATCAATGAATAAGAAATCTCTAAGAAGTGCCGAACAGAAATACGTTTTCTGCTTCGTGCCCCGGCCCGCTTCCGTACCAGCAGATAGCAGCACGCACGGACCGGAACCGGAAGGCATTCGCACTCCGCTTTCGGCAGCGATGCTTCCTTAGCTCTCGCCTTTATCAGAGCTGCCTCGTCGAACGCTGGAGGCAATTTACGACTTTCCTACGCTCGTTAAGCCGGCGAATCGTGAAAATAATATCCGGAATTTCTGTCCCATTCCATTCTAACGGAAAAGAGTTCCTCCTCCATCTTTCGCACTTGCCCGTAAGTCAGCTCTTTTGAGGAATCAATCTATCGACAAGCTAACAACTTTCATCATTGCAAAATTAGGTCCTGTGCGCTAATAGATATACAAGGTGTTACAAAAAGGTATGGCCAAACTTTCAGGAAACATTCCTCACACACAAAGAAAGAAAATATGTTATGTGGACATGTGTCCAGAAACGCTTACTTTCCATATTAGAGCTCATTTTATTACTTCTCTTCAAATCACATTAACCATGGAATGGAAACACACAGCAACAGAACGTACCAGCGTGACTTCAAACACTTTGTTACAGGAAATGTTCAAAATGTCCTCCGTTAGCGAGGATACATGCATCCACCCTCCGTTGCATGGAATCCCTGATGCGCTGATGCAGCCCTGGAGAATGGCGTATTGTGTCACAGCCGTCCACAATACGAGCACGAAGAGTCTCTACATTTGGTACCGGGATTGCGTAGACAAGAGCTTTCAAATGCCCCCATAAATGAAAGTCAAGAGGGTTGAGGTCAGGAGAGAGTGGAGGCCATGGAATTGGTCCACCTCTACCAATCCATCGGTCACCGAATCTGTTGTTGAGAAGCGTACGAACACTTCGACTGAAATGTGCAGGAGCTCCATCGTGCATGAACCACATGTTGTGTCGTACTTGTAAAGGCACATGTTCTAGCAGCACAGGTAGAGCATCCCGCATGAAATCATGATAACGTGCTCCATTGAGCGTAGGTGGAAGAACATGGGGCCCAATCAAGACATTACCAACAATTCCTGCCCAAATGTTCACAGAAAATCTGTATTGATGACGTGATTGCACAATTGCGTGCGGATTCTCGTCAGCCCACACATGTAGATTGTGAAAGTTTACAATTTGATCACGTTGGAATGAAGCCTCATCCGTAAAGAGAACATTTGCACTGAAATGAGGATTGACACATTGTTGGATGAATCATTCGCAGAAGTGTACCCGTGGAGGCCAATCAGCTGCTGATAGTGCCTGCACACGCTGTACATGGTACGGAAACAACTGGTTCTCCCGTAGCACTCTCCATATAGTGACGTGGTCAACGTTACCTTGTACAGCAGCAACTTCTTTGACGCTGACATTAGGGTTATCGTCAACTGCACGAAGAATTGTCTCATCCATTGCAGGTGTCCTCGTCGTTTGGGGTCTTCCCCAGTCGCTAGTCATAGTCTGGAATGTTCCGTGCTCCCTAAGCCGCCGATCAATTGCTTCGAACGTCTTCCTGTCGGGCACCTTCGTTCTGGAAACCTGTCTCGATACAAACGTACCGCGCCACGGCTATTGCCCCGTGCTAATCCATACATCAAATGTGCATCTGCCAACTACGCATTTGTAAACATTGCACTGACTGCAAAACCACGTTCGTGATGAACACTAACCTGTTGATGCTACGTACTGATGTGCTTGATGCTAGTACTGTAGAGCAATGAGTCGCATGTCAACACAAGCACCGAAGTCAACATTACCTTCCTTCAATTGGGCCAACTGGCGGTGAATCGAGGAAGTACAGTACATACTGATGAAACTAAAATGAGCTCTAACATGGAAATTAAGCGTTTCCGGACACATATACACATAACATCTTTTCTTTCTTTGTGTGTACGGAATGTTTCCTGAAAATTTGGCCATACCTTTTTGTAACACCCTGTATAGGATGATTCAGTTGCCCCTAGCGGTATCGTTTTATGCAACCCATAGTGTTACAGCTAGCCTTCATAAACCACGCGGGAGAATCTCATATTCTGTCGCTCCCTACGCGCAACTAACTATTAGGCCGTGTCCTATGTGAGCGACAGAAGCGAGCGACAGTGCGCGACATCTTCAAGCGACAAAACACAACCACACGTGTAGTTACGGAAGTGTCCCACGTGAGCGACATCTGCGTCGCTGCCTGTCTCTAGCTGCAACCGGCGACGTTTGAATTGAATTTATTTTCGTTATTCGTCATAGTTACTGTGCTGCATGAAATTGAGTATTTGGCTGCACGAAATCTTTAAGAATTTGCAGAGATAAGATCACATCATAAAAGAAGGTTGTATACCTGGAAGAATCCTGGAGATACTAAAAGGTATCAGATAGATTATATAATGGTAAGACAGAGATTTAGGAACCAGGTTTTAAATTGTAAGACATTTCCAGGGGCAGATGTGGATTCTGACCACAATCTATTGGTTATGAACTGCAGATTGAAACTGAAGAAACTGCAAAAAGGTGGGAATTTAAGGAGATGGGACCTGGATAAACTGAAAGAACCAGAGGTTGTAGAGAGTTTCAGGGAGAGCATAAGGGAACAATGGACAGGAATGGGGGAAAGAAATACAGTAGAAGAAGAATGGGTAGCTCTGAGGGATGAAGTAGTGAAGGCGCAGAGGGTCAAGTAGGTAAAAAGACGAGGGCTCATAGAAATCCTTGGGTAACAGAAGAAATATTGAATTTAATTGATGAAAGGAGAAAATATAAAAATGCAGTAAATGAAGCAGGCAAAAAGGAATACAAACGTCTCAAAAATGAGATCAACAGGAAGTGCAAAATGGCTAAGCAGGGATGGCTAGAGGACAAATGTAAGGATGTAGAGGCTTGTCTCACTAGGGTTAAGATAGATACTGCCTACAGGAAAATTAAAGAGACCTTTGGAGAAAAGAGAACCACTTGTATGAATATCAAGAGCTCAGATGGCAACCCAGTTCTAAGCAAACAAGGGAAGGCAGAAAGGTGGAAGGAGTATATAGAGGGTTTATACAAGGGCGATGTACTTGAGGACAATATTATGGAAATGGAAGAGGATGTAGATGAAGATGAAATGGGAGATAAGATACTGCGTGAAGAGTTTGACAGATCACTGAAAGACCTGAGTCGAAACAAGGCCCCGGGAGTAGACAACATTCCATTAGAACTACTGATGGCCTTGGGCGAGCCAGTCATGACAAAACTCTACCATCTGGTGAGCAAGATGTATGAGACAGGCGAAATACCCACAGACTTCAAGAAGAATATAATACACTCCTGGAAATTGAAATAAGAACACCGTGAAGTCACTGTCCCAGGAAGGGGAAACTTTATTGACACATTCCTGGGGTCAGATACATCACATGATCACACTGACAGAACCACAGGCACATAGACACAGGCAACAGAGCATGCACAATGTCGGCACTAGTACAGTGTATATCCACCTTTCGCAGCAATGCAGGCTGTTATTCTCCCATGGAGACGATCGTAGAGATGCTGGATGTAGTCCTGTGGAACGGCTTGCCATGCCATTTCCACCTGGCGCCTCAGTTCGACCAGCGTTCGTGCTGGACGTGCAGACCGCGTAAGACGACGCTTCATCCAGTCCCAAACATGCTCAATGGGGGACTGATCCGGAGATCTTGCTGGCCAGGGTAGTTGACTTACACCTTCTAGAGCACGTTGGGTGGCACGGGATACATGCGGACGTGCATTGTCCTGTTGGAACAGCAAGTTCCCTTGCCGCTCTAGGAATGGTAGAACGATGGGTTCGATGACGGTTTGGATGTACCGTGCACTATTCAGTGTCCCCTCGACGATCACCAGTGGTGTACGGCCAGTGTAGGAGATCGCTCCCCACACCATGATGCCGGGTGTTGGCCCTGTGTGCCTCGGTCGTATGCAGTCCTGATTGTGGCGCTTACCTGCACGGCGCCAAACACGCATACGACCATCATTGGCACCAAGGCAGAAGCGACTCTCATCGCTGAAGACGACACGTCTCCATTCGTCCCTCCATTCACGCCTGTCGCGACACCACTGGAGGCGGGCTGCACGATGTTGGGGCGTGAGCGGAAGACGGCCTAACGGTGTGCGGGACCGTAGCCCAGCTTCATGGAGACGGTTGCGAATGGTCCTCGCCGATACCCCAGGAGCAACAGTGTCCCTAATTTGCTGGGAAGTGGCGGTGCGGTCCCCTACGGCACTGCGTAGGATCCTACGGTCTTGGCGTGCATCCGTGCGTCGCTGCGGTCCGGTCCCAGGTCGACGGGCACGTGCACCTTCCGCCGACCACTGGCGACAACATCGATGTACTGTGGAGACCTCACGCCCCACGTGTTGAGCAATTCGGCGATACGTCCACCCGGCCTCCCGCATGCCCACTATACGCCCTCGCTCAAAGTCCGTCAACTGCACATACGGTTCACGTCCACGCTGTCGCGGCATGCTACCAGTGTTAAAGACTGCGATGGAGCTCCGTATGCCACGGCAAACTGGCTGACACTGACGGCGGCGGTGCACAAATGCTGCGCAGCTAGCGCCATTCGACGGCCAACACCGCGGTTCCTGGTGTGACCGCTGTGCCGTGCGTGTGATCATTGCTTGTAAAGCCCTCTCGCAGTGTCCGGAGCAAGTATGGTGGGTCTGACACACCGGTGTCAATGTGTTCTTTTTTCCATTTCCAGGAGTGTAATTCTTATCCCAAAGAAAGCAGGTGTTGACAGATGTGAAAATTACCGAACTATCAGTTTAATAAGTCACAGCTGCAAAATACTAACGCAAATTCTTTACAGACGAATGGAAAAACTGGTAGAAGCGGACCTCGGGGAAGATCAGTTTGGATTCCGTAGAAATGTTGGAACACGTGAGGCAATACTAACCTTACGACTTATCTTAGAAGAAAGATTAAGAAAAGGCAAACCTACGTTTCTAGCATTTGTAGACTTAGAGAAAGCTTTTGACAACGTTAACTGGAATACTCTCTTTCAAATTCTGAAGGTGGCAGGGGTAAAACACAAGGAGCGAAAGGCTATTTACAATTTGTACAGAAACCAGATGGCAGTTATAAGAGTCGAGGGGCATGAAAGGGAAGCAGTGGTTGGGAAAGGAGTGAGACAGGGTTGTAGCCTCTCCCCGATGTTATTCAATCTGTATATTGAGCAAGCAGTAAAGGAAACAAAAGAAAAATTCGGAGTAGGTATTAAAATTCATGGAGAAGAAGTAAAAACTTTGAGGTTCGCCGATGACATTGTAATTCTGTCAGAGACAGCAAAGGACTTGGAAGAGCAGTTGAACGGAATGGACAGTGTCTTGAAAGGAGGATATAAGATGAACATCAACAAAAGCAAAACGAGGATAATGGAATGTAGTCAAATTAAATCGGGTGATGCTGAGGGGATTAGATTAGGAAATGAGACACTTAAAGTAGTAAAGGAGTTTTGCTATTTAGGGAGTAAAATAACTGATGATGGTCGAAGTAGAGAGGATATAAAATGTAGACTGGCAATGGCAAGGAAATCGTTTCTGAAGAAGAGAAATTTGTTAACATCGAGTATAGATTTAAGTGTCAGGAAGTCGTCTCTGAAAGTATTTGTATGGAGTGTAGCCATGTATGGAAGTGAAACATGGACGATAAATAGTTTGGACAAGAAGAGAATAGAAGCTTTCGAAATGTGGTGCTACAGAAGAATGCTGAAGATAAGGTGGGTAGATCACGTAACTAATGAGGAGGTACTGAATAGGATTGGGGAGAAGAGAAGTTTGTGGCACAACTTGACTAGAAGAAGGGATCGGTTGGTAGGACATGTTTTGAGGCATCAAGGGATCACAAATTTAGCATTGGAGGGCAGCGTGGAGGGTAAAAATCGTAGAGGGAGACCAAGAGATGAATACACTAAGCAGATTCAGAAGGATGTAGGTTGCAGTAGGTACTGGGAGATGAAGAAGCTTGCACAGGATAGAGTAGCATGGAGAGCTGCATCAAACCAGTCTCAGGACTGAAGACCACAACAACAACAACAAGATCACATTGTGTAGACTTTCCGTATAGTTCATTTGAGGCCATACATTATTGCGTATGAAATGTAACCAATATATCTAAATTTTATTTAAAGTTGAGACCGGAGTGATATCTCTTTTCATTCTTTAGATATTGGTTGTTACATCCGCGGACTGGTCGCTTGCAGCGCGTCCGAACCTTTCCTGCGCTTCGGGAATCAAGTGGTCGTAAAAAACGTCGTATCTCATAAAAGGTTCAAGATATCGAAATGACGAATTTTGGAAATGACAGCACACAGAAAGGACTATTTTATCATAGGATTAACACTCATACGTTTTTGTAAACGCGTGAGCAGAGCGAAAGCAAGACTCCCTATAAATTACATCATGAGGTTGTGTCCAAATTTTCACAGCCAAACAGAGGGAGAGAAACAGGTAAACGGGGTATCAAAGTGACCAGCATGAGGTCTAGTTTGGTATGAAAATATTTAACTGCTTGAAAGTAATCGGGGTAATTAACGACATCTTAATTAATAAGCCGAGGAAAAATTGAAATATTTCACGAAAAGCTGCCGCCAAGCTATGTAAATGAGGTGTCAAAAATTTCATCCGTTCAAGACCTAGCCATTTTGCACATAAAAAGATATATTGGTGCGGTATTTAAATGTCAAAAATGCTTCCTTCGAATCAAGTACGTGAGTAAGCAAACGAGGAGTCAGTAAGATCATGCTACCTGAGTAAAACTTGAAATTAAAAAATGAAAGAAATCAGTCAAATATTTTTATGAAATGATTGTATAAAAGAAATAAGTAGATCAGAGAAACGTTCTATGTTCCTTCGATTGATGCTCGAAATCATGAGCAGAAAATGAGGCGCACCAAACGTTTCAATACTATTTTTTATTTCCTCCTTTTAGACAAATCATTACACAAAACATTTGACTTTCTCTCAAAAAATTTTTGTAAGCTTTTCTTTTAGTCCTACAGCAAAAATGAACAAAACCTTTTTGTAGGAAATTTAGTCTAGTTAAATTTTGTAGTAGAGGCCGTTGTTTTCTAGTTATTCAAGAAAAAAAGTTCAAAAGTGTCCTTCAAATGCATCCCCACACTCACATTCAACTGCCCACCTGTTAGGATTTCTAGTATGTTCTTCAAGGCACTCGCTCCTACCACTGTATAAGTATTTCATAAATCAAACATCTTCAGTGCATTGCATGTGAAGATAGAGTTACTGGTATCTGGAGTGTTCCCAAAATTTGCCAAAATGCAGTCGAACATCACTCAATAAGTGGAAAGAAACGGGTAAGACATGCCAAACAGAAGCAATAATTCCACGAAATTCACGGTTAAACTCATCACACACGTTGCATTTAAGCAGGAAATTTGTCCAGATGTTCATCATATCGGAAATTTGTGTTAACTATAGGACCAAACTGCTGTCATCGGTCCATAGGCTTACACACTGATTAATCTAACTTAACCTAACTTACGCTAACGACAACACACACACCCACGCCCGAGGGAGGACTCGAACCTCCGACGAGGGTAGGCGCGCGAACCGTCACAGCCCGCATTAGACCTCGTGGCTGTTCAACATACACTACTGGCCATTAAAATCGCTACACCAATAAGAAATGCAGATGATAAACTTACTAGAAATGACATGTGATTACATTTTCATGCAATTTGGGTGCATAGATCCTGAGAAATCAGTACCCAGAACAACCACCTCTGGCCGTAATAACGGCTTTGATACGCCTGGGCATTGAGTCAAACAGAGCTTGGATGGCGTTCACAGGTACAGCTGCCCATGCAGCCTCAACACGATACCACAGTTCATGAAGAGTAGTGACTGGCGTGTTGTGACGAGCCAGTTGTTCGGCCACCATTGACCAGACGTTTTCAATTGGGGAGAGATATGGAGAATTTGCTGGCCAGGGCAGCGGTCGAAAATTTTCTGTACCCAGAAAGGAACGTACACGACCTGCAACCTGCGGTCGTGCATTATCCTGTTGAAATGTAGAGTTTCGCAGGGATCGAATGAAGGGTAGAGCCACGGGTCGTAACACATCTGAAATGTAACGTGCACTGTTCAAAGTGCCGTCAATGCGAACAAAAGATGACCGAGACGTGTAACCAATGGCACCCCATACCATCACGCCGGGTGATACGCCAATATGGCGATGACGAATACGCGCTTCCAATGTGCGTTCACCGCAATGTCGCCAAACACGGATGCGACGATCATGATGCTGTAAACAGAACCTGGATTCATCCGGAAAAATGACGTTTTGCTATTCGTGCACCCAGGTTCGTCGTTGAGTACACCATCGCAGGCGCTCCTGGCTGTGATGTAGCGTCAAGGGTAACCGCAGCGATGGTCTCCGAGCAGATAGTCCATACTGCTGCAAACGTCGTCGAACAGTTCGTGCAGATGGTTGTTGTCTTGCAAACGTCCCCATCTGTTGACTCAGAGATCGAGACGTGGCTGCACGATCCGTTATAGCCATGCGGATAAGATGCCTGTCATCTCGACTGCTAGTGATACGAGGCCCTTTGGGATCCAGCACGGTGTTCCACATTACCCTCCTGAACCAACCGATTCCATATTCTGCTAACAGTCATTGGATCTCGACCAACACGAGCAGCAAATGTCGTGATGCGATAAATCGCAATCGCGATAGGCTACAATCCGACCTTTATCAATGTCGGAAACGTGATGGTACGCATTTCTCCTCCTTACACGAGGCATCACGCCAACGTTTCACCAGGTAACGCCGGTCAACTGCTATTTGTGTATGAGAAATCGGTTGAAAACTTTCCTCATGTCAGCACGTTGTAGGTGTCGCCACCGGCGCCAACCTTGTGTGAATGCTCTGAAAAGCTAATCATTTGCATATGACAGCATCTTCTTCCTGTCGGTTAAATTTCACGTCTGTAGCACGTCATCTTCGTGGTGTAGCAATTTTAATGACCAGTAGTGTATATCAGGTAGTGAATGATTAACTGTCATTCTTATTTTATCTATAAAATTGTCTACATCCTTAAATAAAATATCTTTATTTATTATAACGTTTCGTTGTCCATCATTATCAGATTAAAAAAATAAAACTTTGAAATTTCAAAACAGGGTTCAGTGTCAGTATTATAATACGACGAAGGTAAAAAATCGCAACACTAAAAAGTAATTAATGTAGAGTAATGACATTTCGGGAATACATTTGTCACATCGACAACAACTTGTCCATAGAGAACCTGCTGAGAGGCCACCGGAAGCAGCAATTCTCGAGACCCACATCTTTACATCTCTCGGAGCCATGGTGTGGGCAGCTACAGCATATAACTATAGAAGTCATTTGGTAATAATTGAAGGTAGGCTTATGTGGCAAGAACCGTGGATCCTGCTGTCATACCAATCAAGGACAAGCTATGAAATGATGCATTCTAGTTGGATAGAGCAAGACCCCACAAATGACTTGAGGAATGTACGGGTCCTAGCGCACCCAGTCCCCTGATGGTCACATACAGAGCATGTCAAGCATGCGAGGGAAGGCCGTGTACTGTCATACCGGCCTCAAGTCAGCCAGCTTCATGTGTTCCAGGCACTGAAAGAAATTCTTCAAGGTGAGATTCGAAGTCTGTTTCCTTCCACACCACAACGAAGAAAAGAGTATTTTCACGATCGTGCTGATCATACCTCACACTGTCGTTACTGACTTTCGATACACGGTCCAGTGTCCATATTAAAATCTGTACGTAGGTGTTAGTTGACGCCACAAATAGGTATATACGCTGACGAAAAAAAAAAAAAAAAAAAAAGAATCGCAGCACCAAGACGAAGTTGTGAGACGTAAATGAAGGTTGGCAGACACCTGAAAATGACACCTATTAAAATTTTCGCGCTAATCGCATAAGAGTGGAGCTAGTAGCGCCACTATGAGGATTCAAGTCATGTTTGCTTTAAATGAAAGCTGTAAAGATCGTGAGCGTTATTTACCTTTGAGATAGGACATAGTGAGTTGAAGTTAGTCAATAACGCATTTAAGACGGCAAAGTTGCCGTTATCAAGACCTCACTGAGTTTGAACGAGATCGTGTAACAGGGCTGCGAGAAGCTGGATGTTCTTTCTGTGATACTACGGAAAGACTTGGCAGCAAGTAGCCACTACTGGCAGCGGTGGTCACGAGAGTGTGCAGTCGCAAGAAGACCTGACTACAGACGGCCACGTGGCACTACTGAGACGAAAGACCGCCGTGTTCCGCGTATGATTCTGGCGCATCGTACTGCCTCTGCAGCAGCAGTCTGAGCAACAGTTGGCACCACAGTTACACAACGAACTGTTGCAAATCGCTCACACCACAGTTACACAACGAACTGTTGCATCGCTCACTTCAAGAACAGCTCCGAGTCAGACGGCCTGTAGCGTGCATTCGGCTGATCCCAAGCCTCGGACATTTGCGACTTCTGTGGTGTCAAGCGAGAGCTCATTGAAGGACAGGGTGGAGGTTATTGTCTTTGCTGATTAATGTTGCTTCTACGTCGGTGCCAGCGATGGCCGTGTGGCCAGTTACAGGCCTGCAACTCACCTGGAGTTACAGTCTGGGTGCGATTTCGTATGAAAGGAGGAGCACGCTCGCGGTTATCCCACGCACCCTGACTGCAAATTTGTACGGAAGTCTCCTGATTCGACTTGTTGTGCCGCCATTCATGAACAGAATTCCAGGGAATGTTTTCAACAGGATAACGCTCGTCCACTTACCGCTGTTGTAACCCAACATTCTGTACAGAATTCGACATGTTCCCTTGGCCTGATCGATCACCAGATCTGTCTCCAATGGAGCACGTGTGGGACATCATGGGATCTCCAGCGTCTTCCACCAACTGTCCCTGTATTGATCAACCAAGAACAACAGGCATGGAACTCCATCCCACAAACTGACATCCGGCACCTGTACAACCCAATGCATTCAAGGTTTCAAGCTTGTTTTCAACATTCTGGCAGTTACAATGGTTATTAATGTACCAGCACTTCACATTTGCAATGACATACCTCGTGCATACATAATCTTGTACTCTTGTAATATTAATCACTTAAATACGTTACCTGGATAAATGTATGCCCGAAATTTAAATACTCTGCGTTAATTACTTTTTGGTGTGGCGTTTTTTTCCGTCAGTGTAATTTAAAACTGATACTGAACCTTGTTTCGCAAGTACAAAGTTGTCTGAAATCTGATGACAGTAGATGGCGGAACGTTGTAATACATAATTTAGCAATCTAGACGGTTTTATAGATAAAATAAAAATGAACAGTTTAATCATTCAGTACCTTACACGTGATGAACACCAGCAAAAATTTGCTGTTTAATGCAACGTGTGTGATGAGTTTCATATCGTCGATAAGACGAGAGCAATACGTAGCGGACTGAAATATGTTTCTGCATTCTTCACTTATTACTGGGTATTGAAACCTTGTAAGTAGGCTGCCGCAGGATGATTGGTGTCATCTACTTATCACAACTCGAGACCTCAACCCAGCTTCCAGTAGTCGCTTTACGACGGTTCGTGCTGACACTTTTAATATCTGCCCGTATTTCAGCTTTTGCCGTCCATCCATTCGTCTGAGCTAACGGAAAAATCCTACTAACTTTCCGTGGTGTAGTCCTTTCAGAAGGATCAGTGCCTATTGTTCTAGCCCCTCTGTTGTCCTGAATCCTCGCTACGACTCGCTCTGCAGTTATTACACTGCAGCCACCTGTCTGCGCGACCTGTCGGCTAGGCCTCCCATGTCCATTACGCCAGTAATTCGACCTTTTCTCAGGGTCAGAAAGGTGGCGATAAGCAGCACGTGCACGTCATCTGGGCATGCTGTGTTGCGATCTCGATTTGAAAAGTTTCAGCAACGTTACTCTTGCTAGCCAACACGTACTCACACCATTCTTCATCTGTAGAAGTGACAATTTTATGTACTGATAATTACTTGGAACTGGGATCGGATGTGGGGAAACTGGAGTAGAAGAGAACTTGAAGTGAAGAATGTTTCAAATTAGGTGCACAGATAAGATAAGAAATGAGGAAGTTCTCCGCAGAATCAGGGATGAGAGAAACATGTAAAAACCATTGACAAGAAGAAGGGACAGGATGTTAGGCGTGTGTTAGACATCAGGGAAGAGCTTCTGTGGCATTAGACGGAGCTGTAGGGTATGGAACATGTAGGGAAAGACATAGAATGGAATATATTCGACAAATACTCTGGGCTGCATAACTTACGAACGAAAGTAACCTTCGCATCATGTATCAGCCGATAGAGGACAATATTGGATAGGGGGACTGTGATTTTAGTTTCGATTGTGACCACTAGAGTGCACTACAGTAATAGAATGTTTTTCATAAACTGTTGTAGTATTTTCATAAAGTGTTATTATTTCTTTTTGTGTATGTAAAATGTTATAAATGTGTTTTAGCAGTATGAATGATGCGTAAGTGTGGTTTAAGGTTAATATGAAGGTAATTGTTTAACGAGCTATGTAGTAGGATTTAGTGTGGGAACATTTAGAAGTATGGATATGGATTGCATGGTTCAAATGGCTCTGAGCACTATGCGACTTAACTTCTGAGGTCATCAGTCGCCTAGAACTTAGAACTAATTAAACCTAACTAACCTAAGGACATCACACACATCCATGCCCGAGGCAGGATTCGAACCTGCGACCGTAGCGGTCTCTCGGCTCCAGACTGTAGCGCCTAGAACCGCACGGCCACTCCGGCCGGCATGGATATGGACAAAGGGGATTTTTGTAGAATAGATTTGTAAAGTAAGTTTATGGTAAAGGGAAAGTTAATTCAGATGTAAATAAAAATAGTAAATAACTCTATGCATAAGCAAAACTTAAGCATATTAGATAATTACGTCGGTAAAAAGTGCTGTCGTGAGGTTTACTATTTTGCGATTGGTTATGGATGAAAAGCGCGGACTGACGCGGGAGAGTCTTGTTTTGCTATTGGCTGTTGAGTAAACTGACCAATGGTAAAGCAATATTCTTCGCGCGCCTTTCTCTGCTGGGAAATGATAAGTTGCCGGATCTAGCAGTGTTTCATACATCAAAAGTGTTGGAAAGTGACGGCATAATTATTCCGACGTGTGTGCAAAAATGTCGGAATATTTAGGTGAATTTTGTGACGAGAAAAGACATATATTCCGCGTGGCGTATTGAGCAGGTCGGTGGCTAAAAACTGTGGCTGCATTAGGTACCGACAGACTTAATATTTAGCGAGCATTCTCAATCAAAAACAATTAGTATTTTTGTAGCTATTACGTTTTCGGGAAATGCAACACCATAAACTTTCTAACGTGAGTGAAAGGGATTGTGACTGACTGTGTTAGGACTAGCACGGGCTTGGCAGTGATACTTGTTCACCTAAGTTTAAGAATATATTAATTGAGGATAAAATTTCCAACCTTTCATTTCGTGTTTCTCACGAAACGTAGATTAGTGACTTAAATTGCAGCCTGGTTCACGTAGAAGTACAGTAGGTTTCACTCGGCTTTCCTAATGATGATCTGCTGAGACAATGTTCACAGGTAGGTGCAGGTTCGTCGCAAAGGGACGGAAAGAACCGCGCCGCCGCAACTTTTAAGTAACAGAGCAATTACACAGACCATACATAGAAAGACTTGCTTCGCTATCGTACTAATGCAGCTGACGACTGCTGGATGGACGTTGGTGCTTGTGGACGCGCTGAAATACGTCTCTCCAACGCATCCCACACGTGCTCGTTGGGATTTAAGTCGGGAGAACGGACTGGCCAGCCCATTCACCGAATACCCTCTCCATTCCAGCGCTCCTTTACATGCTCTGTTCGATGCGATAGCGCATTGTTATCGATAAAAATGAAGTCAGGAACGAATGCACCCCTGAAAAGACGCGCAAGAGTGAGGAGTACGCGCCACGATACCGTTAACCACAGAGTGTACTGCGTTCAAAGATTTGGACGTCAGTACGCCTATGCAACATTACACCATAACGTATGAATCACCTGTGCCAACCTCTTAGAGTAGAACTTGCAGCCTACGTCCTCAGTTAGTTGCTGGATGTATTCCAGTCTCTGTTTTCCTCCACAGATTTTACCAACTACAGCTCTCTGGTACCATGGAGGTTGCTCCCTGATGTCTTAACAGTTGTCCTATCATCCTGTCCCTTCTTCTTGTCAGAGTTTTCCGTATGTTACTTACGTCGCAGATTCTGTGGAGAACCTCTTCATCCATTACCTCATCAGTCCACGCAATCTTCGACATTCTTCTGTAGCACCACTTCTCAAACGCTTCGATTCTCTTCTGTTCCGGTTTTCCCACAGTCCATCTTCTCCAAATGTACATTCTCAGAAAGTCCTTCCTCAAACTGAAGACTTCTTCTGGCCGAGAATTCTTTTATTGTTGGTGCTAATCTACTTTTTATGTGTTACTTGCTGCTTAGGTAGCATAATTTCTTAACTTCATCTACTTCGAGATCATCAATACTGATGTTAATTTTCTCGCTGTTCTCATTTCTGCTACTTCTTATTACTTTTGTTTTTCTTCGATCCATGTTCTGTACTCATTAGGCTGTTTGTTCCACTCAGCAGATCCTGTAATTCTCGTTCACTTTCATTGATGATAGCAATGTCATGAAAGAATCTTATCATTGATATACTTTCATCTTGAATTTTAATTCCACTCTTGAACCTTTCTTTTATTTTCGTCATTGCTTCTTCGATGTATACACTGAACAGTAGGGGTGAAAGACAACTACATCCATGTCTTAGACCCTTTTTAATCCGAGTACTTCGCGCCTGGTCCTCCATTCTTATTACTCCCTCTTGGCTCTTGTGCATATTGTATATTACCCGTCTTTTCCTGTAGCTTACTCCCATTTTTCTCAGAATTTCTAACATCTTGCACCATTTTACGTTGTCGAGCGCTTTGTCCAGGTCGACAGATCCTAACAACATGTCTTGATTTCTCTTTAGTCTTGCTTCGATTATCAGCCGCAACGTGTCCGCTTCCGGTATCCTAGTGGACGGCGGCACGGTAACTCAGAGTGATCGGTCAGAGGGTTAGCTGCCCTCTGTAATAAAAAAACTGAGTTAATGGATCAACGACGAACTGAAACTGGTGTCTTGCGACGTCCGCCACGAGCAGATGCTGCGAACGAAAACGAACAAAATGAGATTAAAAAAAAAAGTGGTAAGCGCGACAGAATGACAATCCTAAGGGTCCGGGTTCGATTCCCGGCGGGGTCGGAGATTTTCTACGCTCAGGAACTGGGTGTTATGTTGTCCTAATCCTCATCATTTCATCCCCATCGACGCGCGAGTCGCCGAAGTTGCGTCAAATC
Organism: Schistocerca nitens; assembly: GCF_023898315.1. Taxonomy (NCBI): domain Eukaryota; kingdom Metazoa; phylum Arthropoda; class Insecta; order Orthoptera; family Acrididae; genus Schistocerca; species Schistocerca nitens. The sequence continues at coordinate 720,879,150 of NC_064615.1, read as the reverse complement.
GAAAGTCTTGCACCCGGCGAACGGTCTACCCGACGGGAGGCCCTAGTCACACGACATTTACATTTTTTTAGCCGCAACGTCAGAATTGCCTCTTTCGTGCCTTTACCTTTCCTAAAGCCAAATTGATCGTCATCTAACAGACGCTCTATTTTTCCCATTCTTTTGTACACTATTCTTGTCAGCAGCTTAGATGCAAGAGCTGTCGGCTCTTGCAATCTTCGGAAATGTGCAGATGAAGTTTTTCAGAAAGTCAGATGGTGTATCGCCAGGCTTATGCATCCTACACACCAACGTAAATAGTGGTTTTGTTGCCACTTTCTCCAATGATTTTAGAAATTCTGATGGAATCTTATCTATCCCTTCTGCCTTATTCGATTTTAAATCATCTAAAGCTCATTCGAACTCTAATACTTGATCTCCTGTATCTTCCATGTCGATTGCTGATTTTTCTTCTATCACGTCATCAAACAAGTCTTCCCCCTCATAACTCCTTCAATGTACTCTTTCCATCTATCCGCTCTCTCCTGTACATTTAACAGTGGAATACCCATTGCACTCTTAATATTACCACCCTTGTTTTTAATTTCACCGAAAGTTGTTTTGACTTTCCTATATGCAGGTCAGTCTTCCCGGAAATCATATCTTTTTAGATTTCTTCCCTTTTTTCATGCAGCCATTTCGCCTTAGCTTTCTTGCATTTCCTATTTATTTCATTCCTAAGCGACTTGTATTTCCGTATTCCTGAATTTCCCTGAACATTTTTGTACTTCCTTCTTCCATAAATTAACTGAAGTATTTCTTCTGTTACCCATGGTTTCTTCGCAGTTACTTTTGTACCTACGCGTTTCTTTCCAACTTCTGTGATCGCCCTTTTTAGAGATGTCCATTCCTGTTCAACTGTACTGGCTAATGAGTTATTCATTATCACAGTACCTACAGCCTCAGAGAACGTATCTCTTCATTCGTTAGTACTCCCGTATCCCACTTCTTTGCGCACTGATTCTTCCTGAGTAGTCAAACTTCAGCATACTCTTCGTCATTACTAAATTGTGACCTGTGTTTATATCTGCTCCTGGGAACGCCTTAAAATGTAGCAACTCGTTTCAGAATATCTGTTTGACCATGATGTAATCTAACTGATATCTTCCTGTATCTCCCGGCCTTTTCCTAGTGTACCTCGTCCTCTTGTGATTGTTGAACAGGGTATTCGCTATTACTACCTGAAATTTATTGCAGAACTCAGCTTTTCTCCTCTCATTCCTAGTACCAAGCCCATATTCACCCGTAACCCTTTCTTCTACTCCTTCCCTGCAACCACATTACAACCCCCCCCCCCCCATGACTATTAGATTTTCATCTCCCTTTATGTACTGTATTGCCCGTTCAATATTCTGATATACTCTATCTCTCAACTTCGGGTTGCGATCTCGGCATGTATAGCTGAATTACCGTTATTGGTGTTGTTTTTTGTCGATTCTGATATGAAAAACTATATCACTGAACTACACTCCTGGAAATGGAAAAAAGAACACATTGACACCAGTGTGTCAGACCCACCATACTTGCTCCGGACACTGCGAGAGGGCTGTACAAGCAATGATCACACGCACGGCACAGCGGACACGCCAGGAACCGCGGTGTTGGCCGTCGAATGGCGCTAGCTGCGCAGCATTTGTGCACCGCCGCCGTCAGTGTCAGCCAGTTTGCCGTGGCATACGGAGCTCCATCGCAGTCTTTAACACTGGTAGCATGCCGCGACAGCGTGGACGTGAACCGTATGTGCAGTTGACGGACTTCGAGCGAGGGCGTATAGTGGGCATGCGGGAGGCCGGGTGGACGTACCGCCGAATTGCTCAACACGTGGGGCGTGAGGTCTCCACAGTACATCGATGTTGTCGCCAGTGGTCGGCGGAAGGTGCACGTGCCCGTCGACCTGGGACCGGACCGCAGCGACGCACGGATGCACGCCAAGACCGTAGGATCCTACGCAGTGCCGTAGGGGACCGCACCGCCACTTCCCAGCAAATTAGGGATACTGTTGCTGCTGGGGTATCGGCGAGGACCATTCGCAACCGTCTCCATGAAGCTGGGCTACGGTCCCGCACACCGTTAGGCCGTCTTCCGCTCACGCCCCAACATCGTGCAGCCCGCCTCCAGTGGTGTCGCGACAGGCGTGAATGGAGGGACGAATGGAGACGTGTCGTCTTCAGCGATGAGAGTCGCTTCTGCCTTGGTGCCAATGATGGTCGTATGCGTGTTTGGCGCCGTGCAGGTGAGCGCCACAATCAGGACTGCATACGACCGAGGCACACAGGGCCAACACCCGGCATCATGGTGTGGGGAGCGATCTCCTACACTGGCCGTACACCACTGGTGATCGTCGAGGGGACACTGAATAGTGCACGGTACATCCAAACCGTCATCGAACTCATCGTTCTACCATTCCTAGACCGGCAAGGGAACTTGCTGTTCCAACAGGACAATGCACGTCCGCATGTATCCCGTGCCACCCAACGTGCTCTAGAAGTTGTAAGTCAACTACCCTGGCCAGCAAGATCTCCGGATCTGTCCTCCATTGAGCATGTTTGGGACTGGATGAAGCGTCGTCTCACGCGGTCTGCACGTCCAGCACGAACGCTGGTCCAACTGAGGCACCAGGTGGAAATGGCATGGCAAGCCGTTCCACAGGACTACATCCAGCATCTCTACGATCGTCTCCATGGGAGAATAGCAGCCTGCATTGCTGCGAAAGGTGGATATACACTGTACTAGTGCCGACATTGTGCATGCTCTGTTGCCTGTGTCTATGTGCCTGTGGTTCTGTCGGTGTGATCATGTGATGTATCTGACCCCAGGAATGTGTCAATAAAGTTTCCCCTTCCTGGGACAATGAATTCACGGTGTTCTTATTTCAATTTCCAGGAGTGTATTTACAGTAACTCACTCTCTTTCCTGCCTTCCTATCCATAACGAAACCTACTCCCGTTATTCTATTTTGTGCTGCTGCTGATATTACCCTGTAGTCATCTGGCCAGAAATCCTTGTCTTCTTTCCATTGTACTTCACTGACCCCTACTATATCTGGACTGAGCCTTAGCATTTCCCTTTTCAGATTTTCTAGCTTCCCTACCATGTTAAACTTCTGACATTCCATGCACGGACTCGTAGAACATTAGCCTCTCGTTGGTTATTCATTATTTTTTCATGGTCACCTCCTCCGTGATATTACTCTCGAGGAGGTCCGTATGGGGAGGTATTACGGAATCTTTTGCCAGTGGAAAGTTTATCGTGATTCTTTTGTAGTTATAGGCCACGTGTCCTGTGGATACACGTTATGTGTCTTTAATGCAGTAGTTTCCATTGCGTTCAGCATCCTCATGTGTCAATATTGCTGATTATTCCGCCTTTAGGGGCAGTTTCCCACCCTGAGGGCAAGGAAGCGCCCTGAACCTCTACCCTCTCCTCCGCCCTCTCTGACAAGGCTGTTGAGTGAATGAGGGTGACTTCTTATGCCGGAAGTCTTCGGCCGCCAGTGCTATCGATTTTTACTCAATTTAAGCTGCTCGAACCTGGTACCGAGGACGTTTTTAGTGCTAACCAGAGACACTACCCCTAGACCACGGGCACGCAAGAGTGTGCTCAGCATACCCAGCCGTGCTGGTGGAGGCCTGGAACGACCTATTGCAAGAACTCCGTATCAGCCTTGTGGCCAGTATGAGGGGAAGTTGTGTCCGTGGTGATCACACGTCCTATTAAGAACCGTGTCCCGAGTTTTTTAATGTGCAGGGGACCATCACGAATCATCGCGAGAGTGTAATTATTGTCTTCATCTCTTTACGTATTTTCTTTCACTTACCTTATGTACTGTACTGCAGAAGTTCTCCTTATGTATCTGTGTTTATTGTATGTTGTGGATTCAGAAAAAATTCTTTCTTAGTCATGATCGCAAGTATTATTTTTTATTGATAAGTAGTTTTCAGCTACATTAATTACCCAATTTCAGTTCTGTAACACACTGAAAATTGCAACCAAGAGAATGATACTGTATAAAGTGTTGATATAAAGTAGTTAAACAGCAAAGGACATACCAAATTTTTTTTATGTACATCACCAATTGGCGTGAAACAATGTAATAATTTTGTTTAAACCGCACTGCTTATTATATAACCTGGTGGAGCAATGATGTAGTATTATTTGCAAGACTTATTTAAATCATGATGATTTACATAATATAGGGCATGAATACGTCACAAAAAGTATAAATTGAGACTACACTTATTCTTGCCCAAGTTTGCTAGATCGTTGGGTGCCAGATGTACATACTAAGAACATTACTGACATGCTACTAAGTAAGCTCCACATGTTATTGATTACTATACTTCGTCGAATAATGACATATATAGTTTATATATTGCTCCCACTACCAGTATACTCACAGTCCCCCGTGCAGCACTTAGAAAACTAATTTCAATTATACATAGCTTTTATGTTATCCATTCAAGAAAATTATTCTTACTTCTTTCCTATAGTCTGTTAATCTTTCAGAGGTTTCTGCTGCGATCAACACCTCCCAATTGCGCCGTCCGGCGTAACTTTTTTCCTTAGTCCTGACGCATAGCATCAATGTTCTGTCTACTACGATACGAGCACTTCCGTGTTTACAGAGACTGTGTGTCACGAACAACCTGTGATGTCTACGTTCGACTGTAGTAGTAGTAGTAGTAGTAGTAGTAGTAGCTTTATTCATCCGTAGATCTCTTTTTACAACGATGTAGGACATGTCAAAGTATTTACAAGTTTAGATCAATTTTAAATAGGGTAATTCGTATACACATATATTTACAGACTTCTAGTTAGAGACAATCATTAGATTTACTCCTGGTATACAATACTTTTTTACAAATAACTTATTAAATAATGTAATGCCACACTGTTCACTCAAATCGCACTATCAGTCACTGAATGCACTATTCACACATTGTTTCGTAACACTTCACTCACTACACACACAAAAACACACTGGTGATCTCTCGGCCATTTTCTGTACCGCAACTTCCCATTTGCTATCCTGAAAAACTGAGTCAGTATCCCTCCATAATGAGTGAGATGTTGAGCTCAGAAAGAGGAAGAGGTGTTAGTATTGTGTTATGCATAGCTTGGAGGTAAGTATTTCTACAAAGGAAAAAAGAAGGGAAAAAAACATAAAGTGAGCTAACGCTCACATGTGGAGCTTAGTTAGTAACAGATTTCCTCAGTGAATATGAAAGTCTCGTACAACGGAGTCAACATACATTTGTCCTGGTGCCACGTCTTTAGAATAACACTGCTTGTCAGTTATGCTCCTACTATGCAAATGTGGAAAATGTTTGATTCCGTTATTGTACGTGGCACGCAACGATCTTGTAAACTTGGGTAAGAATTGTAGTCTTCACTAATGCATTATATTTCATATATCATCATAATTTCAATATGTCTCACAGAAAATTGTACATCGTTGTTCCGTCAAGTTGTGTAACAAGTAATGCGTCTTAAACAAAATTATGACAACGTGTCCCGCCAGTTGACAAAGTACACTAAAAATAAAAAAATGTGGTGTGTATTTTGTGATAGAATTTCTCACATTAACAGTTCGTAGAGTATCATTTTCTTAGATGAAAATTTCGTGTATTACAGATATGAAGATGACTAGTTAATGTAGGCAAAACTAGTTATCAATAAAGAAATTATATAAGGGGCGATCAAAAAGTTTCCGTTTCAGGGGGCTGGTGCAGTATATATGCAACGTAGCGCGACTCCGATGCGGGTACACAAGCACCGCAAGCACCGACACGTGTGCAAGGGATTGGTGTGGCATTCGTGTCTTTCCGACGTGTGTGCGGTAAACGGGGAAACTTGAACTGTGAAGACGTTATTATCAACGCGTTCAAACAGGACCAACATTCTGTTATTCTTTTCTTGGTCGCTAAAGGACAAACACCGGCACACGTCCATCGGAGACCGAAGAATGTGTTTGGAGCAGAATGTCCATCTTAAACAGCCGTTATGGAATTATGAGCCAAGTTGCGCGCTGGTCGCTATTCGGCAAATGTCGTAATGCAGAAATTAGGCCAACTCAAGTGGAAGACAGCCAAGCACTCGCCCTATAATCCTGATCTCTCCCCATACGATTACCACGCCTTCGGTCCCATAAAAAAGGTCATGAAAGTTCGAAAATTCCTGTCGGACGAGGCTGTGTAACAGGCAGTTACTGACTTCTTCATGCACCAGGACACGTTGGTTTACCAAACGGGTATCGTCATCTTGATGCGTCGGTGGGGGTGACTGACAATGCCCACAGCGATTCTGCCTGATTGGCGTACCGATACTAGACTGCCCGTCCTTCAACGGAAACTATTTGACGGCAACTTATACTTCTGATTTTCACTAATAAATGATTTTTTTTCTGAATCCACAACTCCGAAAACAATTTTAATCAAGACATCTCAGAGGCATGGAAATACTGATTTATCAGCTTGATAGCGTTCGATCAGGATGTAACACTTTCTATTTCCAGTCAAATAAACACAGCAATTGAACTTTTATTTTTCTTTTATATGCCGCAACCGATCAGAAGAAAGAGAATACACAGCGACAGACGTTTAGCCACTGGAAAATGGCCTTTGGGAAAGAAACCAGTCGTACTATGCAAAAGAGAAATAAAAGTGCAACTGGTGCCTTTATTCGATTGGAAATGAATATTACAGTTGCGTAACCTGCCGCTCAGTGCTGCATAAGTGGGTGAGAAACTTTACATTACTCGTAGAGTAGAAATTTATGGCAGTTGTCTTGTTGGTAACCTTCATCTGATTCTATAACCTCCCCAGAATGCTGTTCAGAGAAGGTGCTTTTATTCTTGATTACACCCAAATTCTGAACACTGGTGTAATAACTACGCAACGTCTCAAGTACGTGTGCAAGAAGCATTTTCTGCTCAAGGCTTACAACAGGAAATCGGAACTTGTCTGAAGGGACGTAAAGGGAACTACAAGAGATGTTAGGGGAGAGGCGTGCTTTTCCGGAAGGTGAGTCAACTCTCTAGACAGGTAGAGGGGAGTGGCAGGGAGGGGGCGGTGATCGCAGTTGAGCGGCAGCCCACTGCTGAGGGCTCTGCGGAGCAATTAAAGGGAGGCCCAAGGGTGCTGGTGAAGCGCCCCGTTAATGGCGGCCCTATCTCAGCCTAGCTCACCCTAGTCGTAGCGCCGGCTGCCTCTTAGCGCGCCGCCTTATTCTGCTCCCCGGACTGAACTGACGTCAGGGCGGTTGATTACTGACGCTGCTTCTGCCCATTCACACACAATAAGTTTTTCAATAAGCGCACATAATCTACGAATTATTTCATCATTTTATCGATCTACTTTATCAAAAATACATTGGTAAAGGTAAGGTCAGGACAGATAAGGCTTTTGTAGGTGTGAAGGATGGTGGAAGGATGTAAACCTCTTGGTCTGCTTATTAGTATCCTACCCGCCTTTAAAACTGCAGATCCATGAAGACGGCATGCATCAAACGTAAAATTGGCGTGAAATGTACTAAATGTTTGGTTATGAAAATGATTTAAGAGTCCAGTGCAACCCCAGAACATAAGTAGGAGTAATGCCATCTACTATTCTTTAAATGAGGAAAAGTTAAGCGGCGGGTTTTTCATCCAGAAATACCATATGAATGGTGTTTGTTTGTCAGAAGATCGTAATGCGCCTCGAATAAGGATGAACGTATACGAACACGTGTAACAAAAAATGAAATAGTCGTGTGGCATTACTGGCGGGAGGACCTCATCTGGGGTTGATAGGAGACTTTGTGTAAGTTTTTCTATTTAACGCCACTTCAGCGACCTGCGCGTCGATGAAGATGAGATGAAATGACTAGGACAACACGATTATCCAGTACCCGAACGAAGAAAATCTCTGACCCGGGAGGGAATCGAACCCTGAACCTATTCGACAGCAGTAGGATCGTGGTCTGGCAGTTTGTCGTCCTAAGATATTGCTACTCACTTTGGTCGGGAGCGCAAGACTAAGAGTTATGTGAATACGGAATCAAAGGGTTTAAGAGAGCCATACTCAACGCAATGTAGCAGTGGTCGCCAAACTTAAGAAGCTTTTGAGATAAAGCACAGTTTTTAAATCCTAATGTGAGCCACCAAAATAAACTAGTACAGAAATAAGAGCATTTTATAAAGAAAACTTAGATTTGTTTATTGCTTATGAACTAACGTTCGAGTAAAAATGAAACGAATTTTAATCAAACTGCATATGAGAAAAGAGACTGAAATTGAATTATACATAAGAAAGAATTTTAAGTGTACTTACTAATTACAAATGTAAGATAATATTATTATCAGAATTATTAACTTTAATCACAAGGATTACACTCTTTTTTGTCATCAACATGTTTTTTAATAATTAGAATGCAATTGTCAAAGCTCTCATCAGTCAGTCTGTTTCCGTATTTGTCTTTTGTAAATTTCATATTGGAAAAGGAAACCGCAAACAGACATTTAAAGTTGAACATTGCTTTCACTTTGAAATCAATCTGAACTTGAGTGTTTTTCGTTAGGAACAAGAGGCCAAGTTTGAAGTAAACGATTTTAAAGATAAGTCTTTTTGAAAATTAAACAGTTCCAAACTCCACAGCAGCACTGTCTTCTTGGAAATCAAAATGCTCCATGATATCAATAGCGGACTCTTCGGCGTTAATCTCTATAAGAGACGATTTGACAAACTGTGCAATAATTGAAGAGTGGAAACGGAAAACAGAAGTGTCATTTTTTTCACAAAACGCGTTTTCAGTGCTGTTGTGTTCTCGGTATTCTGATGCATGTCCATAAACTTGATCCAGGTGGCAAACCATGGAGAACGTCTTTCGAACATGAGTGAGTAGATGGTGCATGTTCTTTGTGCCAAGAAGCTGTGCTTCCCTTTGAAGTTCCAAAATTTAAGAGTTATGAGAAGTGTTTATTGTTGACTACAGTTGTACTATTTGATAACCTAATGCTGTATTTCTGTACTTTTATTATCAAAAATAAAACTTGAGCCTCAGTGTTAATGGCACTTGGAATAAAAACATTCTTCTTGCTATTCTGTCGAAAATTGAAATTTTTGAGATCGTAGTTTATGAAATAGAAGCAGATTCTTTGAAAGAAGAAATCAGTAACCAGCTATGGTTAATACAGCTGTCTGTTTTCTGCCTCCTACTACTACCTTCTTCTGTTTGAAACAAAACAAGTTTTATTTCCGCAGTATCCGCTGCATCGTCAAGCTGGCTTACTTCATCTGAACAGAATACTTCTGCCGTCGCTTGGTTCACATTGGAATCTTCCGCTTCGCTCGCTAGTCTCACCCAGTTATCAGAACATACACGTGCCCCATAACACAGTTTCCGGCTGTCTTTTCTAATCCGCTGACTTCGCCGAGTTCGGGAATGCCATCAACAAATACATTATTATTACTCACATCACGTGCCCCACATTCTTTATTATATTCACATATCTCATCAACATTATCTACTTTGCGTAACACCTCTTTGAATTTAAGTGCCCCTTTCGTCTCACAAACAAAATACTCATCTTCATTAGTCATCACTTCCTCATTACTTTCCGTAAAATATATGCTATTTTATTTCTTCCATTTCTCCAAACCATCATACATATTACTTAATTGCGGCAGTCATTCCTTATCCTCCATTATTTCAAATTAATTTACCGAGGCAACGTTCTTATTCGCTACCAGAAGATGGGCTAAACTCGGTACAGCGGTACTGTCTGTACCCGCACGAGAAGCCACTCCAACAACATTCGTGATTTCGCTTCCTAATACATGTGATTCGACCAGCGACAGAATCGCGACATTTCTGCATCGTTTTTCATTCTCGCTGTTTCCAGCGTACACTTATTTTTTTAGTTAGTTACTCGTTTTGTTTAACTTGGCGTCGTCATTGTTGCGGCGGCTATACTGCGTCTGAAGCCAGCAGCATCTCACAAAGCGATCCGCAGCAGTAAGTGGTGGTTACAATTATAATCTCCCACACCACGGCCATCCCCCCCTCCCCCCTCTCCCCCCCCCTCCCCCCATGAACCATGGACCCACAGACCTTGCCGTTGGTGGGGAGGCTTGCGTGCCTCAGCGATACAGATAGTCCTACCGTAGGTGCAACCACAACGGAGGGGTATCTGCGGAGAGGCCAGACAAACGTGTGGTTCCTGAAGAGGGGCAGCAGCCTTTTCAGTAGTTGCAGGGGCAACAGTCTGTATGATTGACTGATCTGGCCTTGTAACACTAACCAAACCGGCCTTGCTGTGCTGGTACTGCGAACGGCTGAAAGCAAGGGAAACTACAGCCGTAATTATTCCCGAGGGCATGAAGCTTTACTGTATGGTTAAATGATGACGGTGTCCTCTTGGGTAAAATATTCCGGAGGTAACATAGTCCCCAATTCGGATCTCCGGGCGGGGACTACTCAAGAGGACGTCATTATCAGGAGAAGCAGATTCAGAAGGATGTAGGCTGCAGTACATACTGGGAGCTTGCACAGAATAGAGTAGCATGGAGAGCTGCATCAAACCAATCTCAGGACTGAAGACCACAACAACAACCACGGCCAAAACTTCTTCCACCACCTCTTCCTCTGTCTACATGTGCCGATCTCACATTGTAGTCACTATTTAAGTTTCCGTTTTGACTTTGATTATTTTGCCCTCGTTTGTCGTAATAGTTACTATTCCCGTTCTGACTATAGCTGCTGTTGTGGAGACTGTACTGGCGATTTTCGTCGTCACGGTATAATACATCTAGAACTATGTTTTTCAAAAAAGCAGTTTTACTGCAGGCACCAATTATGTAGCCGCGGACACTATGTGACAATTTGCCGTGCAATATGTCCAACATTCTCTTTTCTGTTGTGAGTCCTTTTACATGCTCGATCTTTTTACACATATCCTCGCAATTACTTTTCATATTTGTGTCTCTGCTGGCACGTACGGAGGAACGTACGTAAATTCCGTAAATACTTCCTCCTGTTTACTGGTTGACCAGCCAGTATTCAAATCGTTTTAAGAATTCGTCAAGTGTTTCGCAACCGCTCAGGGCGCGTTGTGCCCAACTGTCTGCATCACCACTCAGTCGTGTCATGGCAACCCTGACGCGAATTTCTTCTGGAAATTCGTTCGGAATTAACGACTTACATTTGTACATGAACACGACAGGATTACTACCACCTTTGAGATCAAATTTATCCATCTCACTGCGTATTTGGCTCTGACATGTCTCTCCTACAACGTACGTGGCGGTTAGTTTTCTTGTATTCTCCAGATTTTTAATACGCTCATTTATTTCACCCGCATCTTTGTCTTTTATTTCAGAAAACTTAACATTTGTTTCCAACTCATGAACTTTGACCTTAACACTTACAAATTGGCCATTCAAGGAATCCACCGAATTTGTGAAGTCAGAACGGACTGTTGCTATTTCGCGATTTACGTTTTTGTTAACATTTTCATTGATCTCGTCCGTTCTCACACCGATATCGTGTTTCAGTTGATTTTCGATATGTCCGCAGTTTTCATCTACTAAGTCGCCCAATTGTTGTTGCATGTTGTCTTTGATTCTTTTCATTTCGCCCGTAAAACGTTTTATAATATCTTTCCTGCCAGTACTAAATTTAGTATCTAAGTCTTTTATTTCTTTTCGCAAGATTTTGTTTGAAATTTCTATTTCACCTCTCACAGCAGTCATTTCCTCTTTCAGCTTCGACACGAAGCTAATCTCACTGCTTACTGAATTCATAAGTTCCCTTGTCACAGAGCTATTCTCACCTCTTATTTGCTCACTTATTTTTTGAATCATTTACATTAAAGCATTCGTACTAAGAACCAGCAAATTACTACCCTCTTCCATTGTCTGTTTCGTTTCCGTCGCTGTTACGTTTACATCCCTTTGATATCCTGTGTCATTCATTTCCAGATTATCACTACTGTCATCAAATATTTCTTGCTTCACCTTTGCGTTATTTGCACATTCCGTTCTTCCAGAGTTGTTTAGCCTGTCGTCAATATCTGAAACATTGTCGAACATATCTACGCTCTTATCGTTAGTTACGTTGTAACCCCAATTCCGACTGTATGGTTGTAACTAAAATTTTCTCACTATTATTCATTGAAATTAACCACTGCTAATTTTGAAAGAATCGGGATAGCCGTAATTATAATACACTGCCCTGTCACCGGGAGCCACGTACAACCCTCCTACAACATCGGCTAATTAGGATTTTCTATATGACCGTGTTCCTGAAGTCCCTAATATGAGGGGAAAAGGCATCTACTCCGAAGAATAATGGAAAACCGAGAGCAGTAGATGAAATTATTTTTATGGCTGCCCGGACGTGGCAACCATAATTTGGATATGGAGTAGGACGTGACCAGGTTGTGACTAAAATCCGGTGGCAGGAAAACAATAAGTGACAAATAAGCGCCAGCTAGTATAAAACAGTTACTTAGCTTTACTGACAGCGAAGAGTGTACCGTAGATACAGTTCCAATTAGTGTCCAAAGAATATTCCTTATTCGTGGCCTAAGTCGTTATACTCGTACAATACTGAATCACACAGCGAGCTATCTAACCAGAAAACGAACGACGGCACTGACGAGTGCAACGAGCTGTCTGCAAGACTCCCTGACTCTTTTTTTTTTTTTTAAAAAAAAAGAGGTGGAGCCCCTCCACGCCCACACCGGCATGATGGCCAACACAAAAGGTCTACTGCCATCTCTGCATAAGGGTTAGTATTCACTAAAGTGAGGTGTCGCAGGATGTGGGTACTGCGATGTTTGCGTACGTCTGGTTAGGATTAACCATTAATACGCGCTCATCTGGAGATAGATTGGTCGAAATCTGACGAAGGGTAGCGGTTTGAAGGGCAGAGGAAAAAAAGTGCCAAGGCAAGAGCCAAGGGAAAAAAACCTCTGCGAAAGTTAGGTCGGGCGGCAAGAGCAGTAGCGGTTGTCTTGCTGCCTGCGATAGGTTGTGTAAGGATAGGCTTTGTTGGTAGTGGGTATCATGCATGTCGATACCTTGACGTTGTGCGTTTGTGCTGCTCGGCGGCTGGCGCTGGGTGCTGGTACAGAGTCCTCGTTCAGCGTCCTGCAACCTGCAACAGTTAGGTTTGTTATCGATCTTGTGTCCTATAGGTCATATACCGGAGGCACAGTGTGAGGGAATGTTGGGAGATTGTTTGTGCGTCTGTGGGCGAGCTCGTCGGTGTCCCTGCTGTGGCCTGTTGGTCGGCACTAATAGCAGCTGGTAGTTGCCAGTCAGTGTTGCTGATAAGCAGGGGCTTACCGACGTTTGTCGCTGTTTGCGTATGTTAGTTAACATAGGTGGCTATGCCCTAGCTAGCAGTGTCTTTGGCCGCTTGTGTTTCCACCTGTGGTTGTGGTCGTAGTTTCGCAGAGTGAGGATGAAAGGATTGTTCGAGTGTCTCGAGTTCCTGTATAGTCGTGTGGCGTGTTTTTTGAATACTTCCTTGAGGGTATCAAGGCGGTATTCATGGTGAAGATCCACGGTGCGTGTGTAGCGTGGAGCATTGCTAATGATTCGTAGCACCTTGTTCTGTATGATCTGCAGGCGGCGCAGTCGTGTGGGAGCTGCATATCCCCGGACGGGAGCTGCGTACGTCATCAGAGGTCTAATCAGTGTCATGTGTAAGGACCTCGACACCCTCCTATTCAGTGTGCTTTCCCTGTTGAGCATTGGGTAGAGCTGTTTGAGCCTCGCGTGCGCTCGGTTGGCAACGTATTCGATGTGGTCCCCCCATGTAAGTTTCCGGTCCAGCCAGACACCAAGGTACCTGACTTTCTCTCGGAAACGTATTGGGCGTGTATGTAGTGTTATTGGTCTACAGTGTTGGTGTTTGCGCAGTAGTTTCGGTCTGCGTGTGAACAGAACTGCTTCGCACTTGTCGACGTTTACTTTAATACGCCATCGCTCCAACCAAGGCTCAGCTGTTCTGAGTGCTGTCTGTATTCGTGAATTGATGTTCGACGGTTTCCAGTCTTGCGCGAGGATGGCTGTGTCATCCGCGTAGACGGCTAACGTCGTGTTTTGTGTCGCTGGGAAGTCATTAATGTACAGGTTAAACAAGATGGGCCCTAGGATGCTCCCTTGGGGTACTCCAGCTTGGATACCGTGTTGTGTTGATTGTTTATCCTGCACGTTAGTGTTGAAACATCTGTTCGTGAGATATGAGTGTATGAGACGTACGAGTCCGTCTGGGAAGCCAGCTTCGCTTAGTTTGCGTATGAGTCCGTTGTGCCAGAGACGATCGAAAGCCTTTTCGATGTCTAGGAACACGGCCCCTGTGGCTTTGGTCATGTTGTAGCCGTGTGTTATATGTTCGACTACGCGGAGGAGTTGTTGTGTTGTCGAGTGGTGATTCCTAGAGCCGAATTGCTCCGGTCTTAGGGTGTCGTTGGCGATGCAATGCCTAGTGATACGTTTCAGTATTACCTTCTCAACAATCTTGCTGAGCGAACACAGCAGACTGATGGGTCGGTAATTTTGTGGGAGGGAGTGGTCTTTCCCTGGCTTCCTGAACATCAGGACCTTGGCCGCCTTCCAAAAGTCAGGGAAGTGTTGGTGTGTCAGGATGGCATTCGTTAAGTGTGTGAGGTATTCTACGGCTTTATCCGTGAACTCCTGGAGGACATGGTTTTGAATGCCATCAGGCCCAGGGGCTTTTCTGGCGTTGGTGTGCTTGATAGCCCATGTGATTTCATTTGTGCTAGTACGTCTTATTTCGTTGCGCGAGGGCTGGGCTACAAGTCGTGTAACCTCCTGGTCCGTTTCAAGTGTGAATGCTGGGTCTGAAGGAACCAGATTCGGCATGAAGGACGCTGCAAGTGTTGTGGCCATAAGCTCTGCCTTTTCCGTCGCGGAGTAGGCCGGGCCGTCTGGTCCTTGTAACGTGGGAATATAATGTTTCTCCATGGTGAAGTGTCTGGCCAGCTGCCACACTCCAGGACGTGTGGTATCCAGCCCAGCGAGTTTCTGTCCCCATTGCTCGTTTCTGAATGTTTGTATTTTATTCCGTATTATGCCCTGGAGTCTGTTGACGTGCAGTTTATAGAACGGGCGCCTGGTACGCTGCCAGTATCTCCTGAGGCGGTTCCTCATTGAGATAAGGCCCAGGATTTCCTGGGGCAGGGCCGTCGAGTGTTGTCTTGGTGTTGTAAATGGAATGGCGTCAGTCATTGCATCTTGGACGGCAGTTGTGAGAGCCTCCACAGCCTCATCGATTTGCTGTGTGTTGTTAATTTCGTGAGTGTCAGGAATGCGACTATCAAGCGTTTCCTTGAACAGTGTCCAATTCGCACGCTTGTAGTTAAGCATCCTGCGTGGTTCGATGTCCTGCAGCGTCTCTTCTATGTGCAGTATTACAGGCATGTGGTCCGAGTCCAGATCGTTTTCAACCGTTAGGTTGAGTGTGCATGTGATGCCCTTTATGAGGGCTATGTCTAACACGTCTGGCCTATGTCGAGCCTGTGTAGGCACGAACGTGGGAACGTCCGGCCCAAGTATAATGTAGTTTCGGCCTAGTGCGTGTTCGTACAGTTTCTTGCCGTTGGAGGTTCGTATTCGTGAGTTCCAATCAGGGTGTTTTGCGTTGAGATCTCCAGCGGCTATTACCCGCGGTGCTATGTTGAGTACTGTGCTGATATCACGTGTTACTATGTTTTTAGGAGGGTTGTATAGTGATACCAGTGTGGTGTTGGCCCCGTTGAACTTGACCCTGACGGTCGTAGCCTCTAGTCTTTCAAGTGCTGGGAGCTCGATGTTCGTGTGTTCTATGTCTCTGTGTATGATGATTGCCGTGCCGCACCCCCTCCTGCCATCCGCTCGGTCGGTACGATAGACGCAATACCCTGGGAAGTTTAGTTGTTTGCGAGGCGTAAGCAGTGTTTCGTTCACAAGAGCGATTCGGATACCCTTTCGCTCCATGAACGCGGCCATCTCGGCTTTTTTGCTTGCGATCCCGTTGGCATTCCAAAACAGGATCTGTGAGATTGTGTTTTAAGTCTGCGTTTCGGGGCTGGTGTGGTGTATTATCCATGTAGTAGTGTAAAAAGCGGTGTGATAGTGGCTTGGAAGCTAGTCCAGTTGAGCGTACCCGACATGAACTGCATGAAGAGTTGTGAGACACACCCCATAATCTTCGTGACTATTTCGGTGGTCGTGCGTCCGGGGAATAATGTTTCCATTATTCTCTGGAATGTTGTCGTAATGTTGGTCATGTCGGCCTGCGAGTTATTGGTCGTGTTAGCGGCCGCTTGTTCCAGTGTTGGCGTTTGGTGAGGGCTGGCCTGAGAGTCGGCTGTTCGTGTGGCAGTTGTGGGCGCCTGTGTATTCTCTGTGGTGAGTGGGTGTGTTATGTGGGTTGTTGAGTTGGTGTCCGGGTTGTATTCGTGAGTGTTGGTGTCCTGTTGTCTGTGTACTTATTGTGGTGTGGTCGTGTTCCTCGTGCTGCGGCTGTTTCTCCTTCTCCTCCTCCTCTGGCGCTGTGGTTGTCCCTGTGTAGGTGCGTTTTCTGTAGCCTGTGGTGGGCTGCAGTTCGCGATCTCAGGGGGTAGGGTGGTGTTGTTGCTGGTTTCGTGTTGTGTGCCCGGTGCGGGTTTGGTGTCAGGTGTTGTGTTTGTCTGTTGTGTGTCTGTTGCTGGGGGTGTTTGCCGAGCGTGTTCTGAACTCTGGGGCTCCTCTGACCGTCCCGCGCTGCTGGGGCTGCCAGCGACCACTCCAGTGAAGGATATTCCACTTCTTACTGGGCGCGGGGGCGGTTTTGGAACTGTGATGGCGGTAGGTTTCGCATGTTTCGCGATTTTGCGCCTCAGAGCTGCTTTGTAAGCAATGCACCCTCTGTAGTTTGCCGGATGGGCAGCACCACAGTTGGCGCACTTGCGAGGTGCTGTATGGGGGAGTTTGCAGCGTTGGGTCGTGTGACCGCCAGCGCAAATGCGGCAGCGGGGTGCGAGACCGCATCTGATACCCGCGTGCGCAAAGCGCTGGCAGTTGTGGCATTGTTGGGGGGTGCGCGGCATGTTGTAAATCTCTAAATTGACGACCATGTGAAGAAATAGCTTTAACTTCAGCAGGTCGCGGGACTTGGCCGTGTCGGCCAATTCCGCCATGTAGTTATGAGACGGTCTTGCTGTGCCGAACTCTGACATTCGGTTTACCCGAATGCACTCCCACCCGAGAGCAGAGAGTTCATTGTGTACTGTGTCGGTCGGGGTTCGTGAGTCTATCCCCTTTATCACGTACTGCTGTGTTTTTTCCAGGACTGTCCTGTACGTGAAGTGTTCTACCTTGCTTTCTCTGAGAAAGTCCAGTAGATTTGTGTAGTCTGCCTTGTTCGCCACGTACAGTGCGGCGTGTTCCCCGGTGAGCTTAGAGTAGTATGTTGTGGGGCTGTGCTGATTGTTAAATTCCTTGTTTAGGAGGCTTAGGTCTCCGTAGTTGTGAATGATGACCGGTGGGAAGCCAGTCGCGGTGTTGTTTGTGTTCTGCGTAGCTGCTTGTATATTTGTGGTTGCTGCAGTCGCAGGGTTGTTTGTGTTGGTCCCTGTGTTGTTTTTGTTGTTTGTTCGCGATGTAGATGGTGTTGGCAGCAGCGCTCGGCCGTTGCCTCGTGAGTTTGTGGGCTCACTTGTTTGCGTATTTGGCTGCTGTTTGCGCCTTGGGCCGACCTGCTGCCACGGCCCGTCTTCGTCTGTGTTGGTTGTGTCCTCCGTCGGCTCTGGCTCCGGTTCCGTCGGTGTCTGGGCCGCCAGAGGTGAAATAGGGGGCATGTCCTTCTGTTGTTCAGCAGGTGCCTGTGTGTGTGGTGTGGGTGTTTCTGTCTGTGTGTTTTCACTGCCCATCAGCTCTGCGATCAGCTCCAGCTGTTCCGCGATCTGTTTGTCCTTCAAGGCAACCTGCTCTTGGAAGGTGGACAGTGGGACGGAAATGATGGCGGGAGTAGCCGGCATTTCCGCCTCTTGTGCTGCAGCTTTGCTGCGGGTGAGTGGTGGGGAAGCACAGGAAAGATCGGACATCTTTGCTGTTTCGGGAGTATTTATTTGGATAGGGAAGGATGGACACACCCAATGGTCACCACCGCCAGATCCCCGTTCGGCTCCAACCTCTCCTTCCCGACCCCACCGAACACCTGATCCTTAGTCTCTTCTTCCCCGGCCTTACCGTTACCTGCGCCACCATCTATGTCCACCCTAACGCCCCTATTCCCTTCGACTTCCTCTCCCACATTGACTGTACCTTCTCCTCCTACGTGATCGCCGCCGACCTCAACATCCATAGTCGTTCCGCCGCCCAGTTACGGCGGTGGCATCGGTTCCTCTCCTCCCTTCAAGGCGACCTCATCCCCATCCCCCAGCACACCCGTCCCGAATCCAACTCCACTCCTGATGTTATCCTCTCCTCCCCCAACCTCCTTGGCCGCATAACGGTGGATGTCCTGGAGCCTATTGGTAGCGACCATCTCCCTGTCCTCCTCACCGTTTCAGACGGTCGTCGCCCTCGCCCCGACCCTCGTACTGACCCTCCCCATAAGTATGTCCACGACTATTCCCGTGCCGACTGTAATGCCTACCGGGATACCCTTTCCACCCAGGTCGATCGCCACCCCTGACGATGTCACCCATGCCGCCTCCTTTATCCAGCAGACCTTGTCTGAGGCCGTGGAGGCCCACGTCCCTACTGTCGCCATCCACCCCCACCGTCCTCCCTTACCCCCACAGGCCGTTCTCCTCCTCCGTGAATCCCGTCGTCTCTACCGTGCCTTCCTCCGCACGCGTGACCCGGACACACTACGACGCCACCGGCAACTCCAGCGACACATTCGTAATTTGCTCGCGGCTAAGAAACTCCGGGACTGGCGACAGACATGCACCCGTTTAAATGCTACCCTACCAATCAACTCGTCCAAGTTCTGGTCGGCCTTCCGTCGCCTTACCGGAACTAAACCCTCCCCCTATTATCCTCTTCTCCATGATGATCACCCTTTCCCTGACACCCTTAGTAAGGCCAATCACTTTGCCTCCTACCTCTCCGATGTATTTTCCATCCCCGATGATCCCCAGTTCGATTACTCCCTCTTCCCGGATGTCCGCGATCGCACTGACACCTCCGTCCCTCCCCTCACTCCTGGTTTCCAGTACTTGGACAACATTGCACACACGGAACTCAATGCCCCTATCACTACACAGGATCTCATTGCTACACTCCGCACAAAACGCAACACCGCTCCTGGTCACGATTGTGTCACCTACCGTCACCTTTGTGAAGCTCCTGTCTCTTTCCTCTCCACCCTGGCCAGGCTCTACAATGTAGTCCTGTCCACCGGTTACTACCCCGACCTGTGGAAAACCTCCCGTATCCTCATGTTCCTTAAACCCGGCAAACCGCCGTCCGCCGTCTCCGCCTACCGCCCCATCAGCCTTACCTCGGTCTTCAGCAAGGTCCTGGAATCTATCCTCACCACCAGCATCTCCGCCAGCACCGCCTCCTTCCCGTCACCCAGTGTGGCTTTCGGCCGTCCTTCTCTTCCGACGACCTTCTCCTTCACCTCACTCATCTCCTTTCCGAACAGCTTAATTCCCGTCGCTCCGCAATCTTCCTCTCCCTGGACCTCGAACGTGCATATGACCGCGTATGGCATTCCAGTCTCCTCTTCAAGCTCCAAACCTTCGCCCTTCCCATTAACTACGTCCGTCTGATCGTCTCCTTTCTCTCCCGCCGTCCTTCCTATGTCACCGTCCATAACACAGATTCCTACACCTTTTTCCCTCTGCCGGTGTGCCCCAAGGCTTCGTCCTCTCCCCCCTTCTGTACCTTTTGTACACGGCGGACATGCCGCCGCCGTCAGCCCCCGTCCACCTTCTCCAGTTTGCCGATGACACCGCCTTCCTTGCCCTTGCCCCCACCCTACAGCGCTCCCAACACCTTCTCCAATCCCATCTTGACCGGTTCACCACTTGGTGCAACCAGTTGTTGCTCAAAGTCAATCCCTCCAAAACCCAGGCGATCATTGTAGGCAAAACCACCCCTTCCTTCCGCCTCCTTGATTTCTATCTCACCATCTATGGCCGTCCTATCGCCCTCACTCCCACCCTTAAGTACCTTGGCGTCACCCTCGACCGTCGCCTCTCCTGGACTCCCCACCTCCAGACAATCCAAGCCAAGGCACGCTCCCGACTCAGTCTCCTCAAGCTCCTCTCTGGCCGTATGTGGGGTCTGGACCCCTCCACCATCCTCCACACCTATAAGTCCCTCATCCGCCCTATCCTTTGTTATGCCCATCCGGCTTGGATCTCCGCCCCCCCTACCTTTTATAAATCCCTCCAAATCCTTGTACGTCATGCTCTCCACCTTGCCTATCGCATCCGTCTCCCCTCCCCCACGCAGATGCTGTACAATCTCATCCCCTTCCCCCACCTGCTCCTTTTCCTTGAAAGGATGCGGATCCTGTACACCTCCCACAAACTCGGTCCTCCTCACCCGCTCGTCTCCCTGATCCTCTCCCACCCCCGCCTGCTGCCGCGCCTGTATTCGCACATCCCACCCGGTCTCCATCTCTCCACCCTCCTTACCCTCTCCCAAGGTGGCTTCCGCCAGCTCCCCCTCCCTGTTGACGTCCTCCTCCCCTCCATCTACCCCTCCTATCAACTTTGACCCTGCCCCACCCCCCACTTCTGGTGTCCTTTCCTTTAGGCACCCTCCCTCCCTTCTCTTCCCTTCCCTTCTCTTTCCTTTTCCCACGTCCCCTCCCTCCACCCCTCTTCCCCCGGTCTTCCCCTCCCCCCTTCCTCCCTCCCCCCTTTCTCCCCTGCCCGTGGCATCTCTGCTCTCCCCTCTCGCTCTCCCACTCCCCTTCCTCCTCCTCCTCCTCTCTTGGCAGGTCCCCGGACTCGCACACGCATAGTGAACATTCGCGCGCCGGAGATCATCGACATCAGTATCTCGTGTGTGTGCTTCGTTTTGTGTTTCGTGCAGTTACGACTCCACTGTTCACCCTTGCCATCGCCGTTCTCCGTGTTTTGTGCGCCGTGTCCCCAAGTGTTAGTGTTTTTATCGTCCAACGTGAACGGCTTCATGTTTGTTGTTTTTTTTGTATCTCCATTTTTTGCCCGCCGTTTTTTGTATTGTCTGTATCACCTCTGTCATGTTATTGTTCCACTTAAGGCTGAAGAGCAGCGTAATGTGCTGCTGCCAGCCCGCCTGTATAGGTGGTTAAAATTACAATAAAGGAAAAAGATGGATGCACGACAATTTTGCTCTTTTCACGAAGCGAGAATATTTACTTTTAAGCGAAAGCGCTGTGTATCGTGTTCCTACAGAAGAGGGGTGTCCCTGCGACCTATTTGCGCGGAGTGCAATGCGCGGCGCAAGAGAGCGCGGGTTGAAGAGAGCGGCCTACAGTGCGCGGGGTTATCCGACGTGAACGGTCCCCTGACACTGAGATAACCCTACCAAAGAACGGAAGAGTCCCGCTGGGGAGATTTGCAGCCGAAGTTGCAGGAAGTTGAGCCGAAGCTCTTGCCACTTAGCGCCCGAAAGCGTTAAGCGGCTTGCGCGGGTTCGTGCCGTTCAGTAGAGCGTCACTGGCAGCTACGCCAGTTGCAGCTTATTTGAGACCACTCCGAGGAGCTATCAGCGGGCAGCTACGCCAGGTGCAGAGAGCAGCGTTCCGCTCGGGTCGGCTGCTCGACTGCGAGTGCACTCCCTGACTCGTTTTTTTTTTCCTTTATTGTAATTTTAAACACCTATACAAGCGGGCTGTCAGCAGCATAGTACGCAGCTCTTCAGCCTTAAGTGGAACAACAACATGACATAGAGGTGATACAGACAATACAAAAACGGCGGGCAAAAAATGGAGATACAAAAAACAATAAACAAGAAGCCGTTCACGTTGGACGATAAAAACACTAACACTGGTAGACACGGCGCACAAAACACGGAGAACGGCGACGGCACATGTGAACAGTTGAGTTGTAACTGCACAAAACACAAAACGATGCACACACACTAGACACTGATGGCGATGATCTCCGGCGCGCGAATGTTCACTGAGCGTGTACGAGTCCGGGGACCTGCCAAGAGAGGAGGTGGAGGAGGAGGAAGGGGAAATGGGAGAGGGGAGAGCAGAGATGCCATGGGCAAAGGAGAGAGGGGGAGGGAGGAAGGGGGAGGGGAAGCCCGGGGGAGAGGGTAGGAGGGAGGGGGGAAAGGAAAGAGAAGGGAAGGGAAAGGGGGGAGGGAGGATGCCTAAAGGAAAGGACACAGGAGGTCGGGGGGGAGGATCAAAGTTGATAGGAGGGGTAGATGCAGGGGAGGAGGACATCATCAGGTAGGGGGAGCTGGCGGAAGCCACCTTGGGAGAGGGTAAGGAGGGTTGAGAGATGAAAACCAGATGGGACGTGGGAATACAGGCGCGGCAGCGGGCGGGGGTGGGTGAGGATCGGGGAGACGAGCGGGTGAGGAGGGTCGAGTTTACGGGAGGTGTACAGGATCCGTATCCTTTCAAGGAAAAGGAGGAGGTGGGGGAAGGGGATGAGATCATACAGGATCCACGTGGGGGAGGGGAGACGGATGCGATAGGCGAGGCGGAGAGCATGGCGTTCAAGGATTTGGAGGGATTTATAAAAGGGAGGGGGGGCGGAGATCCAAGCCGGATGGGCATAACAAAGGATAGGGTGGATGAGGGACTTATAGGTGTGGAGGATGGT
The DNA here is from genome assembly GCF_023898315.1 of Schistocerca nitens. Taxonomy (NCBI): domain Eukaryota; kingdom Metazoa; phylum Arthropoda; class Insecta; order Orthoptera; family Acrididae; genus Schistocerca; species Schistocerca nitens. The sequence goes on along the minus strand of NC_064615.1, from coordinate 720,856,346 downwards.
GGAGGGGTCCAGACCCCACATACGGCCAGAGAGGAGCTTGAGGAGACTGAGTCGGGAGCGTGCCTTGGCTTGGATTGTCTGGAGGTGGGGAGTCCAGGAGAGGCGACGGTCGAGTGTGACGCCAAGGTACTTAAGGGTGGGAGTGAGGGCGATAGGACGGCCATAGATGGTGATGTAGAAATCAAGAAGGTGGAAGGAAGGGGTGGTTTTGCCTACAATGTTCGCCTGGGTTTTGGAGGGATTGACCTTGAGCAGCCACTGGTTGCACCAAGCGGTGAACCGGTCAAGATGGGATTGGAGAAGGTGTTGGGAGCGCTGTAGGGTGGGGGCAAGGGCAAGGAAGGCGGTGTCATCGGCAAACTGGAGAAGGTGGACGGGGGCTGACGGCGGCGGCATGTCCGCCGTGTACAAAAGGTACAGAAGGGGGGAGAGGACGAAGCCTTGGGGCACACCGGCAGAGGGAAAAAGGTGTAGGAATCTGTGTTATGGACGGTGACATAGGAAGGACGGCGGGAGAGAAAGGAGACGATCAGACGGACGTAGTTAATGGGAAGGGCGAAGGTTTGGAGCTTGAAGAGGAGACTGGAATGCCATACGCGGTCATATGCACGTTCGAGGTCCAGGGAGAGGAAGATTGCGGAGCGACGGGAATTAAGCTGTTCGGAAAGGAGATGAGTGAGGTGAAGGAGAAGGTCGTCGGAAGAGAAGGACGGCCGAAAGCCACACTGGGTGACGGGAAGGAGGCGGTGCTGGCGGAGATGCTGGTGGTGAGGATAGATTCCAGGACCTTGCTGAAGACCGAGGTAAGGCTGATGGGGCGGTAGGCGGAGACGGCGGACGGCGGTTTGCCGGGTTTAAGGAACATGAGGATACGGGAGGTTTTCCACAGGTCGGGGTAGTAACCGGTGGACAGGACTACATTGTAGAGCCTGGCCAGGGTGGAGAGGAAAGAGACAGGAGCTTCACAAAGGTGACGGTAGGTGACACGATCGTGACCAGGAGCGGTGTTGCGTTTTGTGCGGAGTGTAGCAATGAGATCCTGTGTAGTGATAGGGGCATTGAGTTCCGTGTGTGCAATGTTGTCCAAGTACTGGAAACCAGGAGCAAGGGGAGGGACGGAGGTGTCAGTTTGATCGCGGATATCCGGGAAGAGGGAGTAATCGAACTGGGGATCATCGGGGATGGAAAATACATCGGAGAGGTAGGAGGCAAAGTGATTGGCCTTACTAAGGGAGTCAGGGAAAGGGTGATCATCATGGAGAAGAGGATAATAGGGGGAGGGTTTAGTTCCGGTAAGGCGACGGAAGGCCGACCAGAACTTGGACGAGTTGATTGGTAGGGTAGCATTTAAACGGGTGCATGTCTGTCGCCAGTCCCGGCGTTTCTTAGCCGCGAGCAAATTACGAATGTGTCGCTGGAGTTGCCGGTGGCATCGTAGTGTGTCCGGGTCACGCGTGCGGAGGAAGGCACGGTAGAGACGACGGGATTCACGGAGGAGGAGGACGGCCTGTGGGGGTAAGGTAGGACGGTGAGAGTGGACGGCGACAGTAGGGACGTGGGCCTCCACGGCCTCAGACAAGGTCTGCTGGAGAAAGGAGGCGGTATGGGTGACATCGTCAGGGTGGTGGTAGGTGAAGGGGTGGCTATCGACCTGGGCAGAGAGGGTATCCCGGTAGGCATTCCAGTTGGCACGGGAATAATCATGGACATACTTGGGGGGAGGGTCAGTACGAGGGTCGGGGCGGGGGCGACGACCGTCTGAAATGGCGAGGAGGACAGGGAGACTGTCGCTACCAATAGGCTCCAGGACATCCACCGCTATGTGGCCAAGGAGGTTGGGGGAGGAGAGAATAACATCGGGAGTGGAAGCGGATTCGGGACGGGTGTGCTGGTGGATGGGAATGAGGTCGCCTTGAAGGGAGGAGAGGAACCGATGCCACCGCCGTAACTGGGCAGCGGAACGACTATGGATGTTGAGGTCGGTGGCGATCACGTAGGAGGAGAAGGTACGGTCGACGTGGGAGAGGAAGTCGAAGGGAATAGGGGCGTTGGGGCGGACATAGATGGTGGCGCAGGTAACGGTAAGGCCAGGGAAGAAGAGACTAAGGATCAGGTGTTCGGTGGGGTCGGGAAGGACAGGTTGGAGCCAAACGGGGATATGGCGATGGTGCCCAATGGCAACTCTGCCACGCGCAATTGGGAGGGGATTATCAGAGCGGTGGAGGAGGAAGGGCGAAGTGTGGACGGTGTGGTGGGGTTGGAGGAAGGTTTCATTAAGCAGGAAGGCGTCCACGCGGTGGGTGGCAAGGGTATGGAGGAAGAGGTTCTTGTTGGCGGGAAGGGAGCGGATGTTGTTGAAATGGATACATTGCTGTCGCGCCATGACAGGGATTTAAACGAGGGTGTCAAGACGGGAGAAGGTGAAATGGGCCTGGTTGTTGGAGTAGGTGGCGTACATTTTGAGGTGGAAAACGGATCAGGCGGCGAGGGAGATCTGTTGGAGGGTGTGTGGGCGCTGAAAAGGATGTACATTCTGCAGGACAATGGTGAGGAATCGGATGATGTCCTCAGCGGTAGGGGGTGGGCGAAGGGAGTTGCCGGGAGGGGTGGGGGCATCCAGAGGGCAGACAGGAACGGTGAGTTCAGGAGTGGTAGGAGGGGGTCGGGCCTTACACTTCTGGGAGTAGGTGGGATGAGGGTGGTTACAGGTATTACAGGAGGGGGGGGGGAACTGGAGATTGGGGCACCGCTGTAAAAAGTGGGCTTGCCTACAGTGCGGGCAGGTGGGGGCCTCGCGGCACTCAGATGTTGGGTGCGCATTATATCGCAAGCACCTTTGGCAGCGGAGGGATTGAGGAGGGGAACGGGAGGGGTCAACTTTATAACGCTGGTTATAAAGGAGGGCACCCTCCTTCAGGAGACGGTCTATGGAGGGGGCGTGCTCAGAAAAAACGCGCATAAGGCGGGTGGAGCCGGCAGCGTTATGGATCCGGCGAACCGCACGCACCTCCAGATGGGGATGGGCCTGAAGCTCCGCCAACACCTCCTCCTCCGTGATCACTGGACTGAGCCGAGTGATTACGGCGGTGAGGGTCGGCGGGCGGCGCGGAGGGTGCGGTTGGCGGGAGGGAGGTGGCGAGGGAGCAGGGGTGAGAGAGGCATGAGGGCCAAAGCGGGTGATAGGGATGCGGGAAAGGAGGTCCGTGTGGAGGGTAGGGCTGGGGGAGGAGATGAGTACCGAATCACGGCGAGGAGTGAGGAGGGAGATGGGGGCACCAGGAGAATTCTGGCGAAGGAAGAGGGTGAGGTTCCGGGCTTCAAGGAGGGAGGGATCCGGACGGGAGAGGAGGTAGCGGTAGGAGGAGGGGGTAGAGGAGGAGGAGGAGGGGGCAGAGACGGGCGGGGAGGCATCCATGGCATCAGGGGTGGGGGAAGGGGGACGAGGCGGAGCCTTTTTTGGAGCAGACGAGGCAGGGGAGCCACTGGGGCGGTTGACGGCGGCGGAGGAGGTGTGGGGGATGGGAACAACTGGAATGTGGCGGGGAGGGGCAGGTCCCAGGGCTGGAGTCGGCGCCGGAGATGGTGACGGTGACGGTGAAGGCGAAGGCGATGGCGACGAAGACGATGACGGTGGCAGTGGCGGCAGTGATGGCGAAGGTGACGGGGGGAGCTGGGCGTGGACAGTGGCCCGACGGGCCACCACCCTAGCCGGAGCTGCAGTGACAGGCTGGGGGAGTGGGGGGAAAGGGTCAGAACGAGAGGTGCGAGAGGAAGAAGCGGGAGAGGGGGCGACAAAGAGCGAGGGGGAAGGGAGAGTGAGGAGAGGTGGGATGGAAGGAGGGGGGTGTGACTGGGCACACCAAGTTATAGTGGTGGAGGCGGCGGAAGGGGATGTATAGACGATGGCGGTGGTGGTAGTAGTGACGGTGGTGGTGGGGGCGGACATGACGACAGGAAGAAAAAACGCACAGCACGAAAAAGAAAGGACACAGAACTGGGAACAGGCGAAGACGCAGACGGACGACGACCAGGACGGACGGCGACGGCGGCGGCGGCGGCGAGCACCGGCTGGCGGCGGCGGAGGCGGCGGCGGCGAGCACCGGCCGGCGGCGGCGGCGGCGAGCACCGGCCGGCGGCGGCGGCGGCGGCGGCGGCGGCGAACAGACGGACGGACGGACAGCAGGCGGCGGCGAACAGACGGCCGGACGGACAGCAGGCAGCAGCGGAGACGGACAACGAGCTGGCAGGCAGGCAGGCGGACGGACGGACGGACGGACGAACGAACGAACGAACGAACAGCTACAGCAGTAAACGACAGACAGACGGACACAATCTTCGAAAGCGGAGATTCCAACCTGAGAGTAGCCCAGGCTTTGTAATCTGGCGCCTTCGAATGAGGGGATCCAACCCTCTGATGTCCTTTTATATCGTGTAGCCAGAGGGTGCTGTAGGCCCCAGCTCAGCAATGGCGCGACGTCTTCGGTCGGCGGCAACGCCATGCGCCGCCGGCGGTCGCGACGGGAAACTGTGGCAAGCGATGCGACGGCAGGGCGCGCGCGCTATTCGGTTGGGTCCGCGGATACAACAGTTATAACCGAATCGCCACTGCCCGGTACTTTAGCAATGACGATTAGAAGCTAAGTTCGGTTAACTTTATATATTTTTACTACGTCAACTAGTTTTTGTTTAACAGTAGTTATCGGAAAATTTGGGATAAAGGCTTCCAAAGTATGTCATTAATGAAAAGGACTAACGGTCGCCAGTTCCTCGCCGGAGCAAGAATAATTAAATTGAAACTGAACTTTATAACCTTACATAGGAATAGTTAATGGCGTCATAACATAGGAATAATACCTAACGCGCACTTTCAAGTACTTCACACCACGCATGTCACAGTAGTCAAATAATAATAAAACAGCAAACACATACAACATATTATATTAATTTTCAAAAATCAATTAAAGTAAGATTGTTTACTGGCTGTGGACAGAAACTTTTTGTTACGTTACTCACCGTAGTACTGACTGTTGTAAGGTGTAGCAAGCAGAAAGATTGTTTGAATTTACTCATTGGTAAGGACTGTCATTTACCTAGCAGTTACTCTGATATTTCTTTACAATAAAAGTTATAAATTATGCCACAAGCTATAAATTAGAACTGTGCTTTCACAATGAAAGTCAGTGTTCAAGTTACGTAAAGTTTTACTATTAATTTTTTATTATGAAAGTTACTTTATTTTCAGCAAATGAATTAATGCTGGCCGGCCGGTGTGGTCGTGCGGTTCTAGGCGCTTCAGTCTGGAACTGCGTGACCGCTCCGGTCGCATGTTCTAATCCTGCCTCGGGCATGGATGTGTGTGATGTCCTTAGGTTAGTTAGGTTTAATTAGTTCTAAGCTCTAGGCAACTGAAGACCACAGAAGTTAAGTCGCATAGTGCTCAGAGCCATTTGAACCAATTAATGCTGGCTTTTGCATCATTCTATTTCTGACATTATTCATACTACAGCCGAAGGTTTCGTTATCACGTAATTGTCCAAAAGTTCTAAAAATTATGTTTTGATAATCTAATAAACTAGTTTTCACTTCATTTTCCGTTCATTTTCTGATTATCTCGGTTCGTACAAAGGGATAGGATGGATACTACTTGGATGATAACTTAGGAAAATTATTTACGTGACAATATGCACAAAAACAATGTTATTTAAGCAATAGAATTGCAACTACGCTGGTCAGCCTATTACACTTCGAGTTATAAAAAGTCTAGATCATACTTCACTTGATGATGCCGTCGGTTTGTCGAGTGGCCTCATTTAGCGTAAAATAGGGCGCAGGTGGTCTTCTTGCCGTACCATAGCCAACAACAAGATTTTAGTTTCATTACTGTTCACATGTGCAACTGTGTAATGCCACTGCTTTTAGTTTCAGATGACAATGAAGCTGCTTTGTTTTGTAAATATCGGTGACTTCCTTGCAGCAATATTATATTACACCCTCATTTTTCTTTTCTGAGTCTTTGCTCTGATAAATCAACCTCACCTCCAACACAAACACTCTGAAGGTGTTTCAGTATTTCTATCAGTGCTCAAATTTTCTTTCATGCTTTCTGTGTATATGTAACGCATTGGCATTACTTTAAATGAAGACAATAGGCTGCATTAAAGTTTAATTTATACAAATGTTTTGAATTAGGCCCATATCTACAAGTTCACTGTAACATGTTATATAGTATGAGTCATATTCGTTTAATAAATGACGATTGATAAATGTCGGAAAGAAAGTTTTATCAAGCTTTATCCTAAATATGTTTTCCACGATGTAACTGTCATGTTGTTCCAACAGTAAGTACAACAATAAATCGCACGTCTCCATCGTCTGTCTACATGCATGAAATGTTCACGACTGAGCTGCAGGCTACTTGCACATGGCACAATCAGACAGCGCATTCCCTGCCAGTGCGCTCAAATAAATTGCTTCAGCTTCTGTTTTCTCTATACTGTAGTGAGATGCGTCTTTCCTTGCAACTCTGAAAACAATTTCGATATATTAACTACATTTAGTGCACAGCAACATATCACCTAAAATGAAGCAGACGTAAGTAGCCAGAGCTCACATTTTTCACCGCAAACATTTCAAAATTTATGCTGCAGACTATTTGGGAATTACACTACCGGCCGTTAAAATTGCTACACCACGAAGATGACGTGCTACAGACGCGAAATTTAACCGACAGGAAGAAGATGCTCTGATATGCAAATGATTAGCTTTTCAGACCATTCACACAAGGTTGGCGCCAGTGGCGACTCCTACAACGTGCTGGTATGAGGAAAGTTTCCAACCGATTTCTCATACACAAACTGCAGTTGACCGGCGTTGCCCGGTGAAACGTTGGTGTGATGCCTCGTGTAAGGAGGAGAAATGCGTACCATAACGTATCCGACTTTGATAAGGGTCGGATTGTAGCCTATCGCGTTTGCGGTTTATCGTATCGCGACATTGCTGCTCGCGTTGGTCGAGATCCAATGACTGTTAGCAGAATATGGAATTAGTGGGTTCAGGAGGGTAACACGGAACGTCGTGCTAGATCCCAACGGCCTCGTATCACTAGCAGTCGAGATGACAGGCATTTTATCCGCCTGGCTGTATCGGATCGTGCAGCCACGTCTCGATCCCTGAGTCAACAGATGGGGACATTTGCAAGACAACAACCATCTGCACGAACAGTTCGGCGAAGTTTTCAGCAGCATGGACTATCAGCTCGGAGACCATGGCTGCGGTTACCCTTGACGCTGCGTCACAGACAGGAGCGCCTGCGATGGTGTACTTAACGACCAACCTGGGTGCACGAATGGCAAAACGTCATTTATTCGGATGAATCCAGGTTATGTTTACAGCATCATGATGGTCACATCACGGCGACATCGCGGTGAACACACATTGGAAGCGTGTATTCGTCAACGCCATACTGGCGTATCACCTGGCGTGATGGTATGGGGTGCAATGGTTACACGTCTCGGTCACCTCTTGTTCGCAATGACGCACTTTGAACAGTGGACGTTACATTTCAGATGTGTTACGACCCGTGGTTCTACCCTTCATTCGATCCCTGCGAAACCCTACATTTCAGCAGGATAATGCACGACCGCATGTTCCAGGTCCTGTACGTGAAAATGTTCGACTGCTGCCCTGGCCAGCACATTCTCCAGATCTCTCACCAAATGAAAACGTCTGGTCAATGGTGGCCGAGCAACTGGCTCGTCACAATACGCCAGTCACTACTCTTGATGAACTGTGGTATCGTGTTGAAGCTGCATGGGCAGCTGTACCTGTACACCCCATCCAAGCTCTGTTTGACTCAATACCCAGGCGTATCGAGGCCGTTATTGCGGCCGAGGTGGCTGTTCTAGGTACTGATTTCTCAGAATCTATGGTAGTGTATGTATCACAGAAACTACAACCAATATCGAAAAAATAGACACTTCATCATCGATCTGTGGTATGAAACTATAAGTTACGAAAGAAATCAATTTTGTATGCCAATTACTTTCCTCAAAATTGAATGAGAGGTGTTATTTACAGTAGTGGAGAAAATTTAATTTTTTTTAAGAAAAAGGAGATCTTCTGCCGAAAAACTAACTCTAGGAGTTGAGATAACTTTGTTTCATTTAATCAGTATTCTTTACAGTTTAATGGGCTCTTACTGTTTACAGCAAGAAAATTGGAGAACTCACGTTCCTCATGTACTGCTATCAGCCGCTTCGTGAGAACAACTCGTCACTTCCCTGTGGCCGGCCAGAGTGGCTGAGCGGTTCTAGGCGCTACAGTCTGGAACCGCGCGGCCGCTACGGTCGCAGGTTCAAACCCTGCCTCGGGAATGTGTGTGTGATGTCCTTAGGTTAGTTAGGTTTAAGTAGTTCTAAGTTCTAGGGGACTGATGACCTCCGATGTTAAGTCCCATAGTGCTCAGAGCCATTTGAACCATTTTTGAACTTCCCTGTGTGGCCTTTTCCCTTGTTATTGCTCATTATCAAACAATGGAAAGTCCAGGTTGGAACAACAACACTATTACAAAAAGGATAAAATGCTAGTCACCGTAAAGATGACACGCTGAGTCGCGGACTGGCACAACGAAAAGACAGTTACATACTGAGCTTTCGGCCAAAGTCATCTTTAGGAAAGAAAACGCACACACATACACATTCACACAAGCAGGAACACCCCATGCACACATGCCTGCGATGTCTGGCCGCTGCAGTATTTAGTGGAAATATGCTGTCGGATACTTCTCGAAAGGCCATTGCTCACAACTGTCTTCAATAGCTAAAACCAAACAGAACTGGATACTAGCTGGCTGTGAAGTGTAGTGTGGTATTACGAATCGAGAAGTTGCCTCTTTTTCAAATGATGCAACGACCAGAGTGTCCACTGATGCGTTTAAGGGGGGTCGGAGGTCAAACGGGCCAACTTGGAGTAGGAGAGGCACCACACGACATTTTAATTTCCACTGTCTATACTTTTACAAATAAACTGATAAAACTTTGTCAACACGACCAGGAAGGATTCAGGATTCAAACTGATAGCAATGTAATCTCAAAAGTATAACAAAATAATTTTTTTTACTTGTGAAATGTCATCACTTTTTCACTTACTATTGGCTGCATTTGTTGTTATAGGTACACTTTTCTTCACAAGTAAGAGAGATTCTTCGATGTATTTTGCACAGCATACAAACCATAATTACAGTTGTATGGAACTGTAGAATTTATTTAATTAATGAAAAAATGAATGAGCTGTTACATTTTAAACTTCATGTTGAGAAAAAACTCAATTTTTATGGTTAATTATCTCAATTTTTAGCACAGTTTTTAATAGATTTGGAAAATACTAGAGTTTCATACACCTGTAAGTATGGTTTGTATGCTGTGCCAAATTCATCGAAGAATCTCCCTTACTTATGAATAAAAGTGTACCTATAGCAACGAATGCAGCCAATAGTAAGTGAAAAAGTGATGACATTTCACATGAAAAAAAAATATTTTGTTATATTTTTGAACTTCCACTCCTATGAGAGTGAATCCTGAACCCTTCCTGGTCATGCTGACAAAGTGTTATGAATTTATTTGTAAAAGTATAGACACTGGAAATTAAAATGTCCTGTGGTGCCTCTCCTGCTCGAAGTCGGCCAGTTTGACGTCTTACCCCCCTTAACTCAAAATGTGTGAAGGGTGTAGTTCTGACCAGTGGCGATGTTTTGGCGGTGGTTTTTGTAGCATGACTTGAGACCACTCGTTACCGTGAACTTAAAAGTATCAACAGTCTCGGTGACTAGGTGTTGCTATTTCTTCCACATATTTGTGATGAGTGTGCTTTGGACACTCCCATCTTCAAAGATGACAATAGCCGTCTTCACAGGGCTGCACGGTCCGTTCCTTATTTGAAGATCACTTAGGCAGCGTATCAAAACTCCACTGGCCCGCGAAACCTCGCAGTGAACGTCTGTGGCTATTTGTAAGAGCGTTTTAAACGTAGCGCTCAGCATCGCCGTGATCTAATACCACTATGAGACCTAATCTTCAATCACTGGCTCCAGATGGATACAGAACGTCTGTTGAAGTTGATGCAAGGCCTCCTTCCCACCGGGACGAGAGGAGAAGAGTGGTTTACGCGGTATTAGCGTCGTGCTTCCCAGCGGTCACTAATTTTTTGTGCACTGTTTATTACTGCATCGTGTGTGTAAAGTACACCAGTGGCAATACCTTCACTGCACAGCAACAGTGGTGATGTTACGGATGACAGCGCTGCTAAAGCACAGTTACGAAACACGGTTTCCCGAAATTCCATCATCAAAGAAGATGAAATAAACATTTCAGAAAGCGAATTAAGTACAACTGCCAATAGGAGTAACTTAGACGTAGATATCCTCGATGTAGTGAAGCACCTTAGATCATTTTAAAAAAGCAAGGCCTCTGGTCCATATTGTACACCAGTCGGCTTCCTCTCAAAGTGTGCTGACACAATAGCTCCATACTTAGCAACCATGTACAACCACTCGCTCGTCGAAAGAGTATCACCTAAAGATTGGAAAGTTACAGAGGTACTCAAAAAAGGAAATAGTAGTATTCGCTGAATAACAGACCCATACCATTAACATCGATTTGGAGTAGGGTTTTGGAACATATGCTCTGTCCGAACATTATGAATTACCTCGAAGGAAAGGATTTATTGACAAACAGCCAACATAGGTTCAGAAAATACCCTCTTGTGAGCTCTTTATTATTGCGATCTATTGAGTGCTGTCGACAGGGGCGTCAATTGGATTTCATATTTTGAGGTTCCCAGAAGGCTTTTGACAGCGTGCCTCACAAGCGACTCCTAATCAAATTGCGTATCTGTAGGCTGTAGTCTCAGTTATGCGAGTGGACTCGTGATTTCCTGTCAGAAGGTCACAGTTCTTAGTAATTTATGGGAAGTCATCGAGTAAAACGGAAGTAACATATGGCCTTCCCCAAGGAAGTGTTATAGTCCTTCTGCTGCCGCGATTTATATAAACGATTTAGGAGACAATACGAGGAAGCCTCTTAGATTGTTTGCAGATAATGTTGTAATCTGCCGTTTTGTCAAGTCTTCAGATGATCAAATCCAATTGAAAAATGATTTCGACAAGATATCTGTGTGGTGGAACAAGTGTTGGTTGATCCGGGGGAGGGGGCCAAACAGCGCAGTCATCGATCCCATCGGATGGGGAAGGAAGTCTGCCGTGCCCTTTCAAAGGAACCACCCTGGAATTTGCCTGAAGCGATTTTAGGGAAGTCACGGAAGACCTAAATCAGGATGCCCGGATGCGAAAAGTGTTAATAATGAAAAGTGTTAATAACGAAAAGTGTTAAGTCATCCATATTGGAGCTATCACGTGGGTAATTTTGTGGGGAAAGCAAACCAAAGGCTCCGTTTTATTGGCAGAACACTCAGAAAATGCAACAGTTGTACTAAAGTGACTGCCTGCACTACGCTTGTCCGTTCTCTTTTGGAGTATTACTGCGCGGTGTGGGATATGAATGAGATCGGACCGACGGAGGACATCGAAAAAGTTCAAAGAAGGGCAGCACGTTTTATATTACCGCGAAATAGGTGAGAAAGTGCCACGGATATGACACGCAAATTAGGGAGGCAGTCATTAAAACAATGGCGTTTTTCGGCGTGGCAGGATATTGTCATGAAATCAGTCACTAGCTCCCTCCTCCGAATGTGAAAATATTTTGTTGGCGCCCACCTATACAGGGAGAAATGATCATCATAATAAAATAAGAGATATCAGAGCCCGCACTGAAAGATTGTTTGCTTTTTCAGTGCGCTGATCGGGAGTGGAAGAGCAGGAAAACAAATTGAAAGTGGGGTCGTTGAAATGCAGAGTAATCATGTGGATATAGATGTAGATTAGGAAAGGGCGTTCATGACGAAATCCACTACTCACAGCTATGCTATAGATGACAAATTGCTGGAAACAGTATCCGCGTTAAAATCTAGGAGTGACTATCTAGAGAGACCCTAAGTGGAATGACCACATAAAACTAATAATTACAAAAATATATACCAGACCGATATTCACAGGAAGAAGCTTAAGGAAATGTAGCTCATCTACGAATAAAGCGGCTTACAAAGCGCTTGTTCAACTGATAACTGAGTATTGTTCATCAATCTGGGACCCTAACCAGGTAGGACTCATAGAAGATAAGATCTAATGAAGAGCGGCGCGTTTCGTCACGTGTGCGCCAGGTCAGCGCGAGAGCATTACAGATATTCTCAACAAACTCTACATCTACCTCTACATCCACATAGATACTCCGCAAGCCACCGTACGGTGGGTGGCGGAGGGTACCCTGTAACGCTACTACTCATTTTCTTTTCTGTTCCACTCGCAAATAAAGCGAGGGAAAAACGACTATCTATATGCCTTCGTATGAGCCCTGATTTCTCGTCTCTTATTTTCGTGGTCCTTACGCGCAATGTACGTTGGCGGCAGTAGAATCGTGTGACAGTCAGCTTCAAATGCCGGTTCTCTAAATTTTCTCAATAGATTAACTCCTCATGGGTGGGATTCACAGTTATATAATGTTTCTTAAAAGACATCATAGTCGCCGTTGACTATATAAAGTATTTATTATTACGATTGCAATTTCGGCCTTATGGCCATTTTCAAGTAACACCGCAAAAATTACCTAAATACAAAAAAATACAAAAGTGAAGTACAGGGGTGTATATGCAGAATTAAGCAAACGTTTCATTAAGATAGTAACGCACTTCTAAAAATTGGTGAGAAATGTACATTACTTTCATTCTGTAAGGATATAAGACTATTGTACATGTCGTCATCAAAATGCAGCCTTTTGACTGTGAGAGTCCCACAAGTTCCGATGAATACGACACTTAATACATCGTAATATGTTGTTTAATATGTACGGAACTGTCAGTGTTACCATGGTTCTAATAATCAATCACACATACAAGCTCAGTTGCACTGACAACATGTGGAGCTAAGTCCGTTGGCGCGAAAATACATTTACTAAAGATAGTGCCTCTGCATGTAGCCAAGATAGTGAACACCAAGGATACAACTTATAAGCTTTATATCTGTCGACATCCTACAGCTTTCTAAATAGTGCTATGATTGTAAGGGGCAGTAGGATAAGATGGGAATATTTATTTATTACATAATAATGGATAATACATGTGTTATTTGTTAACAAGCTCTCACATTGACTTAAGTGCTCGTAAATGAGATGAAGACAGAGCTCTGATATATAATACTTTGTATGCGTATACATTGTACAAATATGAATGGCTTAAAACTCTCGCCAACAATCCAATTCACTGTGCAGCACCACAAATTGGGACAAAACATCACAATGCTTCCGCACAAATACAGGATGCATCCTTCAGTCATGCTCTATTTTAGCAAACATGACGAGGTAAATATGTATACTGTTCCATCGAAATTACTTAAAATGTTTCCGATAAGTATCTAACATAACTGTACAGTTCTATGAATGACTGTTGAAGTAGATTGATACAATAAATCACATTCTTCGGATACAATGAAATGTCAAGGCTACATTTCATTTGTTCCAACCTACCGGTAACAAATCTAGCAGCCCGCCTCTGAACTGCTTCGATGTTTTCCTATAGTCGGACCTGGTATGGATGCCAAACAAGGGAGTACTTCTCAAAATAGCTCTCACCAGCATCCTATATGCTATGTCCTTTACAGGTGAACCAATCTTCAGTATTTTAAACATAGCTGCACAACAGCAACGGTTTCACGTAATAAAATTATAAAGAGCCGACCAGTTGCAATGGATAAAGAAATTCTTTACCTAGGTTTCGACAAATATAAATTTGTCTTCTTCAGAAGGTAGCAATTTTACATGTAAAATTTGTCGAAACCTAGGTAAAGAATTTCTTTATCCATTGCAACTGGTCGGCTCTTCATAATTTTATTATGAACCAATCTTTCCTAAAATTCTACTACAAAAGCCGAAGAGGACTATTTACCTTCCTTGTCACTGTTCTCACATGTTTGTTTCATTTCAGATTGCTTTGCAACATTGCGTCCAAATATTTAAACGACTTGACTGTGTCAAGTAAGACATTAGTAATACTGTATCCGAACGTTATAGGTTTGTTCTTCCTAGTCATCCGCATTAACTTACATTTTTCCACACTTAGAGCTAGCGGGCCGGCCCATGTGGCCGAGCGGTTCTAGGCGCTTCCGTCCGGAACCGCGCAACTGCTACGGTCGGAGGTTCGAATCCTGCCTCGGGCATGGATGTGTATGATGTCCTTAGATTATTTAAGTTTAAGTAGTTCTAAGTTCTAGGTGACTGATGACCCCAGATGTTAAGTCCCATAGTGCTCAGAGCCATTTGAACCATTTGCAGAGCTAACTGCTATTTTTCACACCAACTAGAAATTTAGTCTAAGTCGTATCTACCTACAGTCACTCAACTTCGACACGTTACCGTACACCACAGCTACATCAACAAATAACCGCAGATTACTGTTCACCTTGTCGCCAAATCATTTATGTATAGCCGGCCGGTGTGGCTGAGCGGTTCTAAGCGCTTCAGTCTGGAACCGCGCGACCGCTACGGTCGCAGGTTCGAATCCTGCCTCGGGCATGGATGTGTGTGATGTCCTTAGGTTAGTTAGGTTTAAGTAGTTCTAAGTTCTAGGGGACTAATGACCTCAGATGTTAAGTCCCATAGTGCTCAGAGCCATTTGAACCATTTATGTATATAGAGAACAACAGCAGTCCGGGCGCGCTACCTTGTGACAGTCCTGACGACACCCTTGTCTCTGATGGAAATTCGCCGTTGAGGACAACGTACTGGGTTCTATTACTTAAGCAGTCTTCTAGCTACTCATACATCTGAACTTATTCCCTAAGCTAGTACCTTCGTTAATAGCCTGTAATGGGGCACTATGTCAAATGATTTCCGGAAATCTGCCTGTTACTCCAGTGGTAAACGTTACAAGGTGGGCTTTGTGCTTCACTGAGAGGTTTGTTATCGAAATTTCGAGTAAGCGCTTTCCGGGAAGAGTCGGAGAACGTATTACTTCCTCCCACATACACCTCGCGAAATGACCGCGACGAGAAATTCGAGGAATTAGAGCCAATACAGAGGCTTACCGACAATCGTCCTTGCCACACACCATTCGCTAGTGGAACAGGGAAGTGGGGATTAGATAGCAGTACCAACTGTACCTTCCGTCACACGCCGTTAGATGACATTTTATCCACTTTTTTTTTTTTTTTTGATTGCTGAATTGTGATGTACTCATTTTATGTCCGAAGAAGACGGACTGGAATTAATATGGATTTTGTGAGCTAAAATGACTAAATATTTTTTGGAACTTTGTTACAGGAAAAACAGCGATCTATTGATGTTACACCACTGGCCATTAAAATTGCTACACCAATAAGAAATGCAGGTGATAAACTGGTATTCATTGGACAAATATATTGTACTAGAACTGACATGTAATTACATTTTCACGCAATTTCGATGCATAGATCCTGAGAAATCAGTACCCAGAACAACCACCTCTGGCCGTAATAACGGCCTTGATACGCCTGGGCATTGAGTCAAACGGAGCTTGGATGGCGTGCGCAGGTACAGCTGCCCATGTAGCTTCAACACGATACCACAGTTCATCAAGAGTAGTGACTGGCGTATTGTGACGAGCTAGTTGCTCGGCCACAATTGACCTGACGTTTTCTGTATCCAGAAAGGCCCGTACAGGACCTGCCACATACGGTCGTGCATTATCCTGCTGAAATGTTGGGTTTCGCAGGAATCGAATGAAGGGTAGAGCCACGGGTCGTAACACATCTGAAATGTAACGTTCACTGTTCAAAATGCCGTCAATGCGAACAAGAGGTGACCGAGACGTGTAACCAATGGCACTCCATACCATCACGCCGGGCGATACGCCAGTATGGCGATGACGAATGCACGCTTCCAATGTGCGCCGGGTGATACGCCGCTTCCAATGTGCGTTCACCGCGATGTCGCCAAACACGGATGCGACCATCATGATGCTGTAAACAGAACCTGGATTCATTCGAAAAAATGACGTTTTGGCATTCGTGCACCCAGGTTCGTCGTTGAGTACACCATCGCAGGCGCTCCTGTCTGTGATGCAGCGTCAAGGGTGACCGCAGCCATGGTCTCCGAGCTGATAGTTCATGCTGCTGCAAACGTCGTCGAACTGTTCGTGCAGATGGTTGTTGTCTTGCAAACGTCCCCATCTGTTGACTCAGGTATCGAGACGTGGCTGCACGATCCGTTACAGCCATGCAGATAGGATGCTAGTGATACGAGGCCGTTGGGATCCAGCACGGCGTTCCGTATTACCCTCCTGAAACCACCGACTCCATATTCTGCTAACAGTCATTGGATCTCGACCAACGGGAGCAACAATGTCGCGATACGATAAACCGCAATCACGATGGGCTACAATCCGACCTTTATCATAGTCGGAAACGTGATGGTACGCATTTATCCTCCTTACACGAGGCATCACAACAACGTTTCACCAGGCAACGCCAGTCAACTGCTGTTTGTGTATGAGAAATCGGTTGGAAACTTTACTCATGTCCGCACGTTGTAGGTGTCGCCACCGGCGCCAACCTTGTGTGAATGGTCTGAAAAGCTAATCATTTGCATATCAGAGCATCTTCTTCCTGTCGGTTAAATTTCGCGTCTGTAGCACGTCATGTTCGTGGTGTAGCAATTTTAATGGCCAGTAGTGTACAACTTATTTAATAAACACAGCCTTGATTGCATTTCAGTTTTTAGTTTTAATTTTGTAGGTGACCGTTTTCGATCTTTATGAGATCATCATCAGCTCTACGTTCCTACTGTCATCAAGGAATGTAAATCTGGTTATAGTATCACAGAAGATCGAAACCGGTCGTCTAGAAACTAAAAACTAACAACTGAAATGGGTTCAAGACTGTGTTTATTATATATATACTAAGGTGGTAACTGTTCTTTCGGACATGTTCGAAAGAACAGTTACCATCTTAGTATATATATATATATATATATATATATATATATATATATATATATATATATATATATATATATATATATATATATATATATATAGTTAGGGCTCAACGGCCATTTGACCATCTTCTTCTTCTGTGCGAATGCACAAACAGTGCCCGAACTCTTACGGGAATCGGCAACGCGCCGCGAGTAATGAGTATAATGTTCGGGGGTACTACGAGTGTGTTGCGGGACGATACGTTGAGAATGTGGGTTTCGCGGGAGGCGTGCCAGAGATAAATCGCTGCAGTCACGCTATGCTCTGTGTCCTCGGTGGCTCAGATGGATAGAGCGTCTGCCATGTAAGCAGGAGATCCCGGGTTCGAGTCCCGGTCGGGGCACACGTTTTCATGCCTGTAAGCAGCTAAGGGTGTTCATTTCATTGTAATTTCTGTGTTTATTACATGGGATAAACTACTGTGGCGAGACTGTTCGCATTGTCCTCAGAACTGCGTCTTCGTGCTCGGGCTGCTTCTTCGGACACCGCTGTGGAGCGCAGGTGGTGGACGGCCAGAACAATCGTGCCGGCCGATCCAATTTGTATTCTGTCCGGCGAGCGGGCGGCCAGATCAAGTCGCGCGGCCGCCGCTCGCAGGCCGCTCCCTCTCGCTGGCCTCGGCTTTCGGTCGTCCATCTTCCCGCCACAGAGGCGCAGTGGCCAGCAGCGGACACAAAGGCACACAGTCCAACCAGCTCTGATTGTTACT
This sequence comes from Schistocerca nitens, assembly GCF_023898315.1. NCBI lineage: Eukaryota > Metazoa > Arthropoda > Insecta > Orthoptera > Acrididae > Schistocerca > Schistocerca nitens. The sequence goes on along the minus strand of NC_064615.1, from coordinate 720,838,525 downwards.
AAGGCAGCCATTGCTTAATTTACATTCCATATATCTTTACGTTTCTGTGATAGCGTTTCACATCGAAATCTTGGTTGTGGTGACAGACTGATCAGTAGCGTAGAGGTCTAGTATAGATTGGCACTTCACAATTCAGTAGAAAGTTGTCAAAGACAGCCAGTGTGAGAATGTAATAAACATTGTGCTGTGTCGTCCGAGCAAGACACAGCCAGGCCAAAAGCTCCACAGGCGCAAAAGATGAGAGCTGGTGCCAGTACCATAGAGACTCGCCACTTGCGCTAGTTCCACCAGCGCCATGGGCGGCGCTGAGGATGAAGATATAGAATTCGCCGCTGCCAATTGCCGGCCGATTGCAATCCGCCAATGACCGGACGACAACGGACTGAAGCATGCTCGGAAGATACAAGAGCAGCTCTCGCCCACTTGGTTATAGATCATCTTCCAGGGCTGACTTAGACAGGGAACTTAGTTCAGTGAACTCTTCGAAGTAAACAGACATTAGTTTTAAATTACATTTGCTATGTCCTTTGAAGTCTACCTACGGTTATTTCTAAGTAGCCATTGAGGGCCTTTTTTGTGTTATATTACAAGCAGTGTTGCAGAATTAAACATTCAACAAGTCACAAACATAAGTAAACCTTTTTAACTAATTTGTCTGACTTTGTTCCTAATTTGTAAGAGTGTTGTAGAACATTTGTTCTCCCATCCTGTTACCTGACCATGGGGCATAGCTGAGTAATACTGGTAGGGAGAAAATGCACCAGAAGCGGTTTCACGAACTCACAAATTCGGCCTACCGTAACACAGTGGCAGCTCGGCCTCCACAGCGGTAGCGATGAGGCCTTTACAAAACTGGCGACAAGGGTTTACAGAACAATGTTATAACATTTATCTGTAGCATAGCACAATGTTCGCTGTATATTCAATACACTTCCCCTTACAGATAACTAAATCTACACAATTACAGAAAATCTATGTTACGATATATGCAAACGGTCGACGAGTATTTAGCTGTATATTATGTGCGTATACTGTTTATTTTTTAAATTTATTTACATTTCTTTTTGCGTGCAGTTACCAAATGATAACTTTTGCAGATTTTATATTATGTCAAGGTTAATACGTGTCATATTTGTCTACAAAGATTTAATATACATCATTTATTTGCAAAGGTTGATACATAATACATATAGCTTAGAATGATTGGAGTGAATAAAATTTATTTAAAATGCATCGTCATTGTGTGCTCTTGTGGATTCGGGAATTTTGTTATACTCATTGAGCCACACAGGTTCACAGCCCAACGAGCTTCGACTGGAACTAAAATGACCACTGCTTAATTTACTTTTCAAATACCTTTACGTTTTTGTCTGTCCCGCAGCTCACCCCCACTCGATTTCGTTTGTGGTTTTGTGTCTGTATCTGTTATTTTAAATTTTGCTCCGTAATAACTGTGCTTATTTCTTGTGTTGTAATTATGTACATCATAACATTTCTACTCGTCCCCCTTATGGTTTACAGAAAAACTGATAAGCCTACGGGTACGCAAGGAGGATACATCGAGATATTTATTTCGGATTATCGCGACAGGTCCCCTGTGCTTCAGGCTATTTATAAGCCTAACAGCTCCGTTTTGTGGCATCAGTACTCTGTTCAAGTGCTCTACAGCCCCACAGTTCTATCCGATAATATATAAGTGGGGAAATTATCAAATAGTGTACTATTTTGGACATATGGATAAGCAAGGACAATATTCTGCTTATTTCACTCCACACGTTGTTTTCCCTTCGAAGATTACTATCCAAGTGCAGGCCAATGAATTATAGTCTTTATTGCCTGTGTACGAAATTCCACAGATATTTCCTATACATCTGTGGCATGAACTACCGGCTTTGAACTCCAGTGACTGTTATTTTGTGGTACCGACTTTTAGGGGCTGGCTACTAAAATACACTTGCAGATTCACCTGTACAATTTCATGAAGAGGTGTTCGAGTGGTCAGCATAATCCCTGCCCACACCATTAGGGATCCTCCTCAATATCGGTCTCTGTTTGGATCCCGAAATTGTATTCCACGTTCCCTCCAGACGCGAATCTGTCGAGAATCACTCTCGAGACAAAATCGGGACTCATCTGTGGAAAGAACATTGGCCCACAGTTCGACCGTCCAGGGGCCACGTTGATGGCTTCACTCGAGACATTCCCATCTGTGAATACATGCCAAAGGTAAACAGACAGCAGGTCTCTAACAATGAAGGACACTCTGCTGCAGGCGTCTGTACATTTTTTGCCTCGATACAACACGTCCAGCGGATGCTGCAAGGTCAGATGCCAGTTGCAGTGCAGTACTAAGGCTGCACCGCCGTGCCCTTACAGCCAAATAACGGTCCTCTCTTTTCGGTGTCTCATGTTGTCGACCCTGTCCTCGTCTCCGGGATACAGTTTCGGTCTCCATAAAATGCCGGCTCATCCGAGGAACAAGAGAACGATTCACGCTACGCCATCGGGCCACATCAGTTTGCGACTCTCCTGCTTCCATTCTTCGTGTGGCCCTCCACAGCAGAGAGTCTGTAGGCGTCTTCTCTGTGCCATACTGCACCTGTGATGGCGTACACGGCGACTGTGAATGAGGAACTAACCTGCAGACACTACCCTGCTTGATAGGTGCCATGACGTCATTTCTGGCGAGGTTGTCCGTTGATCGGGATGCCATCTCCGGTGCAGAATACGATCGTAACGACATCTGTTGAGGGTCTGTATGATTATATCGTGAACCAGACAGAGGTCGGGGAAATAACAATTTGTTGCTTTAATTTTGGACACCAGTGTAGTTAGTCACTTCTGATGTACTGTGTGTAGAAAAATGTCTTCTCTCCTTCTTACCGTCACCATAAAACAGCAGAGATATGTCGTCAGCTAGAGTAATTACATGGGAACTGGAAGGTTGCACGATATCATTTACACACACGAAATAAAGAAATAGTCTCGCTATTGATCACTGTGGCATGCCTGTATTACTGTTTCAATTCATAGACTGAATGTTGTACATCGAATATAAAAATACAGAAGGAATGGGACAAAGTGATTAACTCTTCCACAGAATTTAATTGTCCAGTCGCCTACACTAAGTTTGAGGTACCGGTATCTATTCTATGAGAGAAGGAATCTCGTTCCCAATTCGTGGCTGATATCTAAGCAGTGTTCAGTACCTTCATTCACTGATCAGTCTGTTAACACCATACGAACAATAAAATGTAGAAACAATAAAAACAGTGACCTGGTGAAAATGTTTATATGAAACAAAACTATTTCACCACAGTGCTAGCCAGGCGATGTCAAATCAGGGATGCGGCGGAAGGACAACCGCTTTGTAGCTGGAATAGGGGAGGTGGGCGTGTTTCGTATAAAGTGACTGAGAGGTCAACAGCTTCCCAACAAGAGAGGCTGCTGGCAGCCATACTACCTACGGTGTGCCTGTTCCACCTGAATAGCAATCTCGCTATTATAAAATTTAATTTCAGCTCCTGCAGAGCACAATTAAATCACAACTGACATCCCAAGTGTCTAGGGGTAATACTTAACCATTCTCTGACATTTAGGAAAAATCTCGAAATGACAGGACAAAAATTAACTAGAAATAAAATGACCAGAAAGCTGTCTGGAACAAGTTGCGGAGCCCAATCGAGTGTATATTCTGTTATTGAATAATGTGTTCCTGGGAGGTCTAGAAGCAGTAATGTCCACAAGATTGATGTTTGGCTTTACAAAACAATCTGAGTCGTCTCTGGCTCGCTAAAATCAACACGGGTTCCCTGGCTTTCTGCCTTTTCTAATTTAACTGCATCAGCACTCATCGCCTTCTATTTGCTGTTTAAAAGAATTCTGGGGATCTAACTGGGTACTGTTTGCTGTTTAGGGGCCTGGCGAGTCAGGCTGACCTGTCCTACCGCCTACACTACCAAGAGATACGTGGAGCCATCTTAACCACATCAGAGTCAGGAACGCAGGATGTAAAGTACCAAGCGGTGAACCATAATATTCGCTAATACCCGATATAAAACTGGAAGGTAGACTAAAACTGCTTAATGAAGGCCTCTTCTGAGCCTACTGCACATAACCATGCAAGTTCTTTGACACAGAACTGTGAAAGTAATAACATCTCTAAATGTTCTCTTGCTACGGTAATAAACGACACTGGTGAGCAAACCTTAAGGGGAGTAGGACGACAAACGGGCCGACTTGGAGCAGGAGAGGCACCACAGGACATTTCAATTTACAGTGTCTATACTTTTACAAATAAATTCATGAAACTTTATCAGCATGACCAGGAACGATTCAGAATTCACACTCATAGCAGTAAAAGTTCTAAAACATAACGAAGTAATTTTTTTTACGTGTGAAATTTCATCTTTTTTTCACTTACTAATGGCAGCATTTGTTGCTATAGGTACACTTTTCTTCATAAGTAAGAGAGGTTCTTCGATGAATTTTGCACAGCATACAAACCATACTTAAAGGTGTATGAAACTCTATAATTTTCCAAATCTATTAAAAGCTGTGGTAAAAATTGAGGTAATTAACTATAAAATTTGTGCTTTTTTATAAACATGAAGTTTAAAATATAACAGTTCATTCGTTTTTTCATAAATTAAATAAATTCTAGAGTTGCATACACCTGTGAGTGTGGTATGTATGCTGTGCAAAATTCATCGAAGAATCTCTCTAACTTATGAAGAAAAGTGTACCTATAGCAACAAATGCACCCATTAGTAAGTGACAAAATGATGAAATTTCGCACGTAAAAAAAAATTTATTTTGTTATGTTTTCGAACTTCCACTGCAATGGGTGTGAATCCTGAGTCCTTCCTGGTGATGCTGACAAAGTTTTATGAATTTATTTCTAAAAGTATAGACACTGGAAATTAAAATGTCCTGAGATGCCTCTCCTGCTCCAAGTCGGCTCGTTTGACATCCTACCCCCCTTAAGGGTTAAAGATATGCAGGTAAGTGTATCTATACAACATTATGGCTCCTGACATCATAACACCTGGACCACCAAACGATGACGTTCGACAGTTCCTGGGTGCATTACGTGTTCCCACCTCTCCCCATATGAGGCTACCTCCAGCATTGTCGAACATGATCGTTTCGGTTGTCCAGGTGTTATGGTGTGGAGAGACATAATGTTGTATGGGTGTACTGACCTCCAAACCCTTCAAGACGGTTCACTCACCGGCCATCGTTGTTGTGACTCTGTGATTCTTAGCCACGTGCTTCTTTCCAGTAATGCGTTCGGCCTTGACTTTTCATGGAAGACAATGCGTGACAGCATCGAACGGCGCAGGTGGAGGAGGGTCTTGGAACAATAGGATATTTGGTGAACGGCGTGGACTGCCCGTTCCCCGCCCCACTTAAATATCATCGAGTACGTGTGGGATGTATTAGGGACACGTATTTTAGCACGTTCACATGTACCAACGTCCACCAGAAGTTGCGAACAGCGCTGGTGCACGAAGGGAACGCTTACTATTCTTGTGACCGGCATGGGACCACGTTGCAGAGCATGCATTGCCGTCCGAGTTCATCACATATCCTGCTCAGAAGCATGTCCCGGCTTCTGAAATGTCTAGGGGACCATCATCAGTCGCGGTGACTTGAGTTTAACTATTGTCCTTGAGTAAAAGTTTCATTTCTGTTCATCTCAATATGTATTTCTTTCAGTTCCTTGTGTACAATACTGTAGCAGTTCTTCCTGTGTGTGGTGCAGGTTCCATTGAGCTATGTTACTTGATAGTGACACATTATGCGAAAGTTACTTTTGTCCTTAATTTTTGGACACCAGTGTAGTTTGTCAATATTTTCGTATGTGTTAATTCATATTTTATTTTCCTGATTTACATGTGTCTCAACTTTTATGTGCTCAAGAAATAGACGGTAAATAAGCTCCAGAACTACTTTGGCTATCCCCAAAGTACGTTTTCTTATGAATGAAATTAATGTACAGAGATTTTTATAAGGCAAATAATTATAATAATAATAACAAGCAAGGAAATGTTTCAAGGCAAGAAATTAGGAGCCGTTGGATGTTCCCTCTGGTTCTCTGTAACAAGAATAAAATATCAAGTCTATGTACGTCATGCTCCAGTTGTAGGGGAAGGTGAAGTGAAACTGAATTTTCATGAAACCATGGCTATTAACTGAAGCTTGCGGCCTATACATCTCGAATATACACACTCTAAAGTATCACACCAAATATTCATAGCTAAGGTAAGAGTATATTTTATAGGATACATAAACGTTTTTCTGAATGCTTGCATAGTGGCCACTTTTCCGTACCTGATGGGATAAAGTGGCCAAGCCTTTGCCACCATTCCAAAATAGATTGTTTAGTTTAAAAAAATATGGAGGCTTTTAGTTTTTATTTCACCATTTATTATTATTCGGAGAACAATAATACAAATGAGGAGGAAACGTGTTTCAATATATTGTTGGCGCAAGAAGGTCAAGAATTCCTAACGATATAAAGAGAGAAATAAACGATTAATTATGGGTTTCTATTTCAGTCTAATTCATTGACAATTTATAAACTCACAAACAGTATTAAGTCATGTACAAAATTCGCTCGTGAAGTTGTCATCGTCCTCATCACATCCAGCGCCTTGCAATCTAATTCAATCATAAGTTATCAACTCACAAACAATATTAAGTCATGTACAAAATTCGCTCGTGAATTCGTCATTGCCCTCATCACATCCAGCACACAGTTTGCAGCTCCGACATCTTACCCACCCAGTCTTTGCCTGCCATTTCAGATTCTTTGTTGAAACGTTGTGGTATTTTGTTGTCCTCTGCCAAGTGAAATGCTAATCTCACTGTAATTCCATATAATTGCTTTTCTATTTCAAAAATGTAATTAAGGATTTCTTGATTTCTTGCTGTTCTTCTTTACTGAACACTGCCCCTAAGCTGCCCATAATCTGTTTACTGCCAACTGCACCTCTATTTTTCCCTGGAACTCTTCGTTTTAGCGTATGATCTCGAATACTGAATTGTTTTGCTGCAGATGAAAAAAAACATATCATTCTTTACTGTTTCAATTACCTTTTTCATCGCCACAGGGTCTCACATTTGTTGCTCTATTTTTTGGATGTATTTTCTGGACTTATACGTACTTGTTAGTCAAAAGGCATAGCATGAACCGTGATATAGCAAAAACCTACTGCTCTACATAAAAGTAAAGCAGCTGAAGTAATTTGAGAGACTTACCTTACATCAAACGATCGAAACATGTAAATGTTCCCACAGAAGGATAACGCAGAAAGCTTCCTTTGTCAAAGCCACTGACAACACTAATGGTTTCGATTACAACTAGTCTGGCCACTCCTCGGTAGGAAGCAGCACTGTTGAAGACAGCAATAAGCACTGGCCACTTTTCCCAACCTGGCCACTTTACCCTTCTTTCCACAATGTTTTCCTTATATAAGACAACTGGATGTGAAACCGGTCACTCACAGGAGGCATCTCGCTAATACGGTGTAACACCGCCTCCAACTTTGATAAGGGCTTCGTCGAGGAAGAGAGCCCATACGTTTCTTCAGGAGTGTCATATCACCGTGAGACCACTGATCGATGATTAGACCATACAGGACTAGCAAACTTCTGGGACTGTTAAATTTCACCCGAGATTTATATAATCTTATACATTTTCTGCATAATTAAGATCAGATCATTTAGTAGGCCGGCTAAAGGGGCAGGAGCGTGAGGCTCACAGTGAGCCTACAGCCATGTAAACTTAGCGTTTGTCATATTTGAAGATGTAGAAGAGAGGACAAGGCATGGCCACTGAGAACGTTGAAATAAGCATCCTATTCCACGTTCACGGAAACGTGAATGAGTGAGGTGAAATCATTGTACAAAAAGCGACACCAAGCGATCACAGAATCGCGTCCAGTCTGAACTACACGCTTCATAAACTGGTCGTCAAACACTTCATGCCGGCCGGGGTGGCCGAGTGGTTCTAGGCGCTACAGTTTGGCACCTCGCGACCGCTGCGGTCGCAGGTTCGAATCCTGCCTCGGGCATGGATGTGTGTGATGACCTTAGGTTAGTTAGGTTTAAGTACTTTTAAGGTCTAGGGGACTGATGACCACATAGTGCTCAGAGCCATTTGAACCATTTTTGAACACTTCATGGGCCGTCATGGTACTCGACACCTCGCATCTTTTGAAAAGAGGAAAACTCGTGACTCTGTGTTGTGTGGCGCATTAAAGAAGTGCGGCTTTATGTTTCGCAATTTCAAAAAAACTGTGTGATTTATCCAAGAGACAGACCTTCACAAAACTGAGCAAGTCAATAACACATTTGTGCAAGTCTGACCCTTACGCAAACAGTTATTTGGCTTGGCATTAATTGATTGATTGACAGAGTTTTTGGGTCTCCTTCTGAGGGATATCGTGCCAAATTATGCCTAATTTGCATTTTTTTTGTTGAGCGATTAGTCTTCAGACTAGTTTGAGACGGACTGCCACGAATTCCTCTCCTGTGCCGACCTCTTCATCTCATAGGAGGTCTTGTAACCTACGTCCTCTATCATTTGCTGGATGTATTCCAATCTCTGTCTTCCTCTAAAGTTTTGCACTCTGCAGCTGCCTCTAGTAGCATGGAAGCCATTCCCTTATGTCTTAACATATCTCCTATCGTCCTGTGCATTCTCCTGTTTTCCACATATTCCTTTCCTCTCTGATTCTTCGCAGAACCTCCTCATCCCTTATTTGATCATCCACCTAATTTTCAACATTAGTCTGGAGCACCATATCTCAAATGCTTAGATTCTATTCTGTTCCGGTTTCCCCACAGTCTATGTTTCACTACCTTCAATGATGTGCTCCAAACGTACATTCTCAGAAATGTCTTCCTCAAATTAAGGCCCATGTTTGATACCAGTAGACTTCCCTTGGCCAGGAATGCCATTTTTGCTAGTGCTAGTCTGCTTTTGATGTCCCCCTTGCTCCGTCCGGCATAAGTTATTTTAGTACCTGGGTAGCAGAATTCCTTAACTTCGTTTACTTCGTGACCATCAATCCCGATGTTAAGTTTCTCGCTGTTCTCATTTCTGCAACTTCTCATTACTTTCGTCTTTTTTCGATTTTTCTGTACTCATTAGACTGTTCATTCCATTCAGCATATCACATAATTCTCCTTCACTTTCACACAGGCCACCATTGTCATCAGCAAATGATATCCTTTCACCTTGAATTTTAATTCCACTCCTGATCCTTACTTCTACTTCCATCACTGCTCCTTCGATGTACAGACTGAACAATAGGGGGGGTGGGGACTACATCCATGTCTTACATCATTTTTAATCCGAATTCTTCGCGCCTGGTCCTTCATTCTTATTGTTCGCTATTGGTTCTTGTACATATTGTATATTACCCGTCTTTCCCTGTAACTTATCCGTCTTTTTCTCAGAGTTTCGAACATCTTGCATCATTTGACATTGGCGAACGCTTTTTCTATGTCGACAGGTCCTATGAACGTGTCTTGATTTTTGTTTAGTCTTGTGGAAGCCAACACAAACCAACCCCCAGAATTCATGTAATCCCACAGGGTGACTAATATTTTGTCCTGTAAGCCCGTAAGAACCATTTGCTAATTTTCTAACATCGAATCACTGAATTCTTAAACTGTATTCAAAAAATGGTTCAAATGGGTCTGTGCACTATGGGACTTAACTTCTAAGGTCATCAGTCCCCTAGACTGAGAACTACTTAAACCTAACTAGCCTAAGGACATCACACACATCCATGCCCAAGGCAGGATTCGAACCTGCGACCGTAGCGGTCGCGTGGTTCCAGACTGTAGCGCATAGAACCGCTCGGCCACCCCTGCTGGCAAACTGTATTCATTTCTATTTTCACAAACTGCAGAAAACTGCAGTAGTTGTTGAACCAATAGTATTTTATTTTGCGATCGGTTTCGGTATAATGTAATTCCATATTCTGGCGTATACTACTACGATGGAAACAATAGTTTACAATTACGGGTAAGAAGTCAATCAAAATTTAAAATGTAGCAGCCAGCTATGACTGGGCTTCACTCACGTAAACCGTAAAAAATCTGAGGTTTTCTGTCATCCTCAGTTGTCTGTGAAATGAAAGTTCCATGTGCCACTTTATAAAATAGGGAACCTACGAAGTTACCAAAACGAAAAAATGCGTTGGAAATCTCGCTAGTGTCTGGGTATCTGTACTCTTTTATTTGGTTTTATCGCTCCCGGTTTTAAACCTTCCACGTACCGTAGGCGCATGCAATTACACTACTGACCATTAAGATTGCTACACCAAGAAGAAATGCAGATGATAAATGGGTATTCATTGGACAAATATATTATACTAGAACTGACATGTGATTACATTTTCACGCAATTTGGGTGCATAGATCCTGAGAAATCAGTACCCAGAACAACCACCTCTGGCCTAATAACGGCCTTGATACGCCTGGGCATTGAGTCAAACAGAGCTTGGATTGCGTGTACAGGTACAGCTGCCCATGCAGCCTCAACACGATACCACAGTTCATGAAGAGTAGTGACTGGCGTGTTGTGACGAGCCAGTTGTTCGGCCACCATTGACCAGACGTTTTCAGTTTGTGGGAGATCTGGAGAATGTGTTGGCCAGGGCAGCAGTCGAAAATTTTCTGTATCCAGAAAGTCCCGTACAGGACCTGCAACATGCGGTCGTGCATTATCCTGCTGAAATGTAGGGTTTCGCAGGGATCGAATGAAGGGTAGAGCCACGGGTCGTAACACATCTGAAATGTAACGTCCACTGTTCAAAGTGCCGTCAATGCGAGCAAAAGATGACCGAGACGTGTAACCAATGGCACCCCATAGCATCACACCAGGTGATACGCCAATATGGCGATGACGAATACACGCTTCCAATGTACGTTCACCGCGATGTCGCCAAACACGGATGCGACCATCATGATGCTGTAAACAGAACCTGGATTCATCCGAAAAAATAACGTTTTGCCAATCGTGCAACCAGGTTCGTCGTTGAGTACACCATCGCAGGCGCTCCTGTCTGTGACGCAGCGTCAGCGGTAACCGCAGCCATGGTCTCCGAGCTGATAGTCCATGCTGCTGCAAACGTCGTCGAACTGTTCGTGCAGATGGTAGTTGTCTCGCAAACCTCCCCATCTGTTGACTCAGGGATCGAGATGTGACTGCACGATCCGTTACAGCCATGCGGATAAGATGCCTGTCATCTCGACTGCTAGTGATACGAGGCCGTTGGGATCCAGCACGGGGTTACGTATTATCCTCCTGAACCCACCGATTCAATATTCTGCTAACAGTCATTGGGTCTCGACTAACGCGAGCAGCAATGTGGGCAATGTCGCGATACGATAACCGCAATCGCGATACGCTTCAATCCGACCTTTATCAAAATCGGAAACGTGATGGTACGCATTTCTTCTCCTTACAGGAGGCATCACAACAACGTTTCACCAGGCAACGCCGGTCAACTGTTGTTTGTGCATGAGGAATCGGTTGGAAACTTTCCGCATGTTAGCACGTTGTAGGTGTCGCCACCGGCGCCAACTTTGTGTGAATGCTCTGAAAAGCTAATCATTTGCATCTTCTTCCTGTCGGTTAAATTTCGCGTGTGTAGCACGTCATCTTCGTGGTGTAGCAATTTTAATGGCCAGTAGTGTACTTTGTTTATGTCACATTTGGCGTGCATTCTCAATCGTCTCGCCCCTCAGCTGTTAAGGGACTTCCTGCTAGCACGGCCGGACGATCAAGTTGGTGGTTGCTGTCGGGATCCTAAGTAAGTGTCTTTCGCATATTGTGTGGCCCTTTCCCTCTTTTTACTATTTCTTAGGTGATCGTGATCCTGCGGATGGTGTTTTTTCAACGGATTTTTTTTTTCATTTTGGTAATTTATTACGTTCCCTATGGAACTTTTGTTCCACGGACAACATAGGGTGGCAGACGAACGTAGATTTTTTTTTACTCTCTACCTGAGTAAAGCTCAGTCATCAGTTTGCTATTACATTTTCATTTTTAGATTACTTCTTATCCGTAATTGTAACATATTGTTTCCATTGTTGCGGTCTACGCCAGAAGATTGAATTGTTTCGAAACCGCTCGTAAACAATAAAATGTTATTGGTTCAGTAATTGTTACGGTTTTCTTTATTTTGTGAAAATTGACATGTGGAGTCGCGGTTTCTCTACGAAAAGAACTCTTTGTGTATTCGAATCTGACATCACTGCCACGTTTGTAAGTGCAGGACTGCTAACGTTGCCATAATTATCGAAGAACGGTCAGTTACAGATACATGGACGGGGGAGGACAAAAACGTGGAAATATGGAAACACCACGAACACAACACATTAGCAAGCCTAATACGGTGTAGGGAAACCATCGGTATGCAGAACAGCTTCCAGTCGTCTACTACACACAATGCTGTCCTGAGCACGACTGACACTTGCGACGTGTTGAGGACATTGCACAGGAGCAATCAGCGGGCTCGGCTAGCATCAGCATTTATCTTCAAGCATGCGTTTCTTGCGTTGTTTCCATGTTTTTGTGCAGTCCGTGTACTTACAGAGACTGTATTAGCAATAACAGAAATTTAAGGGAGCGGTCGCTGGTTGACTGGGGCGCAGAGACGAACGTGTCATTTCTGCAATTTTCGCGGAGGACTGGATAGCGGGCCGTCTACGACGCGAAAGTTAAGGAGCTAACGCTGCAGGGTGATGTGCATACCTCAAGGCACGTCCGCTAGTACCGGTGACTCACGAGGGGAAGGCGTCAGACACGGCCAAACGATTCATCGCATATTTGTCGAGTCGTTTGTCTACACAAACTAAAACGAAGGACTAATAAGAAATTTTGGCTCAGTAAACCCCCCCCCCCCTCCCCCGCACATCTTTTGAAAAAATGCTCCTAAAGTTACGACGCGCATCCGAGTCAGAATTGACGAGGTTGATAGATAACTGAAAACTGAGCATTTTTCATCAACATGTATGGTATCCGAAAACGCACATTTTGCCAGAAATCAAGAAAAGAAACTTTTCTGGTGCCACCTGTGCTCCAATAGGGTATGTGCTGTCAAATGAAAGTGCCACTGGCGTAGCTACCAAGGCATCTGGACTGCAGGTATTTTCAATTTTATTTTTATTCTCATCGAAAGCTGTAGATAGGTTAGGTTAGGTTAGGTTAGTGTTTAACGTCCCGTCGACAACGAGGTCATTAGAGACGGAGCGCAAGCTCGGGTTATGGAACGATTGGGAAGGAAATCGGCCGTGCCCTTTCAAAGGAACCATCCCGGCATTGGCCTGAAACGATTTAGGGAAATCACGGAAAACCTAAATCAGGATGGCTGGAGACGGGATTGAACCGTCGTCCTCCCGAATGCGAGTCCAGTGTGATACCACTGCGCCACCTCGCTCGGTCGAAAGCTGTAGAGATAGGAGGGTTAATAAGATAAGTAAATCAATAAAGAGTAATAAGAAAGTGGGAAAATACATTTCTCAAACGAGTTGGGTTAGTAAAAAATTAGAATTTTAAGACTCGTTGTATAAACACAATTCCGAGTAACATTTCTGCGACAGTGTAGAATTGGACGCACTTTATGGCATAAGGAAGAAAAATTTATTCTTGTCGCAGTTGGTAGTGTACATAAAGTAACGCATTCGTCCATCACAGCGTCTGGGAAATGGTTGTTAAATTTTTCCCGTGCTTATACGAAATGAATGATTAATTTGGTCAATCGTTTAATCGACTCTTTACAAAATGTTTACTTCACTTGCTCCAAATCTGTTGCCCCGCAGCTTATATATATATATTTGGAAAATGTCGTATTACCACCTCGAGTTATTAGTATAATTTAGATACTCAGTTCCGGTCGACCGACAATCATAAGGTTCATAAAAGTATTTACAATTTCGTGTTATGCAAAATGTAAAATTACCGTCATATCGTAACATAAATTACACCGTCAATCTATCAAAACTGTGTTAGATGGTGCACTCATTCATCTCATACCGGTAATCAGTGTTAATTCTGTGAATAGATTCATATCGCATGACCACTGTTTAGAGTAACAATGATAAAGAATAAAAATTGAAGCATTTTACCAACAGTTGTAGGCGGTAATATGAAATGTTTCAGTTTTAAACTAAGTTTGTTTTCCTCCGAATTTTCGGAAGGAACACTAGTTGTGTGAAGATTGTATTCCTTAGATGTTCTTGGTGCCACGAGTATATTTGCTTCGAATGTTTATGTGACAAGTACCATTCATCCAGCTGTTAGAAGCAAATCAGTGCTTGTAACAGAGTGAGTGGAAGAGATACTGTAAATCGATCAGTATTAAATTTTTAATTCTTTGTTAATCCAAGTCATTTGAGATATTTATTTGCCTACTTTGTTATTATTTCTTATTGATTTGCTTACCTTATTTTTCTCATGCCTAACAATTTACAAATGAAAAAAATACAAATAAAAGCAGTGTAGAATGCAACTGGGAATCGAAAGCAGATTCTCCAGTGCACAGTCGGATGATTTGGTTGCTATACCATCGGTGCTTTTGTTTAATAGCACGTATCTTATGGATATGTAAGCGGCAGAGAAAATAGATTTTCTCCTCGATTTCTAAGAACATATACTTCTATAGACTTCATACAAGTTGATGAAAAATTCTGAATTTTCAAACGTCTATCGACCCTGTCAATTCTGTGTCGACTGCCCATCATGAACTTCAGGGGAAGTTTTCCGAAACTTATTTGTTCAGCCAAAATATCTTAGATTGTTGTGTAGTTAAGCGACCTACCATGTGTGAGCTGAATCGGTTGACTTTGTCTGAGGCTTTTCCCTTGTCAGTGTTTAACTGCCTGACTACAGATCCATAGGTCTCGTGATCGACACCGGTCGGCCCTAGCTGTTATGCAGGATACCACTGCATGTGCCGTGGAACGTCATGTATCATATGGGAAAAGAAATGGAGGAGGCTGTTTTTAATGCGGCCGTATCTCTTAGCTTCGGTCACAAGGGAGCTAGTGGTGTCTTCTTGGTTGCTGCAGTTGATGGGGAAATGACGGTGATGGTTCTTTGCTGGCCTATTGCGTGAGAGGCACGTCTTAGAAAAATCCGCTGGTCTATAGAGCCGTGACGAGGGCTGGACCAGGCGAAAATCAGTAGGATGGGATGGTGTCGATGGTGGTGGTGGTGATGGAGACGGTAGTGGCGGCGATGGTCGTGGAGAGGATTGCAAGAGAGGTGGCAGACTGTCAGCAGTGAGCTGGCACCAGCCGTAATGATGAACGGCTGAGAAAGTAGCGATAGAGCTCAACAAAGAAATGTGGAGCTCATCGCGAAAGCAGGCATTGTCAATACATGACAGTTTAAAATGTCAACAAAATTCTGAAAAAAATCACTGTTTTATCTAAAATGCTATGGAAATTGCTCCAAAATAACCTTTTCGTACTTACCCACCTGGTAACCGTTCATGTTAAAGTGCTGCTTCCATGACGGTGAGATATGCTGGTGCGGGACTGAATCCCCCCCTGGATTAACGACCAGGGCCGATGTGCCAACCAGCCTGGATATAATTTAGGCGGTTTCCCACATCCCACAACACCGGGCTGGTACCCAAATCCTGTCTCGGATACATGACTCATAAACATTTAGAAAACTTTCGCTCACTCCCACGTAAATAACATTGCACACAGGCAGTTGAGTACACAAATTCGACACTGGGGAGTTAATCGGATGGCAACAGGAAGGGCATCTGGCCACTGCTTAAATTAAGCACGCTAAGCCGACCTTGCACTGATGCAGTAAAGCTAGAAGCACTGTAGCGTATCGATTATATTCCGTCAAAACGTACGCCAGAGTTGCAACAGAGTCAGCCACAGGCAGGCAAGAATATTACGTGTTGTGAAGCAAAACATGGCTTACAGGCAAGGTGAAGCAGATCCAGCTGGGTGCAGTATAGCAACAGCCGACACTGCAATATGCTAGCAGAAGCATGGAAGCCTTTCCTCACTTGCTGCCATTGAAATATTTGGAGTATGTACCTTAAGCCCCAAATGAATGTAGTCTGAAGCATATAAGTACTCAGCCGTTTCTGTACTCAAGTAGTTTCGCCTCAGTATCACAGCCTACACCATGAGCCTGTGACATCTGGAGCGACATCCCAGAATGGAGTTCAGGGTCTACTGCTGCGTATGGGATGGGGCAGCCTGTTCTGAGCCCCAAGAGCAGCCGCTGCCAGAGTGGAGTGCCTCAGGCTCTCTGGAGGGAGGTCGCAGTCGCCTCCGCGTTATTATCAAGCTGCGCTGTCGCACTGCCATTACGGTTGCAGCTGGAGACGTTACTGACAGCGGCACTGGAGTGACACCACACTCGGTCTTGGTCTCTGCGTTGTCTGCAATGCTGGATGTCTGTTGTTTCACGTGACAGGCCACTAGATGCCGCCACCAAGTTGTTCCTGAGGACTGGAATAAAGAAATTAATTAAACAAATCTACTACCATTCAAAATACAGGGAGCGAAAGGCTATTTACAATTTGTGCATAAAGCAGATGGCAGTTAAAAAGAGTCGAGGGCATGAAAGCGTAGCAGTGGTTGGGAAGGGAGTGAGACAGGGTTGTAGCCTCTCCCCGATGATATTCAATCTGTATATTGAGCAAGCAGTGAAGGAAACAAAAGAAAAATTCGGAGTAGGTATTAAAATCCATG
This sequence comes from Schistocerca nitens, assembly GCF_023898315.1. Lineage (NCBI taxonomy): Eukaryota > Metazoa > Arthropoda > Insecta > Orthoptera > Acrididae > Schistocerca > Schistocerca nitens. The sequence continues at coordinate 720,821,770 of NC_064615.1, read as the reverse complement.
GAGAAGAAATAAAAACTTTGAGGTTCACCGATGACATTGTAATTCTGTCAGAGACAGCAAAGGACTTGGAAGAGCAGTTGAACGGAATGGATAGTGTCTTGAAGGGAGGATATAAGATGAACATCAACAAAAGCAAAACGAGGATAATGGAATGTAGTCGAATTAAGTCGGGTGATGCTGAGGGAATTAGATTAGGAAATGAAACACTTAAAGTAGTAAAGGAGTTTTGCTATTTGGGGAGCAAAATAACTGATGATGGTCGAAGTAGAGAGGATATAAAATGTAGACTGGCAATGACAAGGAAAGCCTTTCTGAAGTAGAGAAATTTGTTAACATCGAGTATAGATTTAAGTGTCAGGAAGTCGTTTCTGAAAGTATTTGTATGGAGTGTATGGAAGTGAAACATGGACGATAAATAGTTTAGACAAGAAGAGAATAGAAGCTTTCGAAATGTGGTGCTAGAGAAGAATGCTGAAGATTAGATGGGTAGATCACATAACTGATGAGGAGGTATTGAATAGGATTGGGGAGAAGAGAAGTTTGTGGCACAACTTGACCAGAAGAAAGGATCGGTTAGTAGGACTTGTTCTGAGGCATCAAGGGATCACCAATTTAGTACTGGAGGGCAACGTGGAGGGTAAAAATCGTAGAGGGAGACCAAGGGATGAATACACCAAGCAGATTCAGAAGGATGTAGGTTGCAGTAGGTACTGGGAGATGAAGAAGCTTGCACAGGATAGAGTAGCATGGAGAGCTGCATCAAACCAGTCTCAGGAGTGAAGACCACAACAACACTACCATTGAAAAGTCTGATTTCACTTTACATGGGTGACAATCCCTGGGTCGTCTAACAGTACCAACAAATGTGATCTGAAAAAAAAATTTGGAACATTTATGGTTTAAAGATATATGCATGCATATTTTATTGTGTAAATACAACAAATAGAATTCTGTGTTATTTAAAAATAAATGGTACAAATCGTCGTTTATGGATTTTTGCCCTATTGGACCTCACAGAAATTTCCAGCGTGCACGTTGCTACGAACATAAAATTAATGTCATGTATAAAACACAGTTATTCTGACACCCACTGGGGAATGCACTGACTTGTGATTCATTCTGTGCGCAGCTGAGCGTGCGGACTCCTGTGATGCTGGTCACTAAACGTCTTCCGATGCCTCTCATTAGCAGTAGAGACAGTGTTCTGACATTTCCAAAGCTCTTGCAGACTTTGCTTCTTTGCATCATCATCCCACATACTGAAGTGCTGTGGTAGAATGTGTTGGCAACGCCGGCCGGTGTGACCGTGCGGTTCTAGGCGCTTCAGTCTGGAACCGCGTGACCGCTACGGTCGCAGGTTCGAATCCTGGCTGGGGCATGGATGTGTGTGATGTCCTTAGGTTAGATAGGTTTAAGTAGTTCTAAGTTCTAGGGGACTGATGACGTCAGATGTTAAGTCCCATAGTGCTTAGAGCCATTTGAACAATTTTTTGTGTTGGCAACTATCGTATCTTAGTAAAATGTAATATTACTGTCTTGAGTAACAGGTAAAACATTTATGCAGCTAGTTTCACTCGTTCGCCTTTCATCAGGTTCAGAAAAGTATTCACAGCGTCATGTAAGTCGAAATATAGAATCATTATCATCAAATGACAGAACCGTGAATAATATACTGTTATAGTATCATAATATACATACATCAAAAAAAGTTTTGCATCACCTCGGTTCCGAGAGTTCCGGAACCTGTACAGAAAATTGGAATAGATAGATAGATATCCAGCGATCACAGGCCCTGCAGACCACGCTCTGCTTCCACAAACTGCCTCCATTCCTTCCTGTTTTGTGCCCGGTTCCTCCAGGTGTCTTCAGCTCCCAGGGCTGCTAGGTCCTTCGCCAGGTCGTCCATCCAGCGCTGCCTTGGTCGTCTAATGCGACATTTGGTGTTTGGTTTCCCCTCTAGTGCCATCTTCTCCTGTCTTCCATCTGGCATACGGGCTACATGGCCCATTCATTGTATTCTTTTGCTCTTCATCTTCTGTAGGATAGTTGGTTGTCCACATCAGAAGGTAGATTTTCTCGTTTTTCCTCCTCCTCCATTCTCCGTCATCTAAAACTGGTCCCCATATCTTTCTCATTACTCTTCTTTGCAAATATTAAAAGTTTTTCCTTTTCTCGCTTAGTCACGCTCCATGTTTCTGAACCGTACATTACTGCTGGGCATATCACTGTGTTCTAGATTTTCATCTTAGTGTTCACTGAGATCGATTTAGAGCCGAGCGTCTCTCTGAGGGAATGCATGCGTTTCATTTCCACTGCTATTCTTTCCTTGATATCCATTTTTATGAAGTTGTCCGTGGTAAACCAAGGTCCAAAGTATTTGAACTGGTGTACTTTCTTAAACCTCTTGCCATCTATCTCAAGAAATTCTTCCTGCTCTTGTCTTCTTCCTAATTGCATGAACTCTATTTTGTCTTGATTCACTTTGAGCCCTACCTAAAGATCATTTCCGCACTTTTTAATACTCATGAAAACCACACATTGCACGTTGTTTCGCCATGCAGCGAGACCTTCAGACGTGGTAGTCCAGATTGCTGTACACACCGGTCCCTCTAATAGCCAATACCTCGTCCTCTTGCATTGATGCATTCCTGTATTCGTCATGGCATACTATCCACAAGTTCATCAGGGCACAGTGGGTCCAGATTGTCCCACTCCTCAACGGCGATTCGGCGTAGATCCCTCAGAGTGGTTAGAGTGTCACGTCGTCCATAAACAGCCCTTTTTAATCTATCCAAGGCATGTTCGATAGGGTTCATGTCTGGAGAACACGCTGGCCACTATAGTCGAACGATGTCGTTATCCTGAAGGAAGTCATTCACAAGATGTGCACGATGAGCGCGTGGATTGTCGTCCATGAAGACGAATGCCATGCCTATATGCTGCCGATATGGTTGCACTATCGTACAGCCGTTATCGTACCTTCCATGACCACCAGCGAAGTACGTCGGCCGCACATAGTGCCACCCCAAAACAGCAGTGAACCCCCACCTTTCTGCACTCGCTGGACAGTGTGTCTAAGGCGTTCAGCCTGACCGGGTTGCCTCCAAACATGTCTGGTTGAAGGCGTATGCAACACTCATCGGCGAAGAGAACGTGATACCAATCCTGAGCGGTCCATTCGGCATGTTGTTGGGCCCATCTGTACCGCGCTGCATGATGTCGTTGTTGGAAAGATGGACCTCGCCATGGACGTCGGGAGTGAAGTTGCGCATCATGCAGCATATTGCGCCAGTTTGAGTCTTAACACGACGTCCTGTGGCTGCACGAAGAGCGTTATTCAACATGGTGGCGTTGCTGTCAGGGTTCCTTCAAGCCGTAATCCGCAGGCAGCAGCCATCTTCCCTTGTCGAGCGCCCTTCCTGGCACAAAGTAACAATGCAGACGCGATAGAACAGCCGTCTTGACCGTCTAGGCATGGTTGAACTACTGCAACACGAGCCATGTACCTCCTTCCTGGTGGAATGACTGGAACTGATGGGCTGTCGGACCCTCTCTGTCTAATAGGTGCTGCTCATGCATGGTTGTTTACATCTTTGGGCGGGTTTAGTGATATATCTGAACAGTCAAAGGGACTGTGTCTGTGATAAAATATCCCCAGTCAATGTCTGTCTTCAGGAGTTCTGAGAACCGGGGTGATGTAAAACTACTTTTAATGTGTATAAATTACGTCGTCAATATATAAAAACGGTGCTAGGGAGTGTAAATCATGTTAAAACTGCGATCGGCGTGATCACGAATGAGTACACTCCCCAGCACAGCTCTTATAGACTGACGACGTAATTTATATTACGATACTATAACAGTGTATGATTCGTGGTTTCATCATCTGTCGACAACAATTTTATATTTCTCCTATCATGATACTGCGAATACTTCTATGAACCTGGTGATGGTGAGATGACTGACACTGGTCGTATAAATAATTTTACCAGCAGCTCAAGAAGATGGTATGATATTTTTCAAATATATAAGACCTGTGGGGGCACCACCACCACCTGAAAATATCTTAGAGCTACAGAAGCACAAAATGTAAAGATGAAGATGGGATACATTCTAGTATATAAAATAATAAAAAGAAACAGAAAGCAAGGTTAGAACTTGGCGTCCTGTTGACCATGAGGTTATTAGAGGCAGGGCCCAGTCCTCTTTCGAGGGATGCTTCCTGGAATTTACCTTAACGAATTAGGAAAATCATGGATAACTTACTGTATGGATGGCAGGACTATGTTTTAAATCTCCCAGAAAATGAGGTGTATTCTCCCTACCACTGCCACCTCGCTCGGTAGGCGCCTTTATACTCCTATGGCATGTACGAATCGTTGGTCTTTAGTATCACTCATACTAAGCAAAAAGGTGGACCGTTTTACGGAACACAGCGAAATTCAACCACAAGCAGAAAGCGGGTTGTAATGGCTCAGCATCCGGTAGCGGACGGGTCGAAATTGCAAGATGAGAGTCGAAATACGGCGAGAAGGAAGGAACAGAGTCAACTCGAGCCTGTTTCCTCGACGGCGACTGTAGTGACTTCGAAGATGTCTCAGTACCGAGTTGCACATGTGGCCATCCCAGTTTGAGAATACTATTGGTGGACCGGAAACTCGACTGTCGTTTACACCCCAATCGACTTCCTTCTCTGACGAGTGAGAAATACCCGATTCATCGCTTTTCGAACTTGTGTCGTGCCTTGTTTTCTATACTGAAGAAGAGGGTATCAGCCACAACTTCATATAACTTCAAAAAATGGTTCAAATGGCTCTGAGCACTATGCGACTTAACTGCTGAGGTCATCAGTCGCCTAGAACTTAGAACTAATTAAACCTAACTAACCTAAGGACATCACACACATCCATGCCCGAGGCAGGATTCGAACCTGCGACCGTAGCGGCCTCGCGGGTCCAGACTGAAGCGCCTTTAACCGCACGGCCACACCGGCCGGCCATATAACTTCATATAACGTCATATAATAGAACTTACTACACGCCTTCCACCATGTAACTAGAACGCGATGCTATCTATAACTGCTCCTTTAGAATAATATCCCACCAAAAAGCACTTTATCCCAAACGAATCCAAAGAAAAAGCCTTACATGGTTTTATGTAAGTTAAAAGATAGTAATCATTTTCGTTTTCAGTTTCTTTTATGTAATCGGGGAAAATCAGTTTGGGATCCGGAGAAATGTAGGAAAATACGAAGCAATAGTGACGCTACGACATATCTTAGACTATATGTTTTTGATGTGTATATTACCCGTCTTTCCCTATAACTTACTCCTGTTTTCCTCAGAATTTAGATCTTGAGCATTTTACATTGTCGAACGCGCTTACTAGATCGACAAATCCTGTGAACGTGTCTTGATTTTCCTTCATTCTTGCTCCGATTATCAATCGCAACACCAGAACTGTCTCTCTGGTGCCTTTATCTTTCCTAAGGACAAACTGATCGTCATCTAACACACCCTCAATTTTTTATTCTATTTTTCTGTGTTACTCTTGTCAGCAAGTTGGATGTTAAACTGATTGCGCAATAATTCTGACACTTGTCTGCTCTTGCTATTTTCGAAGTTGTGTGGATGATGGTTTTCCGAAAGTCTGATGGTATATCGCCAGTCTCATACATTCTACACACCACCGAGAATAGTCGTTTTGTTGCCACTTCCCCAAAACTTTTTAGAAATTCTGCTGGTATGTTATCTGCCCCTTCTGCCTTATTCGATCTTAAGCCTTCCAAAGTTCTTTTAAATTCTAATTCTAATACTGGATCTTCTATCTCTTTCTTATCGACTCCTACTCCTTCTTCTATCACGTCATTAGACAAGTTTTCCCCTTCACAGAGGCCCTCACTGAGACCCAATCTTTCCACCTATCCGCTCTGTCCTCCGCATTTAGGAGCGGAATTTCCATTGCACTCTTAATGTTACAGCCCTTGCTTTTAATTCCTCCAAAGGTTGTTTTGATTTTTCTATATGCTGAGTCAGTTCTTCCGACCATCATTTATTTTTCGATTTCTTCTCATTTTTCATGCAAACATTTCGCATTAGCTTCCCTCCACTTCCTCTTTATTTGATTCCTAAGTGACCTGAATTTTTGTATTTAATTTTGCTGAACATTTTTATGTGTATTTTCGTGTTTCCTTCTTTCGTCGATCAACTGAAGTATTTGGCCTGACACAATACTTTAATAGTGCCACAGCCACCATATTCACCAGGAGACTTTTTTCTGTTACCGAAAATAAAGAAAACTTTAAAGGGTTGTCGGTTCACAAGCATATTCACACCCATGTGTAGATCTATACTTTGTAAGTCACTTTACGATGTGGCGGAGGATACTTTTGGTGCCATTATCTCTGCCCCCGCCTCCCCCCTTCTTATTCCATTCACGGATGGTGCGTTGGAGGAATTATCATCGGTACGGCACATTATTTTTAAGATTTCCTGGTCGAGATCATTTCGCGAGAAATATGTGAGAGGATGCCCCTTTTCTTATGAAATCCCACTCTTCATGGAACGTACTCTTTCGAAATTTAAACAGTAGATCTCTCCGTGCTCCACAACGCCTCTCTTATAGATAAGAGGGAAAACGTATCGCCGAGAGAGCTAAAAACTATTTCAAAAATCTGCATCAAAGAGTGATTCGGAGATTGGAAAAAGCGCTGGCGTAATTGTATAATATCTTGTGGGGGCTGATAACATTGATGTATACGAATAAATAAAATTCTCTCCAAGAAACAAAAATTCCCGATGTCTTTTGCACACAGAAACACTTTTATTGTATGCTTTCTTAATTGTAGTTACTTCCCTAAAGTATCTAGGAGTATGCGTATCGAGCGATTGAAAGAGGAATGAGCACATAAATTTAATTGTCTGTAAGGCAGATACCGGACTGACATTCACTATAAGAATCCTCAGGAAATGCAGCCCATCAACAAGCAGCTTACAAAAAAACTCGTGCGACCGATACTGGAATACTGCTCGTCAGTATGGGATTGTATCAGCCAGGGCTGATAGAGGAGACAGAGAAGATCCACAGGAGAGCAGCAAGTTTAGTTACAGGTTCATTTAGCAACCGCAAAACCGTCACTTAGATGCTCAACCAACTCCAGTGGCGAACGCTAAAAGAGAGGCTTTCTGCATCACGGTATGATTTATTTTTACATTTCTGAGAGCATATCTTCCTAGAAGAGTCGACAAATATATTGTATCTTCCTACATATGTTTGTTAAAAGACGACCAAGATAAAATTAGATAGATACAAGCCCGCAGGGAGGCTTGCCAGCTATCGTTCTTCTCGTTAACTGTAAGCGACCCGAACGGGAAGAATGGGAAGTGATACTCGTACACAAAGTACCCTCAGCCACACACCATAACGTGGCTTGGACTAATAGATGCAGACATGATCAAACACGTGGCGTGTTGAGGAGAAGGAATATTTGTCCTCTAGGGAACAGTGTGTCGTATGTAGAGATGGAGTACCTTCTTGTGCTATGAGAAGCTCTGGGTAAGGTTTAATATTCTGGAGAGCTCATAAATGTAACTAGATTGAATGATAATGTGAGTAAAGAAATATCTTTGAATTTTCAGAGGCACACGGTGGAAGACTCGTGCCTTTCCAGTAGTAATTTTGAAGGAGCTTTCCAACTGTAAATCTAAGGCAATTACCCAAGTAGTAAAGTGACACGACAGTAGTGAGCAGGATTACGCTGAATTTGGTAATGCCACTTTTCTTATGAAACCCGATGACGAAGTATACGAGGACTTGTCTTGACAGCTGGTGAAATGTGTACAAAGGAATCGGTGTGACACAAAATAAAACGCTTTGTTAAGTCTGTCTTTTTAAATTAACATGCGTGGTATTCTTAAGGCTTGCACCACAGATAGATTACAGATGAAGTAAATGTTTTGAAAAACGCTTGGTGTAGCAAATGTATGAAATACCTTCCATGTGTTGGAAATAGTGCTCAGCTCACACGCTACATAGGTTGTCAAATGGAATAAACGTTCTCATGTAGGCGTACTGATGAAATGATACCTACGTATACGAATGCAGATAACATGGCCTGGTGTTGAATATTGATTGAACAACAGAGGCTATGTAACGGTACGTGTTCTACAGTTTACAATAAAGTGCCTCATGAATGTGCGCCATTATGAGCACACTGTTTTGCTATTAATTGACACTTGTCTCGTTTTCATATCTGTAGTATCACGCCGTATTACACATCACGACTTAGCTCTGTCTTGTTCTAATCAGTGCGTAAGATGACACACTGGTAACGCTCTGGACTCGCATTCGTATGGACGGAGCTTCAGACTGAAATTTTCCGTGATTTCCCAGAATTGTTTAAAGCAACTGATGGATAATTCCTTTGAAAAAGACACGTTTATTTTCCTTCTTTCATACTTCTAAGAAATCACAAAAAACTATTTATTCGTGTGGATATGGAAAACTACACTACTGGCCATTAAAATTGCTACACCAAGAAGAAATGCAGATGATAAACGGGTATTATTTGGACAAATATATTATACTAGAACTGACATGTGATTACATTTTCACACAATTTGGGTGCATAGATCCTGAGAAATCAGTACCCAGAGAAACCACCTCTGGCCGTAATAACGGCCTTGATACACCTGGGCATTGAGTCAAACAGAGCTTGGATGGCGTGTACAGGGACAGCTGCCCATGCAGCTTCATCACGATACCACAGTTCATGAAGAGTAGTGACTGGCGTATTGTGACGAGCCAGTTGCTCGGCCACCATTGACCAGACGTTTTCAATTTGTGGGAGATCTGGAGAATGTGTTGGCCAGGGCAGCAGTCGAACATTTTCTGTATCCAGAAAGGCCCGTAAGGGACCTGCAACATGCGGTCGTGCATTATCCTGTTGAAATGTAGGGTTACGCCGGGATCGAATGAAGGGTAGAGCCACGGGTCGTAACACACCTGAAATGTAACGTGCACTGTTCAAAGTGCCGCCAATGCGAACAAGAGATGACCGAGACGTGTAACCAATGGCACCCCATACCATCACACCAGGTGATACGCCAGTATGGCGATGACAAATACACGCTTCCAATGTGCGTTCACCTCCATATCGCCAAACACGGATGCGACCACCATGATGCTGTAAACAGAACCTGGATTCATCCGAAAAAATGACGTTTTGCCAATCGTGCACCCAGGTTCGTCGTTGAGTACACCATTGCAGGCGCTCCTGTCTGTGACGCAGAGTCAGCGGTAACCGCAGCCATGATCTCCGAGCTGATAGTCGATACTGCTGCAAACGTCGTCGAACTGTTCGTGCAGATGGTTGTTGTCTTGCAAACGTCCCCATCTGTTGACTAAGGGATCGAGATGTGGCTGCACGATCCGTTAGAGCCATGCGGATAAGATGCCTGTCATCTCGACTGCTAGTGATACGAGGCCGTTGGGATCCAGCACGGGGTTACGTATTATCCTCCTGAACCCACCGATTCCATATTCTGCTAACAGTCATTGGATCTCGACCAACGCGATCAGCAATGTCGCGATATGATAAACCGCAATCGCGATACGCTACAATCCGACCTTTATCAAAGTCGGAAACGTGATGGTACGCATTTCTCCTCCTTACACGAGGCATCACAACAACGTTTCACCAGGCAACGGCGGTCAACTGTTGTTAGTGTATGAGAAATCGGTTGAACACTTTGCTCATGTTAGCACGTTGTGGGTGTCGCCACCGGCTCCAGCCTTGTGTGAATACTCTGAAAGGATAATGATTTGCATATGACAGCATCTTCTTCCTGTCGGTTAAATTTCGCGTCTGTTGTGCGACATCTTCGTGGTGTAGCAATTTTAATGGCCAGTAGTTTATATTGTGTCCTTTAGTGGGTATAATTCAAGAATCGTTCTTTTTCGGAATGCTATACACATTGCAAATGCAGTTTTATCGCTCACATTTGCTTGTTGATGTAAACCTAGAGAATGGATACGTCCACTGAAGATGGTTGTTATGTGTCTTGGATTTAATAGTAAACTGCGTAGAAGGAGAAGATCAATTTTCACTAATTAACTAAAACTGGATGCGATCCTACTGCTTATAAAGCCTGGAAATGTAACAACGCTCTTGCTTTAGTAATGAAGATGGATGTGTAACAACATCATTCTATATGGAAGTTCTGTACGGACGACACGGTAATATGGTTTGTCTAATTCGAGGAGTTCATGGTTTCCCACAACTGTTGTGACAATAACGCTGCGTTGCGAGGGTGCGGGGTGTAAATTCATTGAGGGTCTGCTTTTGTTAGCACACGTTCCTCGCGATGCTCGGCATGAAGCAGAGTAGACTATTTAGGGATGTGTGGCATGTCTCCGCCGCACTCAGTCGCAGGCAGGCGAGACTGAGGACGCGGCTGTAACAGCATTACGACTGCGGGTCGCGGCCCACTGCTCGGGCGGACTCGGCGCGCCAATTTGAGACGGCCCGGGCCGGCGCCTCGTGAATACGGCGCTTGTTCTGCCTCATTAGATTAGCCCGCGGCTGCGGGAGGCGGCGGGTCGATGCCGAGGCGACGCTACGATGAGCAGCGCACTACACTACATAAGGCGGGGCGGGGACCGAGGCTCGCTGCTGCTGTGTATCCCCCTGCAATCATCGTACACTGAGGTGACAGAAATCATTGGATGTCTCCCAATATGGCGTCGAACTTCCTTTTGCCCGACGTAGTGCAGCGACTTGACATGGCATGGACTCAAGTCTTTGGAAGTCCGCTGCAGAAGTACTGAACCACGCTGCTTCTACAGCCGTCCATAAATGCTAATGTATTGCCACTGCAGGATTTCGTGCACGAACTGATGTCTCTATTATGTCCCGTAAATTTTCGATGGGATTCATGTCGGTCGATCTGGTTGGTCAAATCAATTTCTCCAGTTGTCCAGAATGTTTTTCTAGCCAATCCCGAACAATTGTAGCCCAGTGACATTGCATAATGTCCTCCATAAAAATGTAGTCCATGGATGGGTGCAAAAGATCTCCAAGTAGCCGAAGCATTTCAAGACACTGATCGGTTGAGCTGTACCAGAAGACCCGGTCCATTCCACGTAAACACAGCCCGCACTGTGATGGAGCCACCACCAACTTGCATAGTGCCTTGTTGAGAACCTGGGTCCATGGCTTCGTGCGGTCTGCGCCACGCTCGAACCCTCTCATGAGCTCTCACCAACTGAAATCTGAACTCGTCTGCCCAGAGCACTGCTTTCCAGTCGTCCAGTGTCCGACCGATATGGCCACGAGCCCAGAAGATGCACTGCAGGCGATGTCGTGCTATTAGCAAATGCACTCACGTCGACAGTCTGCTGCAGTTGCCCATTGACGCAAATTTCGCCGCACTGTCCTATCGGATATGTTGGCCGTTCAAATATCGTCCAAATGGCTCTGAGCACTATGGGACCTAACGTCTGAGGTCATCAGTGCCCTAGAACTTACTACTTGAACCTAACTAACCTACGGACATCAGACACATCCATGCCCGAGGCAGGATTCGAACCTGCGACCGTAGCGGTCGCGAAGTTCCAGACTGTAGCGCATAGAACCGGTCGGCCACTCCGGCCGGCGTTCGCCGTACATCCCACATTGGTTTCTGCGGTCATTTCACGCAGTGTTGCTTGTCTATTAGCACTGACAACTCTACGCAAACGCCGCTGCTCTCGGTCGTTAAGTGAAGGCCGTCGGCCACTGCGTTGTCTGTGGTGAGAGATAAAGCCCGAAATTTGGTATTCTCGACACGCTCCCTGACACGGTGGATCTCGGAATACTGAATTCCCTAACGACTTACGAAATGGAATGCCTCATGCGTCTTGCTCCAACTATCATTCTGCATTCAAAGGCTGTTAATTCCCGTCGTGCGTCCATAATCACGCCGTCAAGCTTTTCATATGAATCAGTTAAGTACAATTGGCAGCTCCATCAACGCACTTCCCTTTTATACATTGTGTACGTGATACTAATGCCATCTATATATATGCATAGCGCTATCCAATGACTAGAGCCATCTCAGTGTATACTCCCTAACGTTCGGGAATACTGTCTCATGTTCAGAAACGTCGCCATTTATTTAACAGTGAATTCTGGACCCAAGCGGCCAAGGCGGGCCTCCCGATCTACTTTGAGAGACTGCAGTTTATATCATCAGTGCAGCACCCACAGAGGAAAAAACAACAGGTGAGCAAGAAGGTTCAGCTACCTAGGAGAATGGACAGAACCGAAAGAAACCATTAGACCTCGGGTAATCAAGATGGAAATGTCATACCGACTGACTAGACGTCAAACGCAGACGCTACCGTGAGGTTATTCGATCATAGGAGCTGTTCTGTAGTGTAGGAAAGACATGATACGAAAGATATGAAATGTATTCTAAGTTGCGAATATGGACAACTGTCGATTGTATAATCGAATAACGACAATGAAAATTTGTGCAGGACTGGGACTTGAACCCAGATTTCCTGCTTATCGCAAGTGGTCGCCTAGGAACATTTCATCGCATTTCTGAACAACACAGGCACTGAAGTATCTTATTTATCTGCCGACACCGGGCAAGGGACTTTCAATTAAAATGTCTGCCCTGTGAGGGAATACACATAATGGATGTACGAGTGCAGGTTGTAGACACATGGTTGACAGCAATGGGTTTGGATCTGGCAATGAGTCGTCCTCAGGTAGTCTAATGTTATTCCCGTTTCGTGCGTCGGGGTGGCAGGTTGCCCTAACTCCGCCTTTTACCGTAGTGCCACGTGACTTAGTTGTTTCCGCACAGTGTAATGTGAGTCCCTGTGCGCCTCGAACTGCTGTTTGTCGTCTAGTGTCTGGTGTTTGTGCAGCCCTTCCTGATGCGGCGTTGTCTCACATCGTAATGTCCAAGATGCTTCCCACATCTATTCCACGTACAGGCACTGTCAGCTTCATATTTGATAAATCCACTCGACATGTGCAGCTCCGCTCTTTAGAGACACTTAACTGGATAGTGGAGGAGATCAAGGTCATTACAGATCAAGTGCATCCTGTGCGCTTTGATTTGAAATCGTATGTGCTTTCTGTGAAATTTCTTGACCTGTTTCATGTTGACAGGATATTATTACTTCACAGTACTCAGGTCCCCTTTACTGGTCGTGAAGGCTCCACTGGTGCAGTTATTTCGACGAATGGAGAAGTGGGCTATACAAATGTTTGGGTTTTTAGTCTTCCGTTCAAGGGAGATGGTAATTTTCGGAGGTCTATCTTGCTCCATTGTGAAGGTAACACTGGTCTGCTCTGCACCACTTACAGGTCTATAGTGGCGTTCGCTCGGTAGATCTGGTGATTAAAAAGGAATATTCCCTCTCACTTGCAGGTACATGTTTATTGGGTTCATATTACTTATACTGGCCGGGAGAGAACCAGCTTTATTTGTAATCAGAAAGTTCACCCCCGTACCGTACATCATGTGGTGGTATTAAAGCCCGTTACGAACAGAGTAAGGAATTGAGTTTAGCGAATCTTCTTCCACAGGATTCTGCAGCTCAGCCAACCCGGTTATTGAGTATCAAAGCGTATATTTGAGCAATAATGCTGGTGATTTTGCCCCGATGACCACGCTTAGGGAAATGAACGTCATCACTCTCGCAGTGCCGGCCTCGGTGCCGGCCGTTGTGGCCGAGCGGTTCTAGGTGCTTCAGTCTGGAACCGCACTGCTGCTACGGTCGCAGGTTCGAATCCTGCCTCGGGCGTGGATGTGTGTGATGTTCTTAGGTTACGTAGGTTTAAGTAGTTCTAAGTCTAGGTGACTGATGACCTCCGATGTTAAGTCCCATAGTTTTCAGAGCCATTTGAACCATTTTTTGAACGGGCCTCGATTATTCGAAACAAGCGTCGCAGAACGCAAGACGACGATGCTGTTTAGAAGCCTTTTCTTTTGTTTCGCTATTCGGATGGCCTTCCTCTGAAGGACCCTCTTCTCCGGTCTGAGTTTGTGGAGGAGGAAGCCTTGGGTGCTTCAGCACCTGATCAGGTGGTTACTAGTAAATAATCTGGCGATTCTCCTGTCATCCAGGCCGCCTTGTCGGTGCCGCCTATTAAGGATTCTGTTTCAGAACCCAATTGTCTTTCCCGGCTCTATCGGATGCCTCTACTGATGAATCAGCTTCCCAAACTATTTCTGCGCTCTTCGTCGCGGCTCCCAAGTCACAAATTCTTGATTAGCATAACCTGATTGATTCCAAAGGACAGAAGGACCCCGTAGTTACAAAACAAATCCCCATGCAGCGAGACCCTGTCCGTCGACGAGTGGGGTGCAGAGGCCTGTCCGCAGCTCGTGGTCGTGCGGTAGCGTTCTCGCTTCCAACACCCGGGTTCCCAGGTTCGATTCCCGGCGGGGTCAGGGATTTTCTCTGCCTCGTGATGACTGGGTGTTGTGTGCTGTCCTTAGGTTAGTTAGTTTTAAGTTCTAGGGGACTGATGACCGTAGATGTTAAGTCCGATAGTGCTCAGAGCCATTTGAACCGTTTTTTTGCGGAGGTCTCTCCCTCTTAGTTTGAAACGGATTTTCTGTATGACCAACCCAAACAATCGCATGAGATAGCGGCAGTTTACAGGAGTCACAGTAAACAACGTATCCACCCTAAGCGAGTCGCATCACGGATGAAGACAAGACAGTTGGATGATGGGGAGGTGCTCATACTTATTCTCTCTCCGTTTTGTCGATTGATTCTGCCATGGATACTGCTATATAGTTCCCTTCGACGATAGTTTTGTAATTTAGTAGTTTTTGTTCCAGTGCAGTTGTTTATGCCAGCATTTAGTTCCCTCACTTTGAATATTAACAGGACTGGTTCCGAACTCCAGCTCACCGCTTTGCATCTGTTTATGTATGACTCTGGTGCAGACATAATTTTTTTTTTACAGGAAGTATTATTTGACCAGTTTTCACTTCCTGGATTCTCGACCTATTGAGTGTTGCTTTAGATCTTTCTACGACCACTGCCTTGTTTTATAGGGAAGGAATTCCATTACGACTTTTCGAAGTTCTCAACGAAGGTAGAGGTATAGGATGTACTTTCTTGGTTTCAGTTTATATCTTCTTATGCCCTTCTGGCTCTAGTCGTCCTATGGAATGTTCGCGTTTCTACGAAGAGGAAACCATTTACCTACTTCGTAAATCCCCTACAAAGATTCTGTTGGATGTCGATTTAAATTGTGTTCTCCGACCGGTGGATTAGTTGTTCAAATGGTTCAAATGGCTCTGAGCACTATGGGACTTAACATCTATGGTCATCAGTCCCCTAACTTAGAACTACTTAAACCTAACTAACCTAAGGACAACACACAACACCCAGTCATCACGAGACAGAGAAAATCCCTGACCCCGCCGGGAATCGAACCCGGGAACCCGGGCGCGGGAAGCGAGAACGCTACCGCACGACCACGAGCTGCGGACCGGTAGATTAGTCTCCTAATTTTAGTTTTAGTAAAGAATTCGATGACAGGGTACGCTACTTGCACCCACATGACACACAGCTTTGTCGGTACCGATACTTGTGCGATGCACTTATTTTACTACCACTTCTAGCAGTTGACTTGATCACTTTTACATTTCTGATTCCTTGTGTGGGCAACTTTTGGACGTTGACGTGATACCCACCTGTTTTACTGATCATTGTGCCATAGCCGTCAATTTAATTATGCGCAGCAGCCGGTAAAAATATATCGTCTCTCTGGGATCCTCAATGCAGACTATCCACGAGGCCATTCACTTGGTGTTGCCATTCAGGAAATATGAGCCCGTCGCTCTCGGCTATAGAACGGTACTCGTATATTACGAAATGCAGAAGGACGGCGTAGGTTATCCTCAGTCAGAAAGATTCCCAACAATTAGTAACAAAATGATATTTATTAACTATGAAGAAATACTGAACTTAAATGATGATGCTTCTTGTGAAGTTTCCAGCATAATTAGACGTTTGAAATTATTACAAGTCCTGGGACTCTGAGTGACGCCTACGTAAAGTGCAGAGCTGGCCTACGATGCCTGTGGAATGTCAGCTGCGGTCCCCGGCGGATCTCGGTATAGTTCGTACTGCCAACCCATATAGCCGCTGCGCTACGAATGTTTCGAGCACAGCTTATCGATTGTGGTGCGGTACTATCTGGAGTGGTGAATACCTTCACCACAGACACTGCATACCAAACCACAAATTAGTATATTTCTCATGCGTTTTGGTGCCGTAAGGGCGGCGGACGTACTTCGGACACGAGAATATTATTCCTCCGTATTGCGTCAACCTTACGATAGCGCTAGGCAAGCTTTCACATGGACTCCGGAAGAGATCTCCACCACGTTCCATTTTACAAGATGAACTGACTTCACTATACCATCTTATCCGTATGCGGGCGCACAGGAAACGCCTTTGCATTGCACTCCTCGCTAACGCCGATGGTCAAGTGTCATCCTTCCACCATGACATTTTCAATTTAATTTTTAACTTTTTTACTGAACTATATGATGCACATGCTCCAGATGAAAATTTTCCTGCCGACTTTTCCCCTTTCTTCGTCATCCCTGAATGAAACGGCT
Source organism: Schistocerca nitens (assembly GCF_023898315.1). NCBI lineage: Eukaryota > Metazoa > Arthropoda > Insecta > Orthoptera > Acrididae > Schistocerca > Schistocerca nitens. Next base: position 720,805,124 of record NC_064615.1, on the reverse strand, counting down.
TTTTTTGGGTGATTACCAAAAGGGCGATATATATATATATATATATATATATATATATATATATATATATATATATATATATGATATTGTTACCGGGTCTCAGTCAAGCAAGTCACCTGAATTGGATTCCTAAAGAATTTTATGTTCGTATGGGCTGGCTCTGAGCACTATGGGACTCAACTGCTTTGGCCATCAGTCCCCTAGAACTTAGAACTACTTAAACCTAAGTAACCTAAGGACATCACACACATCCATGCCCGAGGCAGGATTCGAACCTGCGACCGTAGCAGTCGCACTTTTATGTTCGTTTTTAGCCTCTCGTAGGTAACATAATAACGTCGATGGTTAATGAAGTGATACGGGATGTCTCGCTTTCTGTTCCTTTCAAGGAAGGTAAAATGGTCCTCAACCTGAGAACCAAATGTTGACCTGATCTTGACTCACTTCTTCCGATTTCTCTACTTAACTTCGGCTGAAAAATTGTCGCTCGACCTATAAACACCCGTCTCTAAGTTACTCTACGAAATCATTGCCGTTCACTAAAGTTGTGTGCTTGGACGCACGATACTGACTTCTTTTATCGAATGTCGAGATGTCATTTCGGTGGCTTCTGCCACTAATATCTCGGGACATTGCTTTCTCTCGACGACTTCCACAAAGCATTTTACAGTATCAGTCACATTTTTTTAATGAGTGTGTTAACCGCTTTGGGTTTTACTCACGACGTATGCATCACGCCCCCCCCCCCCCCCCCCCCCCGCGTCCTCTCACGGGATTTCGATCCGGCGGGGTCTACCTCGGGGAAGCCCCTTATGCGAGTTACTCTTTGTTTTGTTTTTAAAATCCTGCTTCGGCATATTGTCATGCAACTACGTGGCTGGACGATACTGGGAAAACGGTTCTCGGTCTGCGCTTACGCCAATGACGTCATGGCTTAACTACGAAATGACGACGGGGTTTACGAACTCAAGGATATCTTGGACTCGTTTTGTCGCTTTGCTGGTGTCAACATTAATGATCGCAAATGCCCGTTTCTGTCGCTGTGGAGCTTTAACCAAGTGGTAATTCTTTGGGGAACGGTGGCCGGTCGCCACAATACTTTAGGGGTCATAGCAGATTGCAGCCCGACCGAAACGGCGGCACTTGGGTGGTGGTGGTTAGTGTTTAACGTCCCGTCGACAACGAGGTCATTAGAGACGGAGCGCAAGCTCGGGTTAGGGAAGGATTGGGAAGGAAATCGGCCGTGCCCTTTCAAAGGAACCATCCCGGCATTTGCCTGAAACGATTTAGGGAAATCACGGAAAACCTAAATCAGGATGGCTGGAGACGGGATTGAACCGTCGTCCTCCCGAATGCGAGTCCAGTCGGCGGCACTTAAATGGGGGATAGGTTTCGACTGGTTTTCAGGGAGAGATTCTTGAACACGAACGCCATTCGCTTAGCCTCCTTCACCAGGTGCAGGTCTTAGACACTTATATTTTCAGTGAAGTATATTAAATTGCACAGATATTTTCACTTCCCGCGGTGATGGCCGGCAGATTCTTGTGGCGACGACACGTCTTTCTAGTTCAGTATGACATGGTGGCCAGGCCCCACCAGCTCGGTCTTCTCGATATTAAAGCGAAGGCATCCATCTTGTCTGTACGGCGCAATGTCTTAACACGTACACAAGTACCCTATTCCAATACATCTCGTTTATTTTCCAGACATATCCGCGAATATTCTATAGTTGTCAGTTTCTTAGGTGCTGATACCCTTCCAAAGACGCACATCATTACCGGAGACGTATTGTCCAGTCGGGATCAGCCACCTTATCTCTCCCCTGTCGAAGCAATTTCCCCGTCAAGTTCCAGAAAAACTCTCCTATATTACCGAGTGAGTCTGCTTCGTAGTGGTGTGCGGTCATTCACCGGTTAATACCAACTGGCTACTGATTTTTTCGCATAGGCCTTCGCCATACTGATGAATGTGGCTAACATCATCTCACTGACAGCTTACTTCACAGGATGGTCTCTTGCGGAAGTGATCATCAGCTCTGGATTCGTCGACAGCTGGCTTTCTGCCCGAGGGCCTGAATCCGCTTTTTCGAATGAATTTCTTATTCCTCTGTTCGACCTTGATTCGGTGTCTTTCACCAGTATCTGGAGGCCGCGCAATGGAAGTGGCTGCCTTTCCCGCGCCACCGACGGCTTTTTGCAAATATGCTTTTTCTTGTTTTTAATCGACGCGTGTTGATTAAGTTCTCCTGTGGTCTTTGTGTCTCCCCTGTTTTTGATGCCTTATCACGTGAAGCCTTGTTTAATTCAAATTTCTTTCTTACATAAAAAAAGTTAAAAAATATTGTCAACAGGTCGTGAGTTAGTTTCCTGGTTGCTCAGAGTCTTTTCGTCTTGTTTTCTTAACAATAACGATTTGTTTTCTCCATTTGCAGCTCATATTATATGATGATTTTGACTATGGTCTTCTGAACCTTCATGAAAGTACCAAGTCAATCTGATAATTAAAAAAAAAATCGCAAGGCGAAGACTCCCAATAAGCGGGAATCCGGGTTCGAGTCAGTCCATTATACAGATCCTGCTTGTCTATGTACGTAACTGCGAATACATTTCATGTATTTCAAAACGACTGTAGTCACCACAGCGCCTTTTCCTTCGGCTGTGCTTGCATGTCCGAATGAACATTGCATCGTACACTGAAGAGCCAAAGAATCTAGTACACCTGCCTAATATCGTGCAGGGCCCCCGCGAGCACGCAGAAATGCCCGAAGACGACGTGGCATGGGCTCGACTAATGTGTGAAGTTATGCTGGAGGAAACTGACACCATGATTCCTGCAGGGCTGTCCACAAATCCGTAAGAGTACGAGAAACTGCAGATCTCTTCTGAACAGCACGTTGCAAGGCATCCCAGATGCCAGATAATGTTCATGCCAGGGGAGTTTGGAGTTCACGATAGGGAAGTTTGGTGACCAGAGGAAGTGTTTAATCTCAGAAAACTGTTCCTGGAGCCACTCTGCAGCAATTCTGGACCTGTGGGGTGTCGCATTGTCTTCCTGGAATTGCCCAAGTACGTCGGTATGCACAATGGACATGAGTGGATGCAAGTGACCAGACAGGATGCTTACGTACTTGTTACCTGTCAGAATCGTATCTAGACGTATCAGGGGTCCCTCATCACTCCAACTGCACGCGCCTCACACCATTACAGAGCCTCCACCAGCTTCGTCAGTCCCCTGCTGACATGTAGGGTTCATGGATTCAAGAAGTTGTCTCCATACCCGTACACGTCCATCCTCCCGATACAGTTTGAAACGAGACTCGTCCGACCAGGCAACATGTTTCCAGTCATCAGCAGTCCAATGTCGGTGTTGACGGGCCCAGACGAGGCGTAAAGCTTTGTGTTGTGCAGTCATAAAGGATACACGAGTGGACCTTCGGCTCCGAAAGCTCATATCGATGATATTTCTTTGAATGGTTCGCACGCTGACACTTGTAGACGGCCCAGCACTGAAATCTGCAGCAGTTTTGTGGAAGTGTTTCACTCCTGTCATGTTGAACGATTCTCTTCCGTCGTCGTTGGTCCCGTTCTTCCAGAATCTTTTTCCGGCCGCAGCGATGTCGGAAATTTAATATTTTAGCAGATTCCTGATGTTCACGGTATACTAATGAAATGAACATACGGGAAAATCCCCGCTTGTTCGCTACCTTGGAGATGCTGTGTCCCATCGTTCGTGCGCCGACTATAACATCACGTTCAACTGACTAACCAAATGAATTTTTAGCTATTTTCATGTCGTAAGGCCAGCTGATTCTGGTTCACTGAGGGCTCAGAAACGAAGACATCCAGCATCGAAAATTTTTCAAGAAGAAAGACTCAAATGTTTCAAAGAAAAGCGAAAATTGAAAACTGCGAACATATGGAATAAAGAAAGAAATGAGACTAATTCATAAGGAGTGGGAGAATACTACTTCAAAATTAGAGTTCAGAGGAAAGTAGGAGGTGATGATGATAACGACGATGATGACGATGAACGTTAAATGCGTAAAATTACATTACCCAATACTAGTTATTTATTAATAATGCCGGCCGGAGTGGCCGTGCGGTTCTAGGCGCTACAGTCTGGAGCCGAGCGACCGCTACGGTCGCAGGTTCGAATCCTACCTCGGGCATGGATGTGTGTGATGTCCTTAGGTTAGTTAGGTTTAATTAGTTCTAAGTTCTAGGCGACTGATGACCTCAGAAGTTAAGTCGCATAGTGCTCAGAGCCATTGGAACCATTTATTAATAATGTGTAGATACTGAACAGAACTACCTTGCGTAACAATGTGAATCTTGGGACAGTTTCATTTTAGTTTTCATTTCTTTCTATTTCGAGGTTTTCGAGATGAGAATCTGTTTGCATTCATTCATCTATGAAACACTGTCTCCATTATGCAGTTTGAAGGTAAATACTGCTGCATCTTTTTTTAAGAAATTTCCAGTTGTGTTTTCTGCCATAATACCTCTTGATTAGAGCTCGCTCGAACTACTATCTTAGTGTGACACCCAAAGGGATGGTGGTTTTAACATAATGATGTGGACACTTAATTAAATTGGATATTGATACTTTATTTAGCAAATAAGTTATTAACTAAGGTAGTTACAAAGTTTCATAACAAATTCTTGTGTGTTACCAATACGCGTGACAGACTGTTGAAAAAGCATACATTATACGTATCGTGTGTCTACAGTATGTGTGTTCCACATCTCCTCCTAAACCAATGGGTTGAATTTAAACTAACTTGGCTTACACATTACTTACTGTAAAGATCCACTATGTGGGTAAGCACTACCTTCCTCTCGAAGGGGTGGGAAGCGTAGTTGACGGTGTGCAAATAGTCAGACTATATTCATGTATTGTTTGAGAATGAGAGCACTGAGTGACTTGTGACCAACTTGACATACAGCGTGTAAGAAAAATGTACTTCACAAATAGGAGGCTACATCCTTCACACGTAGACGAAGAAATGATATTATAGAAACATGGGTTTGGAAACGCTTTCTTTCTGTGTTATAACTCACTTTCTCCAACTGATTAATCATCGAAAACACACACAAACAGAAGACACCACCATGCCATATGCCACTCTTTCTCACAGGACATATTCAAAATGCCCTCCGTGGCCATTGATACGTACCTCAACCAGCCGTCGTAATGAATCTCGGATACACTGATGTATCCCTGGTGTACTGCATGTGATTTCGCAGCCTTCCATAGTACGGGCACGGAGACTCTGAACGTCTTGTAGTGGGGCTCCATGCACAAGAGCTTTGAAATGCCCCCACAAATAGAAGTCCAGAGGGTTTAGGTACGGAAAGCGTGGAGGGCAGGCAGTTGGTCCATTTCTACCTGTTCATATGTTTACAATGTTAAAAAAAAAAAAAATAAAAATAATAAAAAAAAGAAGCATGTTTATTGCACAACATAAATGGAGAGTACTCAGCCAACTTCAAGACCGAAAAAAAAGACTTTTTAATCAATTAAGCTGTAACATAGTGTAGTTTAATTAGTTATTGTGTTTAACATTGTCCATTGTGTAAAGCGTAATTTTAACTTTAACAATCAATTTTGATGCACAATTCTCTATGAAAGTGATTGAATCTTAGCCTATACTGTTTGGTAACCTAAGAACTAATGTCCATTCCAAACACTAGTCACTGGTTTCCTTAAGATGGCCTAATAAGCCAAAAACTAGTTGGAAAGAAAAATCAGTAGAACAAAAACAATGTACTTGTTATTTAACCTTAAATAAGGAAATATTACAGAACAAATTTCTCTTCAGAAACCAAAATGAAATGTTGGTTTGATTTCTTGTGGGAAAGTCATCTTAGGCGCGGTGTAAGAAGCACATAACGGAATTCGACAGTGACAAGATTGTACCGTATGAAGACAGTCGTTTATCGTTCGAAGATATTGCAGCTCGCGTTGTTGAGAATCCTATGACTGTTACACAAATAGGAAATCGATGTGTTCAGGAGGGTCATACACAACATCAAGCAGGATGTCAGCGACCCAACACAAAAATCGACTACGAGAAGACATATTGTTCGCTCGGTCTTCCAGACTCGTACAGCCAAGAGGAAACCCCGAATCAGGCAGTGGGCCTGTTTTCAACACAGACAGAGCACCACGGACTGCGAGCACGGCTATCATAGTTTGTGCTTCCCTTGACGTGGCAGCAGAGGGAGGCACCCCACAGCGATGCACCCAAAGGCAGCACTGGACACAGGAATGACGGCTCAAAGAGTCCCAGTTTTTGTGGTATACGTAGCCGTATGTGGAGGCTTCGAGGACGACTAACGCCCGCATCTCGTGGTCGTGCGGTAGCGTTCTCGCTTCCCACGTCTGGGTTCCCGGGTTCGATTCCCGGCGGGGTCAGGGATTTTCTCTGCCTCGTGATGGCTGGGTGTTGTGTGACGTCCTTAGGTTAGTTAGGTTTAAGTAGTTCTAAGTTCTAGGGGACTGATGACCATAGATGTTAAGTCCCATAGTGCTCAGAGCCATTTGACGACTAACGTTGCAAGAATGTGTTCGTCATCGTGTTACGGTTCCGGCCTGGCACGGTGTTATGGGGCACCACTGCACACACAACACGGTCGCCTGTCGCTCGAGAAGCTGTTGATCCGGATAGTATGCGTGACATTTCTGACATGCTAAGGACAGTGGTTGCGTTATATTTTCAGCGAATCTATGCAAGCTCTCATGCTGCCCGTGCTGTCCATACGTTCTTCGATGCGGGGGGAGCTCGACTTTGTTTACTTACTTGCTATTTTCTTTTAGACACCTAGGTAACATTACCAAATGGGGGTATGGAGTGAGGTGTGGGTGACTAATGTGCAGACTGACAATTTCATACACTTACTAATAACAATACGTACACTAAAAAAGGAAATAACTCTCTAAAATGAAGAGCGTGTGCTCACATCTTAAGTCAAGCTTGACCAACCATCTGTGAAACTCGTTAAGATGTGACTGAAAAAAAAAGTAAGTAACTAAAACTATGATAAAGATTTACTTCGTTAGGAGATAACTATACACAAGTGCGTATAACAGACGGCCAACCAGCTGCAATAAAAGGTGGTTTTCAAATAACCTTTTCCGTAGTATCGACGGATTTAAATCCGTCTTCCTCAGAAGAATAAGCAAACTTCACATTAGTAATCAGTTAGTAAAACTGTCTCCACCTCGCATGTATGGCAATGGTCTGTATGTCCGGATGTAACAATTAAGGCCCCTGAATCAAGGACTTCTTACATCAGTAAAACAAATCTCTTAAAATAATAGCCCATGTTAGTAGCTACATGCTTGTAACACCATAGCTCTAATGCTCTACTGATTTATTTTGCCTTTTGTTTTATTTAATATTACATCGTTAAGCTTCTGTAAATGTGTTTGTTTGAATCGATAACATAAAATTGTATACTCCTTTCTTTGTAAGAACTCTGATGTCTTGATTTAATTCTATGCAGTGTAGTGTATCTGTCATTTAAATTCTTTGTCCCATTTGGAGGGAACAAAACTTACTGTATATAATTGTAATTTCTATGTGAATAATTTTTTATAGAAATGTCAATATGTGAAAATCTTCTGTTTTATTTAATGTGTTTGTTTGCTGTTATGTAAACTGCTGACCTTCACTTAGGATTCTTAGTCATTTTGTATGTAAAACGTCTTGTGGTTCCCCTCGGGAACGGAACTGTGTAGCGCGCGCAAATTGTGGTAGAAAAGGTGGAACAAGAGTGAGTCGGGGACAAGCTACGAGTCGGGGACGAGCTACGAGTCGGGGACGAGCTACCAAACTGTGCACTGCCATGTAAAACATGCATATTGTGCTGGTTCCGAGAGAGGCTTTTTCTGCTACTTTCCAATGCCTCGGATGGATGGATGGATAAATAGCTGGAACTATTCTGGAATTTGTATCTATCATCGCCACCAAGAACTGACAGAGTCCAGAAATTCTACCTGCAACTCAACCTACCAACATGCAGTTGCCACCACATTGCGCAAGCATTGCATCGGAATGCTACAATGATGTACAGTGAAGGATCAGCTTAATGGATGTGTTAGTGTGCTTAAATATAAGGTAATTTATATCTGAATTTATGTACCTACCTTGATTTTTCTCCTCGTCATAACACCTCTCAGGTTCCTCTCTGTTTGATCTAAAGTGATATCCGAGTGTCCTTACTGAAAGAACATTAAAGTCCAGTGTTTTGCTAATTGATGCCTCTTGAACATAGTTAAAAGAAAGTTAAAGTTAATGTGGCAAGAGAGTGAGTTAAAGTTAATGATGCTTGATAAAAATAATTTTCCTAGTTAATCTGCTTATTAATGTGTTGTTGCCAACTTCAAATTAAAAGTTCTTAAGACTGAGGCTTATAAAGTTTTGCTTAATAAATGATCACATTACTGCCTGTTGTAAATCGCAGAAGGTGAGTCAGCATCTTACATATATGTTAATTTTGTGTCTCACGGTGGTAAAAGTGGAAAACTGCAGTTGTGAAACGTTATATACTCATGTTTGCTAAGTGTTTGTCTCTCTTGTGTATTAGAAGTGTATATTAATAGTTTAACAGGATCCACAGTTTGTCTATTGTGTTAATGCTCGGTAACAAGTAACGGAAAGACCACTAATTAGGAAAACCATAATATCTTTATTCAAATGATAGTGAGAAGCAACCTGTTACTGGATTCCAATTAACTTTCATTTTAAATAGTAAAGTATTTAACTGATAGAGACTTAACCTATGTCCTATTTGTGATCCTGCAGTGAATGTTAATAGTAATGTTATAAAGACCGTTCAGTTTGAACAAGCCCTGAAAGTAATAGTGTGTTTCGGTATCTGTTATATTTTTGCAAATAGTTTGTGCTGCTCCAGTTGTTAGCTTCGATCATAAAACATATGTATGTGTCAAAGTTCATTGCACTCGCGTGTGGCCAAGTCTATGTTGTGTTTGTCCGTTATAGTTACTTATACCTGCTAGCTTAAACGAGAACGTTAATCTTTCTCTTGCCTAATAAGGCTGGCGACCGTTTTCCTTATTCTTTAAACAGTATAGCTAGGCAAAAATATTGTTTGTTACTGTTCGAATATTTACGTAATTCTGACTTTTATTTCCGATAAGCCATTTCCGTTAGGTACAACACGGTCAACCTAGCAAAATTCCTCTCAGAGGGTAACACTGTTCTGTTGCGTTATACCATAATTGCTTTAAGATTGTTTTATTTCACAACCTGCTTCCAGCTTCGAGGTTATGGTGTAGCAGTAGCAGACGGAAGTGTTATATGCTGACAACGGTATGTAACTACTAACATGGTCTGTTATTTTAAGAGATTGGTTTTACTGATGTGACAACCATGTTTGTAGCTACATGCCGACAACGGGATGTAGCTAGTGGCTACGTGCCGACAACATCATGTAGTTACTAACAGGGTCTGTTATTTTAAGAGATCGATTTTACTGATGTGACAAGCCCTTGATTCTAGGGGCCTTAATTTTTACGAATGGACATACAGACCTTCTCCGATACGTGCTATGTGGAGACAGCTTTACTAACTGATTACTTGTGTTAAGTTTGTTTCTCCTTCTGAGGAATACGGGTTTAAATCCGTCGAAACCGTGGTGAAGGTTATTTGAAAACCACCATTTATTGCAACTGCTTGGCTGTCTATTATACCTGCTGGTCTGTAACCGTTGCTGTAGTGCAGCCATGTTCAGTATATTGAAATACACAGACAAATTAAAATGAACAACAATATGAAATAGTGGGTTGAATTTAAATTAAAAGGCATTGCAATTCAATGATTTACACTTAAAGCGAACACAGTAAACCACTGTTTAATAAATCAAGTTCAACTAATAGTGGGACTAACGATGCTAAAATACCTAGATGTACCAATAAAATTTGACAGTTACTATCTATAATTGATTGAGAAATAACCTCCAGCAACTAGATTGCTTAGTCCGTCGGTAGAGATCATATCTCGTCAACCGTCAGAGTGGTATGTAATATTACAACAGGAAACTGTCATACGCTACACGGTTCGCTGTACAGCTGGCATGGCCACATAATGGTGTATACAATACAACAGCTCAGGTAATTTGAAAAGAGATCTGAGTTAGTTCTCACCAATAACCGTTATAATTTTAGCGTACCACTCTAAAAGGGTCACAACGCTTAGCAATAACCAACAAGAGAAGAGAACTATATTAAAGGTAAAGTTCGTTTAACTTCTTGTGAATTACCATAACCTGTTGTACATATTATTCAACCCACACATATTACAGAAGTGCTTCACTTGCAACTGCCCGTAGATTCACTGAGCCTTAAGTAACTTACGCAGCATAAATAAACGGTGTGCAAGCCTTGGTAACTTGCACGTAATTTCACTTGCACCTACAACGTACGCAAAACACAAATGCTGACTACTAATCACACAAACTGGGGATGTAACTCCCTTCCAGGAAACTCAGCTGTGACCGAATCCCCTACTGTCGGGTAGTAGTTTCCACGTCAGCCAATAGTAACCAGGAACTCCAATTGCAGTCCTAAATACACTCATCAGCCAAAACATCATGACCACTGCTCCCCGCGAAGCTGGATGCCGCCTGGTGACGTAGTGGGCACGTGAGGCGGTAGCTTAAGTATGTAAGCAGAGCAGACACGAACGGGGGATCACCCTAGCGAAGATATGGGCCGAAAATGGCGAAACGCATTGAGATAAGCGACTATGACAAATTGCAGATTGTTATTACAAACAGCCTATGAACCCTCCATGAACCATGGACCTTGTCGTTGGTGTGGAGGCTTGCGTGCCTCAACGATACAGATAGCCATACCGTAGGTGCAACCACAGCGGAGGGGTATCTGATGAGAGGCCAGACAAACGTTTGGTTCCTGAAGAGGGGCAGCAGCTTTTTCACAGCCGTAATTTTTTCCGAGGGCATGCAGCTTTACTGTATGATTAAATGATGATGGCGTCCTCTTGGGTAAAATATTCCGGAGGTAAAATAGTCCCCCATTCGGATCTCCGGGCGGGGACTACTCAAGAGGACGTCGTTATCAGGAGAAAGAAAGCTGGTGTTCTACGGATCGGAGCGTGGAATGTCAGATCCCTTAATCGGGCAGGTAGGTTAGAAAATTTAAAAAGGGAAATGGATAGATTAAAGTTATATATAGTGGGAATTAGTGAAGTTCGGTGGCAGGAGGAACAAGACTTTTGGTCAGGTGAATACAGGGTTATAAATACAAAATCAAATATGGGTAATGCAGGAGTAGGTTTAATTACGAATAAAAAAATAGGAGTACGGGTAAGCTACTACAAACAGCATAGTGAACGCATTATTGTGGCCAAGATAGACACGAAGCCCACGCCTACTACAGTAGTACAAGTGGATATGCCAACTAGCTCTGCAGATGATGAAGAAATTGATGAAATGTATGATGAGATAAAAGAAATTATTCAGGTAGTGAAGGGAGACGAAAATTTAATAGTCATGGGTGACTGGAATTCGAGCGTAGGAAAAGGTAGAGAAGGAAACATAGTAGGTGAATATGGATTGGGGGAGAGAAATGAAAGAGGAAGCCGCCTGGTAGAATTTTGTGCAGAGCATAACTTAATCATAGCTAACACTTGGTTCATGAATCATGAAAGAAGGTTGTATACTTGGAAGAACCCTGGAGATACAAAAAGGTATCAGATAGATTATATAATGGTAAGACAGAGATTTAGGAACCAGGTTTTAAATTGTAAGACATTTCCAGGGGCAGATGTGGACTCTGACCACAATCTATTGGTTATGTAGATTAAAACTGAAGAAACTACGAAAAGGTGGGAATTTAAGGGGATGGGACCTGGATAAACTGAAAGAACCAGAGGATGTACAGAGTTTCAGGGAGAGCATAAGGGAACAATTGACAGGAATGGGGGAAAGAAATACAATAGGAAAGGAATGGGTAGCTTTGTGGGATGAAATAGTGAAGGCAGCGGAAGATCAAATAGGTAAACAGACGAGGGCTGTTAGAAACCCTTGGGTAACAGAAGAAATATTGAATTTAATTGATGAAAGGAGAAAATACAAAAATGCAGTAAATGAAGCAGGCAAAAAAGAATACAAACGTCTAAAAAATGATATGAAGCAGGCATTGCTAGAAGAAAAATGTAAGGATGTAGAGGCTTATCTCACTAGGGATAAGATAGATACTGCCTACAGGAAAGTTAAAGAGACCTTTGGAGAAAGGAGAACCACTTGCATGAATATCAAGAACTTTGATGGAAACCCAGTTCTAAGCAAAGAAGGGAAAGCAGAAAGGTGGAAGGAGTATATAGAGGGTCTATAAAAGGGCGATGTACTTGAGGACAATATTATGGAAATGGAAGAGGATGTAGATGAAGATGAAATGGGAGATATGATACTGCGTGAAGAGTTTGACAGAGCACTGAAAGACCTAAGTCGAAACAAGGCCCCCGGAGTAGACAACATTCCATTAGAACTACTGACAGCCTTGGGAGAGCCAGTCCTGACAAAACTCTACCATCTGGTGAGCAAGATGTATGAGACAGGCGAAGTACCCTCAGGCTTCAAGAAGAATATAATAATTCCAATCCCAAAGAAAGCAGGTGTTGACAGATGTGAAAATTGCTGAACTATCAGTTTAATAATTTACTGCTGCAAAATACTAACGCGAATTCTTTACAGACGAATGGAAAAACTGATAGAAGCCAACCTCGGGGAAGATCAATTTGGATTCCGTAGAAATGTTGGAACACGTGAGGGAATACTGACCCTACGACTTATCTTAGAAGAAAGATTAAGGAAAGACAAACCTACGTTTCTGGCATTTGTAGACTTAGAGAAAGCTTTTGACAATGTTGATTGGTATACTCTTTCAAATTCTGAAGATGGCAGGGGTAAAATACAGGGAGCGAAAGGCTATTTACAATTTGTACAGAAAGCACATGGCAGTTATAAGAGTCGAGGGGTATGAAAGGGAGGCAGTCGTGAAACGTCCCCTTTGAACAATTATACAAGACTGTGCTTATCCTGACACACAATATTTTTAGCGCAACGCAATCTGACTTTCAAGAATCCCTACAAAAGAATGGCCCTGACTAACATTAACCTATACGTTTCACAAATCACTTACCTCACCAAAAATCTTCGTTACTCGAACTACTGCAATACAGCGAGCGGCACTACTGCCAGCTAAATAAAAGATTCAAACTACGGAAGGCACTAACTACTGATAGGCATAGTTAGCAAATGAAAGATTTTAATAGAGAACAAACAATGTATTTACCTTAATAGTCATAATTGACATCCAGTCTTACAAATTTCAAAACTCCGCCATCTCTCTCCCCACATCCACCACTACTGGTGGCTCACCTCCAACTGCGCAACGCTACGCGCTGTTAACATCCAGCTGCCGCTGCCCAACACTACAATGGCAGACAACAATGCAAACTAGCCACAGACTGCACACAGCACAGCCAGTGATTTTCATACAGAGCGCTACGTAACGTTGCCAATAAGAAAACATAAACAGCCTACTTACATAGCCCCCATGCTCCCCACAAAAAAATTTTACAAATTGTTTTGGGCACTGGCCAATATAGATTTGAAAATTTTTTCATAATTACAGTAAGAAAGATATCAAATGCATACACTTCTTGATACAATGTTGGTCAAAAGCTAAAATTTTCTCACAGTCCATAAAGACAGTCCTGATCATTCATCACAGTAACTGCCGTTTCTTTTCTCAAAGTCTGAGCAGTAAAAGACAATGCACATGGAAGTAATGGATTTCCCTGCAGTCTTGAAGAAGTAGTGTTGTCCTTCCAACGGAAAGACAGTGCTGACTCTTGACATGCTGACAGGTTATGGGCCACAACAGAGCAAACCCACTGCAGAGTCAGTTGAATTTTTGAAGAATATTGGTAGGTAGGTAATCAAAGAGCAGACCCACTGTAGTTCTGGTAGAGAATATGGTATTGGTGAGTCATCAAAGGTGTAGACCCACTGTAGTCCTTGTAGAGATGGCCAGCAGCCATCTGCTGCGACTGTGCAGGTGCACAATCACCATCGAAGAGCCTTGCGGAGAATATAGCAAGTCCATAAACCACCACTTGTGCACTCACACAGTTTTTGGAATTGTCCTTAGAACCAGCAATGCTGTTATCCAGTCCCTTGCTGAATTATTCACACACGTGCAAACACTAACAGTCCCTACTTCTCACATATTGTCCATATACTATGACCAACAGAAACGTGTGCAGTGAAATGGAACTTACAAGTTACTTAATTTGATGACCTGGTGTCAATTACAATTTTATAACATAAGAATACAATTACAAAGGTACAAAATACATCATTAAAGAACATAACAATACGGAGAACATTTGTAGTACAGACTTTACAAAAGAATCGAAATAACATATACGTCAGTGGTACAGGAATTATGACATGAGTACATACATAAAAGATCAGAATAACTTTCGAAACATCAACTTCACACATGAGCATTAAAACAAAACAGAATAAATAATGTCTAAACATCTTTACAAAGAAAATAACGTAGTATTTGAAAAATTCTACAACGTATCTCTTATCAGATAAACACATAAAGACAGGAAAAACACAAATACACAAGAGTGTACAAACACATACCAGAATAACACAGGAGGAAAGGACAGGGTTTGTTTTCAGTGTAACAGTTGGTACTGCAGTCCAACCCAAAACTTCATTCCATAGATCTTTCGTCTTATTTCAACATTTGTTTCCATTTATATGTTCACATATTTCTTACCTCATTATTTATTTCCAAGAAAATCCTACCTAAACCTGTTGTCCCTAAACCCTACTTTTTTGGTTCATATTCTCTTTCAAAATACTTTTTTTTGGCTGAACCATTTTCTTACAGCTTCTCAATGCATTTCTTCCAATTCATCACAACTCGTTCTCTCATATAGCCTACCCCATCTTAAGCTAACTTAAATCTACTGAGCTCAGATGCTAAACTAAGGGATGAGGCAATGCAGCAGTACAAAACAATTAACACAAACAGCAATGACAAAATATTCAAATTGGCCAAGCAAGCAGCAATATTACAACTAATATTACGCAATGAGCAGCAAACAAGAAAAATAAATCAGTAGTAAAACTGGCTTAACAGAGTAATGTAAAGTGAAATTTAGTAGTACTATGCCTGGCAAACAGCAGAAGCAAATGCAATAAATTATATCTAAACATGACAGAGCTCAAGCAGAAAAATATTACAGTAAAGACAACAATGCAGATAAGGGAAATGTCTATTCACATCTTAATATCTATGTCATTAAAGTGGTGCACCACAACTTATTGTGAAAAATAAATTACCAAGTACTTGAAAAGAAAATTATGAATGCAGTTCCTGTGAAGGTAAATGTCTTTTTGTGCTACCTCATTTTTTTGAAAAAATTATTATTTACTCGATCTGTAGACAGAAAATATTTATATTAGTACATTTATAAAATTTTATTTTAACCAATGCTGCAGTGCAGCTAGAAACTAGATATTAAATAAAATGAGTAAATAAATACATAAAGCAAGCCATATGGCATTTCTCTCAATTAGCAAGACAATAGCCGTGAAATGTTTCTCATCGTTTCATTAGGCATTTTAGTAAATATCATAAATTAAGAGCTCCACAGTATAATCATATGTTTTCAAGTTCGACCATGTCGTTTTTTGCGATGCTTTCTACAAAGGAATGTCAATAGCGAGGATAATGGCCTCTTTTTTTTTCTACCTGTACCTCTGAAAGGCACTCACTAATGACTTCTTTCCAGGCGACTGTCGCCCATCTGGGTGCCCACGACGCATTACGTGCAGGTGGTCACTTAACTTTCTTACGGAAATATTTACAACAGTAGTTTCCGCTACAGTGACAGTCTCATATAAAAATATTTCACAGGTCAAGAATTTGCGTTACAAGTGTATAGAAACAAAATCCTATTGATATAACAGAGTCCAAAAAATTTTCGTCGGCATTGTAATACATTCACGCAGTTAAATACATTTCATAACTCTTAAAGTACGATTCTTGGTTTCCAACAACCTGTTTCACAAACCAGAGTCCCTAACCACTACTCATTATTCCTTACCTTATTCGTCGACACTTCTTCAATATTTCATCATAACAGATACGTAGCATACTCAAATAACTCATATAGCATCACCTTATTGATCATAAACATACCGCAACAGCATAATACACATAGTCATCGTAATAATAACATCATAACACCTCAGTCAACTCTCAAAATCGTCGTAGCTTCCTCCAATAATTTCAAAACCTAAAAAAAAATTCTCTGCTCATGTCAAACGTGTCATCTGCCTCAAACGTACTTTAAAAATCGTGATCCCATACCAAATATATCATTCAAAGCTCTCATAATATCACAATGAGTCCGAAAAAATATGAACAGTTCACAAAATACAGACAAAATACAATTTCGTAAGTGTGAAGTTACCTAACTGTGTAATTGCGTAAACATGTGTCACTGATGTAGTAAAAAAAAGTTTATCTCTCAGTTAAATGATCAGATAGCTGTGTAATTTGTGTGTTAGAGAAATATGGTACCGATGTGTAAAGTTGTATAAGCAAATACCATATTAGCTAGGGCTCCTTGTGCTTGCCAAACACATGGTACACAAAGTAAGCGTGTACCCCCCTGAGGATTAATGTAATTATACCCTCAGGTGTTACAGATTACAGCAATGGAATGAAATGTATCACGGAAAAATATCTTTAAAAATAAATGATTTAAGTGCAAAATTAATCACTCAAATACGTGTCCTGTAGCGCTAAATGTGCGTCTTGTTGCAACATAATCTCTGTGGAAGTGTCGTAGTTATCATCCTCCGAAAGCTAAGTTCTGCAGAAGTCAATGTACTTACCTCATGATAAACAAAAGTGCAATGCTTTGCGTGTAGATATCTTAGTTATTACGCTTATTGCCGTGATGACGAAAGTACTGTACAGTAACGTATTGTTGTGCCACGAAAAAGGCTGTCTCATTGTTGCTATACCACAAAAGATACTATTAAAACATGTTTTACTTTCCAAAGTAATGCAGAAAAACTGTGCAGATATAAAACAGAAACACCGCAAAAGCAACATTGCAAATTGTCACTCATTAGTAGCGTCGTGATAAAACCGTGTAGTTGTCACATAAACTAACCACTGTGTCGACTGGTATCTCACAGAAAGTACTTTAAATCCAGAACGTATTTTCAAGTAAACCAAAATGTTGCATGTTAACAGTTTCTAAGTCTGACAAAGCATACCAGAAATGTGAAGTGAAAAGTTTTATGGCAAAGACTAAGTTAAACAGCAGATTATCATTCAATAAACGGTTTTACATGTGAAATGTGGTGTAAACCTTTACTCTTTCTAGTACGCAGACTTTCAACTGAAGAGCAATTGTCATGTTTTATACGTCGGTAAGGAATGCTAAATCTTTTCTCAAGGTTAGCGTCTGTCTTATTTTTCTCTGAGCCAGACGGCGCAGATGGCTGCCTGTGGTGCGAGTCATTGTCTGTTCCTTTATTGGCGCGCGTCGTTATTGGGATTAGGAGACCTAGCTTCTACAAATTCACGTTGTCGAAAGTGCCCTGCTCTGTTTGAATCCCGGCAGTTCTGATGAAATTCAGGTCTGTCGTTATGATTATCTCGTCTGTCGTCATGTCGGTAGATTTCATAATTTCTTTCTTGTCGGTCATGTGGTGGAGAATTTCTTCCTGAATCGTAACTGCGCGCTGAACTGTTGCGTCTGAAGTTATTCTGTCTCCCTTGATAATAATTGTTTTGGTTCCCATATTGTCTGTTTCTAAGGTAATCTCTGTCATATTCATTACTACGGAAATGCGATCTTTCTCTGTAACTATTGTTACTCTGCCAGTGGTTGTCATACGGGTGGTGTCTGTTTTGGTCACGATATGTGTTGTGAGAATAGCCTTGTCGTGTCCAGTTATTATTTCTTTCATCACGGAATTGTGACAGATGTGACCTGTAATTGTTGTGCTCCTGTTTTCGGGTTCCGCGATTGTCAGTGTCAATTTCCAGTTCTTGTAACAGTCCCTGAAACGCTTCAATGTCGTCTTTGCAACGTCCTGCTAAAATAATATGTCGTAAATGTTCAGGCAATTTGATTAAGCAAATGCGGATGAGTTCTGAGGGGCTGTATGGGTTTGAAAGATACTGATTCTTATGCAACATGTCTTCAAAATATTTGACAAGACTGGAAAATTCAGATTGTTCAAAGTGTTTCATCATCATGATGCTATGTTTTACTCGGTCTTGTGTAGCTTGAGACCAATATTCTGAGAGGAAGGCATAGTAAAATTCTCCTTCACTGTGACAATCGTGAATGACCGATCGCATTCTTACAGCTGGTTCATTCTCTAAATAGCCACACATAAATTCTAATCTGTGTTCTAACGACCAGTTGGGAGGAAAACAATGAGAGAATTGATGGAGCCATGCTTGTGGATGAATGTCGTTGCCACAATTCTTAAATGTTTTGAATTTACGTGTAGTAATGAACAGCTTATAGTCAAAGTCATCATGTCGGCGAGTCGCATATCGGTCATTGTTACGTCGTTTCGGCGGTTCCATTTCAAAATTCGGTGCACCTTTGCTAATTTCTTTCATAATTTCCGAAATGCGCTGTGTTATTATTTTGTGGCTGTTCGGTATTTCTATGTCCCTCTTCCCGTATTGGGGCGCGAGTGTCCTCTGAAATACGTAATTCTTGTATTACTTGTGCCAACTGATCTTGTACTTCCCGGATTTCTCTTTTGTACTGTGTATTGATTTGATTTTGATTTTGTTTGAATTTTCTAATTTGTTCATACTCTTCAGTGTCAGTGAAGGCTACAGGTGTTGTGTCATTCAGATCATCATCTACCTTTGTAGATAAGTTAGTGAACTTATCTGAAAGTTCGGCTACTTTATCCGATAGTGAAATTATTTCCTCTGTATGTTTTTCTGAACCAAGTTTCAGAGTGTCCATTTGTGTTGAAATCGTATCTACTGTGTCCTTTAAGTTTTCCTGAGTTTTTGCAAGTTGCGTAACCGTATCGGTAGATGCAACTGAGTCAATTTTAGCTTGCAAGGTCTCGTGATTTTCATGAACAATAATTTGCAGTTCTTTTATGGCTGCTTCGTGATTCTGTAATGCATTTTCATGCCGCGAAAAAATAGGTTGAAAATGCTCACAAACTTGTGTTTTTACGTCATTACAGGCTTTTTGACATTTCGATTCAATGTTATGTAACTCAGTAGTTAAATCTTCACGTGTTTGTTCAAGAGTTTGTTGCAATGAGTCCAACTTTTGAAGCTGTTGCTGTGTTTGTCTCTGGTGTTGTTCCATTGTGTCTAACTTTTGAAGATTTTGTTCCATTGTGTCTAACTGTTGCTGTGTTTGTCTCTGGTGTTGTTCCATTGTGTCTAACTTTTGAAGATTTTGTTCCATTGTGTCTAACTGTTGCTGTGTTTGTCTCTGATTTTGTTTCATTTGCTGCATTAATTGCAATAATAATGTATTAGTGTCTGGAATCTGTTCCTCTATGCTTTTCGGCAGTGCATTTGGACCGGCAACATTTACACATTTTGACGAGCAGAAAATGTGTCTTGACTTATTTGAGAAAACGGTGGGGACCCAAAACCTGAGTCTACAGTATTTGCAATATTGTGTTCTGTCATTTCGGATTCCTGAGGCGAGCTGCTGCCGACCGATCGATCAATAATGCTTCCCTGTTCACTAATTGTTCCACTGTCTACGCCATTATTTGCCGCCCGCTCCATTTCCCTATGCACAGTTACCAAATTACTACTTCGAATGTCTGTTAATTCATTACACAGTGGTGCTGATAAGCTACGCTCGTCGTCACTATTATTTCTCAGTTTACTTTGTAGCCTAGTGTTACGTTTTTCACACGCCATTATTGTCACAATATTTCACACGATAACACAGAAAAGCACTATTTGAAGAGCAAAAATAAGAGAACACATTAACATAGCACTGAAAATAATATCTAGTTAATTGCAGCTGCGAAATACTTGGTGCAAATCTACATGCATGCCACAACTGTTTTACTGTACAACAATGAAAAACTACAACTACAAAGGAAATTCTCTCTATGATTACGCGCTAGCAATAACAATAGCTACACTAATTACACAAACTGCAAGAAAAAATCAGAAGATTCCAGTGAGGTATCCTTGGCTAAGGGTCGACATATGAAACGTCCCCTTTGAACAATTATACAAGACTGTGCTTATCCTGACACACAATATTTTTAGCGCAACGCAATCTGACTTTCAAGAATCCCTACAAAAGAATGGCCCTGACTAACATTAACCTATACGTTTCACAAATCACTTACCTCACCAAAAATCTTCGTTACTCGAACTACTGCAATACAGCGAGCGGCACTACTGCCAGCTAAATAAAAGATTCAAACTACGGAAGGCACTAACTACTGATAGGCATAGTTAGCAAATGAAAGATTTTAATAGAGAACAAACAATGTATTTACCTTAATAGTCATAATTGACATCCAGTCTTACAAATTTCAAAACTCCGCCATCTCTCTCCCCACATCCACCACTACTGGCGGCTCACCTCCAACTGCGCAACGCTACGCGCTGTCAACATCCAGCTGCCGCTGCCCAACACTACAATGGCAGACAACAATGCAAACTAGCCACAGACTGCACACAGCACAGCCAGTGATTTTCATACAGAGCGCTACGTAACGTTGCCAATAAGAGAACATAAACAGCCTACTTACAGTCGTAGTAATGGCCGCTATCGACAGGGGATCTCAGGTTGATTCCGTATTTCTGGATTTCCGGAAAGCTTTTGACACCGTTTCTCACAAGCGACTTCTAATCAAGCTGCGGGCCTATGGGGTATCGTCTCAGTTGTGCGACTGGATTCGTGATTTCCTCTCAGGAAGGTCGCGGTTCGTAGTAATAGACGGCAAATCATCGAGTAAAACTGAAGTGATATCAGGTGTTCCCCAGGGAAGTGTCCTGGAACCTCTGCTGTTCCTGATCTATATAAATGACCTGGGTGACAATCTGAGCAGTTCTCTTAGGTTGTTCGAATATGATGCTGTAATTTACCGTCTAGTAAGGTCATCCGAAGAGCAGTATCAGTTACAAA
Organism: Schistocerca nitens; assembly: GCF_023898315.1. Lineage (NCBI taxonomy): Eukaryota > Metazoa > Arthropoda > Insecta > Orthoptera > Acrididae > Schistocerca > Schistocerca nitens. The sequence continues at coordinate 720,783,868 of NC_064615.1, read as the reverse complement.
GCGATTTAGAAAAGATTGCTGTATGGTGTGGCAGGTGGCAGTTGACGCTAAATAACGAAAAGTGTGAGGTGATCCACATGAGTTCCAAAAGAAATCCGTTGGAATTCGATTACTCGATAAATAGCACAATTATCAAGGCTGTCAATTCAACTAAGTACCTGGGTGTTAAAATTACGAACAACTTCAGTTGGAAAGACCACATAGATAATATTGTGGGGAAGGCGAGCCAAAGGTTGCGTTTCATTGGCAGGACACTTAGAAGCTGCAACAAGTCCACTAAAGAGACAGCTTACACTACACTGCTGCGCGGTGTGGGATCCTTACCAGGTGGGATTGACGGATGACATCGAAAGGGTGCAAAAAAGGGCAGATCGTTTTGTATTATCACGTAATAGGGGAGAGAGTGTGGCAGATATGATACGCGAGTTGGGATGGAAGTCATTAAAGCAAAGACGTTTTTCGTCGCGGCGAGATCTATTTACGAAATTTCAGTCACCAACTTTCTCTTCGGAATGCGAAAATATTTTGTTGAGCCCAACCTACATAGGTAGGAATGATCATAAAAATAAAATAAGAGAAATCAGAGCTCGAACAGAAAGGTTTAGGTGTTCGTTTTTCCCGCGCGCTATTCGGGAGTGGAATGGTAGGGAGATAGTATGATTGTGGTTAGATGAACCCTCTGCTAAGCACTTAAATGTGAATTGCAGAGTAGTCATGTAGATGTAGATGTAGATGTAAAAGGGAGTGAGTCAGGGTTGAAGCCTATCCCCGATGTTATTCAATCTGTATATCGAGCAAGCAATAAAGGAAACAAAAGAAAAGTTCGGAGTAGGTATTAAAATCCATGGAGAAGAAATAAAAACTTTCAGGTTCGCCGATGACATTGTAATTCTGTCACAGACAGAAAAGGACTTGGAAGAGCAGTTGAACGGAATGGACAGTGTCTTGAAAAGAGGGTATAAGATGAACATCAACAAAAGCAAAACGAGGATAATGGAATGTAGTCGAATTAAGTCGGGTGATGCTGAGGGAATTAGATTAGGAAATGAGACACTTAAAGTAGTAAATGATTTTTGCTATTTGGGGAGAAAATTAACTGATGATGGTCGAAGTAGAGAGGATATAAAATGTAGACTGGCAAAGGGAAGGAAAGCGTTTCTGAAGAAGAAAAATTTGTTAACATCGAGTATAGATTTAAGTGTCAGGAAGTCGTTTCTGAAAGTATTTGTATTGAGTGTAGCCATGTATGGAAGTGAAACGTGGACGATAAATAGTTTGGACAAGAAGAGAACAGAAGCTTTCGAAATGTGGTGCTACAGAAGTATGCTGAAGATTAGATGGGTAGATCACATAACTAATGAGAAGTTATTGAATAGAATTGGGGAGAAGAGGAGTTTGTGGCACAACTTGACTAGAAGAAGGGATCGGTTGGTAGGACATGTTCTGAGACATCGAGGGATCACCAATTTAGTATTGGAGTGCAGCGTGGAGGGTAAAAATCGTAGAGGGAGACCAAGAGATGAATACACTAAGCAGATTCAGAAGGATGTAGGCTGCAGTAGGTACTGGGGGATGAAGAAGCTTGCACAGGATAGAGTAGCATGGAGAGCTGCATCAAACCAGTCTCAGCACTGAAGACCACAACAACAACAACCTATGAACGAGTATCTCGAAAATGATGAAACCGGTCGAATGTTCACGTGCTATTGTCGTGAGCATCTACAGAAAGAGGTAGGGCAGTGAAACTACCACTAGGCGGTAAATGGTTGGATGTCCATGCCTCTTTACAGAAAGTGGAATTCGGAGGCTTGTCTGCCCTTTAAAATAGGATAGATGGCCATCTGTTGCATTTCTGCCGAAAGACTACAATACTGGTGCACGTTCAAGTGTTTCAGAGCACACTGTCCATCGTACTTTGTTGAACATGGAGCTCTGCAGCAGACCACCTCTTCGTGTTGACCCGACGACATCGGCAGTTACGATTACAGTGGGAATGGGGCGGGATTCGACCATCGATCAATGTAAACGTGTCGGCTCTTTGGGTGAATCACATTTTTGCTTCACTAGGTCGATGGTCGTCTCCACAAACATCGTCATCGAGATCAACGACGGCTCGAAACGTGCAGAGCGCCAAGGTGATGGAAGCAGCATTATGCTATGGGAGACATTCTCCTGCGCTTGCCTAGGTCCTGTGGTAGTAGTTGAAGAAAAGCTGACAGCTGTGAACCACCTGCATCCCTTCATGCTTGATGTCTTGCCCGACGGCGATGTCATCTTTCAGCAGTATAACTGTCCATGTCTCGGAGCCAGAACTGTACTGCGGTTGTTTGAGAAGCATTATAGTGAACTCACGTTGATGTCTTTGGGACCAAATTCGCCTGATGTAAATCCTATGGAAGCCATCTGGATCACCGTCGGGCGCCATCATCTCGTACGCAAATAAGCGACCCGTTATTTACGCGAATTACATGACTTGTGCGTAGATGTCTAATGCCACATACCTCCACAAACATACTATCCCTGATACGCAGAATCAGTGACGTATTTCGTTCCAGAGGTGGAAAAACAAGCTATTGAGCAGGTGGTCTTAGTATTTAACTCATCAGGATGGTTTCGTGGCCAAGACACCAGGCCGTATATCACGCCGAGTACAACAAACTTTTCCTGTTACCAGTTCGGTAGCTCTCGACCCACGTTCGAAGTGCCTGCCGAACTGTTTCGCTCTCGACTCAGCATCGAGTAACTCGCTCCGGGATTTCCCCTTCCCGGCACGGCCTGCTGGAGGCGCCATCGTTACCACGAAAAATCTCACAACGCCAGCAGTCGGGAAAAATCGTACAGTTCCACAAAGAGCAGATGATATGTGCGTAATAGTTAGATATATGAATGTGACGCATAATAATTTAATATAATTTCAAATGAGTCAGCATAACTAAGCATGGTGGTGTATAAAAAAAGAATATCTATTTCAAAAATAGATTGCTTCTAACCATACAGAAGAAACAATGCATCGCAGACAGGCACAACGAAAAGACTGCTATGCATTTAAGTTTTTCGACAAAAGGCCTTCTTTCGAAGTAGAAAACACAGACATTCACACAACCACACACATAACTACCGTCCCAGTGAATTGCGCTTGTATGTATATCTGTAGGTTTTCTACTTCGGAAGAAAGCCTTTTGGGCATAAGCAGAAATGCATAGCAATCTTTTCGTTGCGCCCGTCTGCAACACAACGTCTTCTCTATATGGTGAGTAAAAATCTATACTTTTCATAATACAGTTGTTATTCTGTTCTAAACTTTCAATTGTTAATATAAATCTCGACAAACTATCCTTCTTCCACCTGGCCCACATATATACACTGAAGAGACAAAGATACTGGTACACCTGCCTAATATCGTGTAGGTACCTCTCGAGCACGCAGAAGTGCCGAAACACGACGTAGCATGGACTCGACTAAAGTCTGAAATACTGCTGGAATCCTGCAGGCCTGTCCATAAATCCGTAGAATACATAGGGTGGAGAACTCTTCTGAACAGCACGTTGTAAGGAATCCCAGATATGCTCAATAATATTTATGTCTGCAGAGTTTGGTCTGCAGCGGAAGTGTTTAAACTGAGAAGAGTGTTCCTGGAGCCACTCTGTAGTAATTCTGGACTTGCGGAGTGTCGCATTGTCCTGCTCAAATTGCCGTAGCTCCTTCGAATGCACTATGGACATGAATGGATGCAGGTGATCAGACAGGACGCTGACGTACATATCACCTCTCAGCTTCGTATCTAGACGTGTCAGGAGTCCCGTATCACTCCAACTGCACATGCTCCACATCGTTACAGAGCCCGCACCAGCTTAAACAGTGCCCTGCTGACACGCAGGGTCCATGGATTCATGAGGTTGTCTCCATACCCGTACACGTCCATCCGCTAGAAACAATTTGAAACGAGACTCGTACGACCAAGCAACATGTTTCCAGTCATCAACAGTCCAATGTCGGTGTTGACGGGCCCAGGTGAGGCGGTAAGCTTTGTGTCGTGCAGTCATCAAGGGTACACGAGTAGACCTAGGCTCCGAAAGCCCATATCTATGATGTTTCGTTGAATGGTTCACACGCTGACATTTGTTGACGGCCCAGCATTGAAATCTGCATCAACTTGCGGAAGGGTTGCACTTCTCTCAGAACGATTCTCTTCAGTCGTCGTTGGTCCCGTTCTTCCATGATATTTTTCCAGCCGCAGCGATGTCGGAGATTTGATGTTTTACTGGATTCCTGATATTCGCGGTACACTCGTGAAACGGTCGTACGGGAAAATGCCCACTTAATCGCAACCTCAGAGATGCTATGTCCATCGCTCGTGCGCCGACTATGATACTACTTTCAAAGTCACTTAAACCTTGATAATCTGCCATTGTAGCAGCAGTAGCCCATCTAACGACTGCGCCAGACACTAATTGTTACCGACCGCACCCGTATTCTGCTTGTCTATATTTCTCTGTATTTGAATACGCATTCCTATACCAGTTTCTTTGGCGCTTCAGTGTATGTTCATGTAGAATGCAGAAGGCAGAAGGCTTGTGCTATTCGTCTATTGAACTGTTCTACAATGTTACGCTATTTTGTAATTTATAGTCATTCATT